>NC_046307.1:2597404-2907761 GCF_004115265.2 Rhinolophus ferrumequinum
TTCTCTTCACACTGTCCCCCAAGGCCTCTGGCCACTCCTCAGAGCCATCCCGATGGATGCCATGCTGTCCGCACATATGTGGGCCCCTCAGCTATGTCCCCAGCCGCTCCCCTCCTGGACAACCACACCTTTTCCCACAGGTTCAAGAGTCTGTGCACCCACGACCCCAGCCATGTCCACTGCACTCTACAAATGCAGTAACCCTCAGGTGTCCCCATCAAGGTATCTCAGAGCCCAGCTACTCCCGGGCCCCATCTCCACCACACCCCCGGCCCACTCTAATCCTCCTGCTCTCCCACCGGGGGCCCTGGGGCCTCTCCTTTCCTTACCCCCCACATCAAAGGGGTCACCAGTTCTATCTTCCTTCTCATTAGCTCTGGAATCTGTCCCCTCTCCCCTGCCACTCTCTAGTCCAGGCCTTGTCACTTCCTTGCTGGGCTTGGTGGTAGCACCCACGTAACCATCCCAGTTGAGCACCGAAGGCCTGAAATTAAGCCCATTGACTCATTGTCTAAAGTGATGGGGCATGTCCTGTGGGGGCACCCCACACAGTGACTCGCACACAGCGGTCAGCCTGCCCATGCCCTGTCCACAGTGTCCTCATCTGTGGGACTGTGATCACAGGCCTGACCCCCTACCCCACCCTGGGCAGCCGGTGTAGGGGAGGTCAAGTCCTCAGAGTGACCCTGAATGGGCTCAGGGTCTGCTTGGACTCTGTCCGCCACTTTCCAGTCATGTGACCTTGGGAAACTAACTTAACCTCCCTGTGCCTCCGTTTCTTAAACTCTATAATGGGCATAAAAATATCACCTACTTCACAGGGTACTTTTGAGAGTTAAATGACTTAACACATATGAAGGCTCAGAAGTGGACACCTTAGCTCTCCATCGCCGCCTGTACCCAGCGATTCTGTATACAGTATTGGGCTGGAGACACAAAACTGTGTTCACTGGAAAGTTTCCAAAGTATGTTGACCACATACTTTTTTTCATATTGTCACAGACTTTAGAACCAAACCCAGCTGCACTGCAGAGCCTGGGGAGCGCCGAGAGCAGGGTGGATTTTGGCCTGATAAATTTGCCGAAGACTTGCAGGAAATACTGTGATTAACAAAACACAGCCTGGCACATAGTAGGTGCTCAGTAAATATTTGCCAAATGAAACAACAAAATAACTACCAAAGATAGATGCTATAAAGAAAATAAGAATATTTGCGGTCTTGCTCCCTATCATCAGTTTGGGTCAAATAAATTCCTATAAAAATCAAAAATGAAAAGAAAAGAAAAAGAGAAGCGTGACATAGAAAGCATGGGACCAGGAGGGGAGGTGGGGGAAGGTTTAAGCCAAAAGCTGATGGGAAAGGAGTTCCCAGGAAGGGGCAGTCTAAGTGGTGAGCATCTCAAGCAGGAAGACCAGCAGGGTGCAAAGGCCCTGAGGCAGGAAGTGCTTTCTCTGCTGCAGGGAAGAAAGAGTAGCACAGCCAGAGGGTAGTGAGAGAAGGAAGAGATAAAGTGAGAGGTAACCAGGGGTCATAGGTGAGGCAGGGCCTTGCTGGCTTGGCCAGGAGTTTGCATTTTGTTCTAAGTGAAGGATTTAAGCAAGACCATGAAGAAAGGTGGGGTTCATCTCAGAATGCTCTGGGAACTGGGAGCCTGTCACTGGGATTTCCTGGGACTTCCTAGGTCAGGGGTTTCCTGGCATCTTCTCAGGAGAAGGATCACACATATCCATGCCTGTGACCATCCGCATCTGCACAGGTGACTAGCCAGGTTGGGCCCCTGGAGTGGAAAGATGAAGACACTGGGCTCAGTAGGACAGCTCTTAGGTAAACTCTCCCCCTTAACCTTTCTGACATCCTACATGAGGTGGAAGTACAACGTTCCCACTTGCAGAGAAAAAGGGGGCTGGAGCCACATGGGCCCCCACCAGCTCCCTGTAGAACCCGAGGGCTCACTGCCCACGAGGTGCTTCTCTTGGACCCTGGCATTTTGGGGTTCGGACCCGAGTATCCTTCTTGTAAATCCCTGCACTTTGCCTAAAGTCGTGGAGTCATTGCTTATAAACTCAAATATAACCAACACATGAGGGGCTACCGACTGGTAGCCCACAGGGTTTTGTTTTTTAACTCAAATTATTTGCTAAGACTTTTAAAAATCAAAAGATTTTCCATGAAAAATGCATCTCTGGCTTCTCTTGGGAGAAAAAAAAAAGAGCACATCTGGCCATGCTGGGCCCACTGGGCCACGGGGCTGCCACCAACTGGAGCACAGGGGCAGCACATCCTGCAGATGCTGTCCCAACCCTCACTGTTCCCATCCCGCTGGATTCACCCCGCACTGCAGGGCCCACCTCTGCCTTCTTCAGAGACGCAGGCTGGGACTTGGCTTCTGCCCTCAGGCAGCCTGCGCATGGCCCGTGAGGGACCCAGGTGGGGAGTAGGGGCAGCTCTCTCTGCTTACCTTTGCATCCCACACCCAACCCCAGGCTTCTCTGCTATCTCACACAGGACCTGCACCATGGACTCAGGTTGCTGGAACTTTCCAAAATGCTCCTTTCTCTGGTCCCCACATGGCACCAGTGGCCCCCTGCTGCCCACCAAGTGATCATCTCCATGGCTGAGTATACAGGGCCCTCCAAACACGAGTCTGAAAGTACAGGCCACTGGCAGTGTGGGTAGAGGGGACATGGGGGTGCAGGGAGGGGGATCACAGGACAATTGCCATGTCAAATTCTGGGGGTTTGCCAACAAGATCACATACATGGAAAGCAGCAAGGCAATTCAGGGCACCTGACAGAAAACTGCCCTGGGAGATGGGTGCACAGTGCTCACTGGTACATGCGTGCTCACACACATACCAGGTCACACGTGTGGTGATACCTGTGTACGAATAGGCATTCAGACACAGCTGACCCCAACCCATGAACACCCACAGACCTGGACACACCAACACATGCTCCAGAGTCCGTGCAACACCCTGGCCTCCCTTCAGAATTGCATTTCTGAAAATGAGAAAGAGGAAATCAAACGACTCTTGGGCCACTGCTGTTCCCCATGGCAATTTCCCATCTCCCATTACCCAGCAGCTGAGACAACGAGCAGCCTGAGTTCTCAGCTGAGCCCCAGACTCCTTAGCAACCCTCAGCAGGGTCCAAGCTGAGCCTGGCCCAGTCTGGCCAGCCTGCAGGCTCTGCCGTGTCCTCAACTGCCCTGGCCGTGAGGGCTGTGGACAGGAGCTGCCATCTCACCCAGGGGTCGCTGTCATGGTGGGAGCGACTGGCCTGCTTACTGGGACAGTGGAGATACCCCAGCAGGCTTTCTGTTCTCAGTGCCCTCCAGAGCACAGGACCCCAGCGTTTCACCGTCATTATTGAGCCCTGGGGCCCTGCCCCATGCCTCCAAGCATCCTGGAACCCTATATCAAGGGCTGGGCAGCAGCTTCACAAAGGATCCCTTCCCCAGGGGTCTGTGCTATGGCGTCCATCCTCCCCTCGACACACTCTGCACACCCTGTGATGTGGAGCCCCTCCTTCAGCACATGTCAGACCCCCTGTTCCACACGGCACTTCAGAGCCCAGATGAAGGTCTCCGTTGCCCATAATGTGGTCTTCAATATTTGAGCAGACAAATCGCCTTATCAGCCACCTTGTTAGACCTGAGGTCAACGGACCCTCAGATCTTTTTTATAACAACATAGTAAAGCCTTCCCCCATCCCTGGATGTTGGCAATGGAGACTTTGAGTGCAATTGCAGGCTTCACTGGTTTCCTTTTACTGGTTCTAATCTGTAAGACGATGAGGTAGACAGCTGAGGGAGAGCAGGGTCAAGGCATGAGCCAGCTCTGGTCTGAGGGCCCAGGCCCTCCTCTCCTGAACTCTCCCGTGGCACAAGAGAGACCTGAGAATCACAGAGCCAGGGTGGTCCTGCACAGACGAAGACCCTGAGCTCTGAGAGAAGCAGGCACTGAAAGACAACGTGACTCAAGGTCCATCAGAGGTTCTCCATCTGCCAGCACTTCCCAACACATGGCACCTGGGAAATGGATGCCTCCAAAGGCCAAATTCCACTCCCTAGAAACTGGGTCTTGACCTCTGAGACCTTGCTGAACCCCTGGCCTTGGCCTTGCCAGACCCCAACTGCTGCTTTTGACACTTCAGCAGCAGCCTTCGTCCCCTGGCTGCAGTCTCTGTGTCGTCACTGCAGCCCAGCCTTGCCCTTCCCGGTCTAGGGGAGGCTGAGGCTCCTGAGGACAAGCCTTCTGCAAGAGGCCTGCCCTGCCCAGCACGCTGGAGCCCCGCAGGGAAAAAGCCCTCTAGCCTCACTTACCATGAACTGGGTCTGTTGTGCAACTTTGCAGCACAGGATGTGCATGTGCCCAGCTTCTCCGCTGTTGCATAATTTTCCAGCTGTTTTCAGGACTGTTTCATTTTTCGTCTGGCATATTTCAGAAGCCATCTATAAAACTTAGACATATGTAAATATAAAGTTGAGCATATGTGTGCAATGAACAACAAGTGAGAAGTGAAAGAAGGGAGGTGTGGGACCAGGACTTCGCAAAAAGGCAGATGAAACAAATGTAAACATTTTGAATGCCACCTTCCAGAAGTCTGGGAGAGAAAATGAACTTGGACCCAATTGAAACGTTATGTTAAAGTGAGATGTTTGTCCAGTAAAATCTATTTCAACTTGGTGGTGTTTGATGTCCCACTTCTCGAATAGTGCTATTTTATCTTTTTAAGAATAATCCCTAAAACTTCACCATTTTTTGTAAAAGAAACTGTAGGCATTTTCTTGCCAAATATTTAAAGAACATAACGCAAGATGCCCCTGTAAGGGGCCGAGAGGCATCGAGAAAACAAACCCCCAACCCCGCCTCTTCTCCTGTGCGGCCCCACTTCACTTCCCCCCACCTCACCATTGAAATCCTGGGCTGCTGCTGCACCTGTCTGAGTTCCGTGTCACACAGGAGGACCCATCCTCGTGGAGCCAGGATGTGTCCAGGATGGATGGCATCTGTGAGTGGAAGCAGCTGAGCAGAGGGACCCAAGTCACACGCGGGAGGCTTGCAGGCAGAATCCTGCCCATAGCCGTGTTTGGTGAGGACAGCACAGTGATTTTCTTTAAAAAACTGAATAAGACACACACACGAGGTCTGTCAATTAAGTTTGTGAACTTGTTGCAATGATGCTGATAAACTTTTTTGGTACCAGAGGGATTATTCATTATGAATTTGTACCAACTAGACAAACAATTAACCAGGTTTACTATTTGGAAGTGCTGAAAAGGCTGCATGAAAACATTAGACAACCTGAACTTTTCGCCAACTCATGGCTCTTGCATCACGACAATGCACCAGCTCACATGGCACTGTCTGTGAGGGAGTTTTTAGCTCGTAAACAAATAACTGTATCGGAACACCCTCCCTACTCACCTGATCTGGCCCCCAATGACTTCTTTCTTTACCTGAAGATAAAGGAAATATTAGAAGGAAAACATTTTAATGACATTCAGGACATCAAGTGTAATACGACGACAGCTCTGATGGCCATTCCAGAGAAAGAGTTCCAAAATTGCTTTGAAGGGTAGATAAGGCACTGGCATCGGTGCATAGCTTCCCAAGGGGAGGACTTCGAAGCTGACTGTAGTGATATTCAGCAATGAGGTGTGTAGCACTTTTCCTAGGATAAGTTCATGAACTTAATTGCCCAATCTCATACTATATATATATATAATATTATTATATAAATATACACTAAATACCAGGGGTGGCAAAAAATGTGTGCACATGACTTGTATTCATCTTTTGTTATCGGTATATATTGAGAACACGATTTTAATACAATTTTTTCATTTCTTAAAATGTGTATACATTTTTTGGCATCCTGTGTGGCTGGATGGCTCAGTTGGTTGGAGCGCGATCTCTGAACAACAGGGTTGCTGGTTCAGTTCCCACATAGGCCAGTGAGCTGCGCCCTCCACAACTGGATTGAAGACAACAAGCTGCCGCTGAGCTTCGGTAGGGGCGGTGGGATGGCTCAGTTGGTTAGAGCGTGAGCTCTCAACAACAAGGTTGCTGATTCAACTCCCTCATGGGATGGTGGGCTGCGCCCCTGCAACCAAAGATTGGAAACTGCGACTGGACTTGGAGCTGAGCTGCGCCCTCCACGGTTAGACTGAAGGACAACGACTTGGAGCTGACGGGCCCTGGAGAAATACAATATTCCCCAATAAAATCTTTTAAATAAAAAATGTATACAAGTGGGCACTTTGGTCAACATTGCTCAAGCAGTAGTTCGCCATAATCAGAAGTGTCTGGATGCTGATGGTAACCACTTTGAGCACCTCTTGTTATTGCAGAAGTGTGTATTCATTTTTTGGGCACCCTCTGTATATATATATATATATATATATATATATATATATATGCACATACATATAAATTAGGAGATTTCAGATTAGAAATCTAGATTCTGGTCTCCTTTAGATAAAATAAAATACCCTGGCAACACTGGGTTCACGTTCCAGCATGGCAGCTGGAACAGAGCTTAGAAGAGGCTGCCCCCGCTGTTTCTGCCTCTTCCTCACTTGTATCAGTTAACTCTTCCTCAAGAACCATGCTAGAAGCTAGTGGAGTAAGACAAGAGTCAACCCTAGGCTCATAGCTCGGCAGTTTGGCCAACGCAGCCCTCCTGACAGGGCAGCTCTGCTCCACATTGGCTCACATTGCCCCCAGGTGCAAGGACAGCAGTTCCCAGGGAAGCTCATCTCATTGAGGAAGTCAGAAGCTTCTAGAAGGGTGAGCATGAGAGCACAATGCCTCTGAGACCTGAGCTCCAAACCAACACACCATCCCTTCCAGCCACAGTCCTTTGGTCGGGGAGAAGCACAGCCCCGGCCACGTAAATGGAGCATATGTACTTACTGCCCATCGTGGAGAGAGAAGCTGCAGTCACACAGCAGAGTATGGATACAAGGACACAGATTGGATTGAATAGTGTTTCCCCAAAAATGCAGTTTGCCCGGAACCTCAAGAAGGAACCTTATTTGAAAATAGGGTCTTTGCAGGTGTAATTAGTTAAGATGAGGTCATACTGAATTAGACTGGGCCTCTAATCCAATGTGACTGCTGTCCTTATAAGAAGAGAAGTAAAGACACAGAGAGAGAGACACACAGGGAGAACAGCAAGTGACAATGGAAGCAGAGATTGGAGGGATCTCTGCTACACATCAAGAAATGCCAAATGTGGCCAGCAACCACCAGAAGCCAGGACAGAGGCATGGACCAGATCCTCCCTCAGAAGGAGAACTAATCTTGCTAACAACCTTTACTTTGTATCTGTGGCCTCCAGAACAATAGACAACACATTTCTGTTGTTTTAAGCCATCCAAGTTTGTGGTATCTGTTACGACAGCCCTAGGAAACTCACAGGATGGGGAAGGAATTGGGCACAGCAATGCACTCTACCACACAATGCCCCTCCTGGGCACAATTAGTCAAGAGCCTCCCACTTGCAAAATACACGCCCTCCTGCCCGACACCCCATCAGGGCATCAAGCTACAAGTCCAGAATCTCGTGTCCTAATTCAGATCTGGATACAGCTTCTCTTGCTCCGGAGACCTATGGAACAAAGGAGAAGCTACCTGCACCCGGTCCCCCTCCACTCCTCACACTCATCCCCAACGTGTAGAGTTGGAACAGGGTTACGCAGTAAACTCTCCCATTCAAACAGGAGAACAGGAGGCCACATAGTCACTGGCCCATAGCAATTCTGAAGTCCCACTGGAGAAACATTACCAGGAACTCGTATCTTGGGGTAGGGTCTATGACCAGGCTCTAGTCCACTCCCTGGGGCTGGTCCTCATTCCTTTGTTGTTGGTGGCTCTTGACTTTACTCTCTAGAAGACTCTTCCTTTTCCATTATTCTGCTTAGTCATTTCTCAGAAGGACACTAGAAAATATGCCCTTTGAAGCAGCTGGAGATTTTCACAGCATGCATCTTGCCCATAAAAAATAAGTGGCCAGAGCTCTTTTTTCATCTGGAAGAGTCTCAGTCTCTTTTAGTCCAGATAGCGAGCTTTTGCTGATAACGCTCTCTCAAAAATTGTGTGTTACCTATGTATTTGATTGCATGTGCCAAAAGCCATATTATAATACAATTTGTTTCAAGACATGTCTCTCTGTGCGCTTAATTACAGGTACTGTGGGAGGTTCAGGCTATTGCAGGACCACACCACTAATCTTTCTAGTAATTACTAGGCGCATTTAATTCTTCCAGAGGCCTTAATAGGAGTGCGAGACCTATGCCTTTGATTTGCTCTCTGTCCCAAGCTATATCTTACCAGCCATGCTCTTGATTTGACTTTTCTCCCAGGCTGTCTTAATTTGAGAATCTTTTATTGAATGGAGAAGCTGTAGATTAGAAATTGTTTTTTTTTTAACCCAGCAAGTCCTGGATTTTCTGGACTCTCTTCCTTCCCTCTTAATGCTTTCTGAGATCTGGCCATGTTGTTCCTGAGCTGTCTTCTCTTTGTAGCTCTATATCAAATGCAGGCATCAGGAGCCCACTCGTGCCTGCAGCGTTCTAGCTGGACAATCCCAGCCCAAGATCACGAGTGCGTTAGACACAATTTCCAACTTCCAAGTTATTGCAAGTGACAGTTTTAGCAAATGTTCCACCACCACTCCATAACACAGGCTGTCATTTTTCCAGCCTCCAATAACAATTTTGGTTCCAAAGTCAATGTCACACGTTGCAGGTTTCCATTCCAGGTACCAATTTCTGTAGCAGTTACCCACTGCCGTACTAAGCTGCATACTAAACCACCCTCGCACCTGGCTCAGGCGCACAGCCCCGCTCCCTGCTTGTGCATCCTGGGGCGGAGGCTGAGGGGCCACATGCAACTCCCAGGGGAAGCTCATGTCATGGAGGACAGAAACTTTCACAAGGTGAGCGTGAAAGCACAATATCACTTAAGGCCTGGGCTCCAAACCAGCTTGCTGTCACTACTGCCCATGTTCCATCGGCCAGGCGAGCCACGTGAATGGGGCAGGACATCCACTCCATTCTAGAGGGAGAAGCTGCAAAGTCACACAGCACAAGGTGTGGACATAGGGAGGGGGACAAACTGGGAACAGTGATGCGATCCAACACATCTTAGATTCAATTTTCCCGATTTCACACTTTTCCCACAGGAAAGTACTAGTTGTAACAAGTGAAATGATTTCAAATTATGTGAAGAAAAAGCAAGTATCTCTTCACTGCGAACCTCCCCCTTACCCCTCCTTGCAGAATGAGAGAATGGAGCTGATGATGGTCGAGGAAGCAGCTGCGGCGGGGGCTGCCAGCTCTCTGCAGCTGTCTGTCCACTCTGGGCTTCAGAAATGACTGCCACCCCCATCCTCAACACAAAGTCCCTGGCTTGCTCATGACAAGTTCACATGGGTTCTCCTTCCGTGGTAGTATCCTGTGGCTACTATAACAAATCACCACCAAATGGGGGGACTTAAAACAACAGAAATGTATTCCCTCCCAGTTCTGGAGGCTGACATCAAGGTGCCAGCAGGGCCATGCTCCTTCCGGAGTGCCCAGGGAAGAATCTGTTCCTCTCCAATCCCAGCTTCTGGTGGCTGCCAACTTTCCTTGGCTTGTGGCCGCATCACTCCAGTCTGCCACCGTGGTCCCATTGCCCCCTTCTCTTTGGTGTGTGTTTGTGTCTAATCTCCCTCTGTCTCCCTCCTGTAAGGACGCCTGTGATTGCATTTAAGGCCCCCCCAGATAAACCAGGAAAATCACCTCATCTCAAAGTCTTCAATTTAATCACATCTGCAAAGACCCTTTTGCCAAATAAGTTAATTTTAAATCTTCCTTGCAAGCAACCATCCCTGGCAAAGATGTGGGAGTTGGCAAAGGCCACACCCAGCACAGGGAGATGCAAGTCAGCAGCGGGAGTAGACGCTGCCGAGAGTAGACGGACGGCGTCCAGACACACGGCATGGGCACAGGCGAGAGGCATGAGCACGCATTTTGTGTCCAAGAAATTACTCCGGATGTCAGCTCTATTGGCTCCTCAGGGACCAGGAGGGATCACCCCAACACACAAGCATCTCATCTCTGTTCTCTGAACCCACAATTAAGCCAGGCACCACTTTTCCCTAATGAAAACGTCTTTTATTGGTGGAGCTGACCCTATAAAGGAAAGGCTTGCTTTGGTAAAACCAGTCCTTTAAAATGAAACATTTTATCAAAAGCTATAACACAATCCCTGTGAAATTAAAGTAGGAAGCCGGACATCCTAAATGCCTCAGATGTTGGTTTTGATTTTTCAAATTGTCAGTTAAATTAAAGTTGGACCATGGAGACTCAACGCTTGGCTTGCCTTTCTGGAGGGAATGCTCTGATGTGTCCCCCAACCCCACCCCAGGAGTCTTCCTCTTGCAAAGCTCTTGCCTGCAGGCTTGTTTCAGCTCTGGGGCTGGAAGTCAATAAGACACTTGGGGGACCAGACCTGTTCACTAGATAAGTGGGGTGCCTACTCCATATCAGACCCTATCTCAGGACAGGAGAGTGTCCTTGCCCAGCCATGCAAAAGGTCAGAGGGTGACAAGAACTGTGGGTCAGTCATGGTTATATGGCAAGTGACAGAAACTGACTTGGGCTGAATTGGGCAAAAAGAGAATTTGTTTCACAAAATTAAAAATTAACGTTGGACATCTGAAATGATGTCTCCAGAACCGATTCTTTCCCTCCGACTTTCTTCCCCTCTTCCTTTGGGTTACTCCCTTTCCAGACAAGGTGTCTCCTCGTGGTGCCAAGAGGGGTGCTGCAGCTCCAGTTTCAAGTCTTACAACCTCAAGCCCCGAGGGGAAACAGACTGGTGTCCCCAAGCGGTCAGGCTGAGTCCCAGGTACCTGATGGGCCCAAGTGAGATTCCTAAACCCATCCCGTGCTCCAGATGATGAAATCCACTGACGGGCCAAGCCTGTGCCTTGTGATCCACCCCTAAAGCCAAAGCTTAGTCAGCTTCACCCCAAATACATGACCCACAGGGAAGGGGTATGAGTGGCCATGAAGTAGTGATTGTCCCATATACACCTTAACTCTCCTGACTCAGAGCATGCCTACTAAGTCACAAAATAAGTTAATTCTCATAGCCTGGCTTGTCCAGTTTAAGGCTGTATTAGCTTAGGCTGCCATAACAAAATATCGGAGACTGGGAAGCTTAAACAACAGGAATTTATTTTCTCACAGTTCTAGAGGCTGGAAGTTCAAGATCAAGGTGCCAGCATTGTTGGGTTCTGGTGAGGCCACTCTTCCTGGCTTACAGACAGCCTCCTTCCCTGTGCCGTCTCGTAACCTGCTCTCTGTGTGCACAGAGAGCCAGCTCTGATGTCTCCTCCTCTTCTTATGAGGCCACAGTTCTATCAGATCAGGGCCTACCCTTACGACTTCATTTACCTCAATTATCTGCTTAAAGGCTCTGTTGCTAAATGCAGTCACATTGGGGGTTAGGCCTCCAACATATGAATTTGGGGCTGGGGACACAATTCATCCGTGGTCAAACCAACCAGTTAATCATATATCTCCACTGAGTCCTGTACGAGCCTGGTGTGAAATCCCATGAAATACCAATTTAACAAGCAAGTGAGGAGCTGTCCCAGATCAAACAAGAGCTGAAGGTCAAGGTTACAACCTTGACTTTGCCTACCTCACGACTCCTATGCCCTTCCTCCCACATGCCACCACTACCAGCTCCCGGACCACTGTCGTCCTGGGGTGATGAGGAGCTCTGGGTGATTTGACCCAGGGCAGCTGTTGCTTGGCCAACCCTTGGACCCAGCCTCAGTGGCTGCACTCACCTCCTTTTAGAGTCTAGTCTCAGAACCTCAACCTAGGGTTGGCATCGCCCCCCTTAAAGCCATCTACCTCTCTTTCCTGTCTCCATTCCCCACCCTCACCGCCAGTGACCCCTGGCTGTTACAGCCCACCGTCATGGACATATGAGGGATTTTAGGACTTTATTTTTCATAGAATCATGTCACACAGGTCCACACTAACAGTTCTCACTTGCTAACACATCATGGCTGTTCCTCCAGAACAGCAGCTAGAAGTACCTATCACCTTCTCATAAGAGCTGCTTCCAAGTCCATAGCAGCAATTTTTTTAACAGCTCCCGTATTTACTGACCTCTTTAGGTCGTTTGCATGGGCATGTGTATGTTACTGCCAGCAGTCCTGTAACACGTCTCCTTACTTCCTTGTATATTGGTATTTTTATCTCTATAGGATGAAATCCCCAGGGTGGAATTGCTAGGTTAGAGTTAATGTGTATTTTAAGTTTAACAGACATTACCCGACTGTTTTCCAAAAGGACGGAGCCATTCTGCTTCCATCAGCCATGTGCACGCATGTCG
This sequence comes from Rhinolophus ferrumequinum, assembly GCF_004115265.2. Taxonomy (NCBI): domain Eukaryota; kingdom Metazoa; phylum Chordata; class Mammalia; order Chiroptera; family Rhinolophidae; genus Rhinolophus; species Rhinolophus ferrumequinum. Next base: position 2,609,815 of record NC_046307.1, read on the forward strand.
CTTCACCCTCATCCAGGCAACTCAGGGTGTCACTGCTGTTTTGGATTTTTGCTAATCTGATATATGATCATGGCACCTGGTTGTTTTAATTCACACCTCCTGATCTCCAGAGGGAGGCTGGGTGGTTCCCTGGGGCCCTGCGTGGACAGTGAAGGGTCAGAAAAGGCTTTCCTGAGGCCATGGGCTCTGGGTATGCACTGACCCAACGAGGCTGGAGGGTAGGGAGGAGTGAAGGCCCAGAAGACTCAGAAAAGGGGCTCAAGCCGGTGCAACGAGAGCAGTGTGGACAGGTGCCTGCAGGGCTGGGGTGGGGGAAGCAGGGCGGTACCCAGTGCTATGGACCCCTGGGTTTATACGAGGACCAGGGACTCTGTTCCAACCCAGCTCTGCCTCAACTAACCATCACCTTATGCAAGCCCGTTCCCCGCCTCGGTTTTCCTAACTGTAAATTCAGGGGGGTGGCCCAGTTGATCTCCTAAGTCCGTTTAGCTCTAAAGTAGTCTGAGTGGTCCAGTTAAAATCTGAACAAGCAGGCTCATCACATAAACACCAATTAGAAAACGTTTGTAAAGGTGGTGGGGCCCCTAAGAGGAATCTGTAGCCGAGCAGAGTGTCAAAGGGAATTCTCAAGAACCAGCTGGGTGACCCTCAGTCTCTTCCAGGGTGTGGGTGTGAGGGAGTGGTGAAAGCATGGCCTCAGAGGGAGGCTGAGTTGGGACTCCAGTGGGATGCTTTTACATGGGGTCCTACCCTAGGGAGGGCCTGCCAGTCCAACGGAGTCAGGAGCAGCCAGCCAGAGACCCTCTATCTGCAGCAAGGAGCAGGGTCTTGGGGGACAGGCTCCAAAGAGTCTGTGAACTGCAGAGCCATCTGTCCTCAGTGGTCTTCACCTGTGAACTAGCTAGTCCTGCCCACCCTTCCCTGGGCACCACAGCCCACTTCCTCCCAGCCAACCCCTGCAATGCTAGTGAGAGGGGAGGAGTGAGCCACAGAGAGAGGAAGACATCCAGCCTCTTCCCCAGGCAGACACGTCCCCCCAGCCCCACCCTGGGGCAGGGAAGAAGGCACCTTATTATTGAACAAAACTGAAATGGTGACTAATATGCTGGTCAGACACCTAAAGGTATTGAAAAGACACAGCGTGTGAGATCTAAAGTGACCATGAAACTACTACCTAAGGGCCAGCCTAGGTGAGGACAGGGCTGCCGGGCTGGACCTGGAAGGATGGCTCTCCCCAACAGGAGAGAACGTTCAAATCCTTCAAACCCCATGCTGCATCCTGCCAGACTCAGCAACTGGGCATTTCTCTGATGAGGTGCTCCGAACAGCCCCAGTGGCTAATTCGGGCTCTGATGGGGATATCCCTGTCCTCCACCCAGATCATTCCTGAAAATGTTAATGAATCCCCCTGGGCCATCAGCCTGGGGCTCTCAGGGCCCCACTCCACACTCAGGAGATGTAGAGCCAGGCCCCCAGCAGAGACACTAACGTGGTCCAGGAGTCTGGCATGTGCAGAGGACAGCACCAGAGACATCACTGCAGGGTTGGGGGGACTGGAACCCACCAGAAGGTCCCAGCTGAGCCGCCTGCCACATCCAGGGTATGCCTCACCTGCACTTCAGGGCTGGCTTTCTCTTTCGCTTCCCAGTTCTCTCCTCTCTGGCCCAGGGTCCCAGCCCACTCCCCCTTTGCCTCTCAGATGTGGAAGTTCAGGTGGGGCAGGCAGAGGGGCTCTACCTGTCTTACCTTGAACTCTTCTGAGCCTCATTCTTCCCATCTGATAAATGGGCCTTGTGCTTGTCCAAACTGACCTGCAGGGATGATGGAGAAGCAGTCTGTCTAGTGCTTCTAGGACGGCCATCCTATCACGTGATCAGACGTGATAGCCCCACCCCCCAACCACCCAACCAGCTGCCCTGCAGGCTGACCAGGGTCCAGGTTGGGGCGGGGGATATAGGGGAAGAGCGAACGAGCCAAGATGGATTGTCCAGTCCAGCGCCAGCAGCACCTCAGGCTCAGGACTCTGGGCAGGGGGAGCAGAGCAGAGCCTATACAAGTCCCCATGAGCAGGGAGTCTGCAGCGGCCGTCCCCAGGCACTCTCTCTAGGGAAATGGGAGCCCGGACTTATCGTAACCTTACATACACACATGTGCACGAATGCGCACGCACACACACACGCACACTCCCAGTGCCGTGGCACACACACCGGGTGAACACTGTAAAACTAGTGGGAAGCAGCCCACGACCCTCCTCTAGATGCTTTTCTGCACATCACCACCCCTTGCCAGAATCGGCCCTTCCTGCCAGCCGCCCGCCAAACCCCTGCCGTCCTTCAGGAAAGGGTCTGCTTCTCCAAACTCCAAGCAAGTTATGGCTCTCTTCTGGTAAAGAAAGCACACATCGTCACCCATTCTCAGAGGCTAGCCAGTTGCTGGCTTGTGAATGGACACCTGAGTGGAGGGCCCGTGTGCCCTGTTGATACTGGAGCCAGTGACCTTTGTGCACTACCTCCCTGCTCTGCTCTGCGCCGCTCGCCAGGCACAGCCTCGCGTCTCCCCTGGCTGGAGTCAGGAGCTCCTCCCTGCAGCTCTGCTAAGACCGGCCCTGGACCTGGCCCGTGACCCAAGACCAGGTGAAGGGGACCGTGCAGGGAGGACACCACCCACGCTCTGCCTGCTAACGCTCATCCCAGTCGCCACGCTCCACTTCCCAACATCCACTCCGGCACAGACATAGATGAGGGGAATGCATCCCCTCCAGCCCTTCTCCATGGCAGGCTGGACTGGAACATCAGGAGGCTCTAAGACTGATGCTGGGGCCCATGCTGTCCGAGTCTGATCACGTGATAGGATGGCCGTCCTGCCTCCCGCTAGGCAGGACTCCCATCGCCCCAAGGTGCTGCCTCTCCCGGAAGCTGCCCTCACCCTGTCTCATCCACTGAGGTTGCCTCACGTGGCCTCTCGGGCCACTCCCCTCATTGCATTGGTCCCACTGCCTGGTCACACTCTGGACACTGGCAGGCTGCTGCCCCCACCGTCTCATCTCCTGCTCCTGGTACACACTAGCAGCCTGGGAACCTCCGCCTGTTCCCGCCCATCCCTGACTACCCTTTCCTGGACTTCCAGTCCTGTAGGCCACTCCCACCTCCCTCTGTGCCTCACACTGGGCAGACAGGCCACCAGCGAGCACGCATGCTCCTTAGGTGGGAACAGCACTGGCCGTCCTCTCCCAAGCTGCTGGGGGATAGAAAGCAGGGCAAGCTGGCCTATTAAATCTACTTGGAGAGATGTGGAGTCTTAAGTTCTTCCTGGGGCAAGGAGTACCTGATGCTGCCCACTGCGGCCTCCTCAGGAGAGGGAGGAGGTGGAGGGCCAGTCCCCAATGAGGTCAAGTTGGAGGTTCCCTACTTCACCGGCTCAGGGTCCAGGTCTAATATATGGTGGTCATCAAGGAAAGCTGTTACCAGGCCCTGCCCTGGGTGGCTCATCACCCAGGATGACGATTATTAACGTAGTCCTAGCTAGAAGGGAGAAGAGGTGGAGGCTGGAATATGGAACCTCCCTTCGCCGGGGCCCCAGCTGCGGACTTTAGTGGGGCACAGGCCTGACTGAGCAGTTTCTTCCTCCCAGTTCCCAGCACCAGCCTCCCTGACCTCTTCTATTAGTATGCTGGAAGACATGGTTGGCTGCCCCCACCCTTGGGCCCTCCCAGAATCCTATGCGAGAAAACAGGGAAAGGGCTTGGAGCCCCCTCACAGTGCCTCCTTGCAGTGACCTGCCCCAGGAGATGTCACGGCCCTTCCCCCCCAAGCTGCTGGGCCCAGAGAGCCTGACAGCCCACTGCTCTGAGTCTTAGGATGTCATTAAATACATGAATCTAAAAGAAAAATCTATTAAAATTAACAATCTCATGTGCCACGAGCCAGCAGTTCTTCATATCTACCTTGGGGAGACAAAGTTTGTCTGTGTGCCCAGGGGGGCATGTAAAAGACTGTCCCTTTCAGTGCTGCGTGTAATGGCAAAATGTCAGGAACCATGGAGATGTGCAGTCCTCAGCAGACCAGCTGAATAAGATGCCCCCAGGCAGAGAGAGCTCTGCGGACACCCGTACACACATCCACCCTTGCTGTCCTGTGAGGGGGAAGTAAACATGCAATGCCAATAACAGACAGAAGCCGCGGCTCCTCCTCTCCCTCCTACCCACCTCCTCCCCCCTCCCCCCTCCCTCCTACCCCCCTCCCCCCTCCCCCCTCCTTCCTACCCCCCTCCCCCCTCCCCCCCTCTTCCCCGTCTTCTCCTCCATGGCCCAGCTTCATGACCACAGCCCTGGGAGCCCACCACTCCCTCAACACAGAGGCCCTTGACTCCCCAGCTGGGTGCTATTCACTCTTGCTGAAGAATGCCATTTGTAGGGTCATCTACTCCTGAGGGTTCCATCCATCCATAAATTGCCCAATGCCTGCTGTGCACCCCTGGGCTGAGTGCTGGGGCAGGAAGATAACAATAGGTAACACTTATATTAGGTCACCAGGGCTGCCATAACAAAGTACCAGTCTCGGGCTTAAACAACAGAAATCTCTTTCTTCACAGTTCTGGAGGCTGGAAGACCAAGATCAAGGTGTCAGCAAAGTTGATTCCTTCTGAGGCCGCTCTCCTTGGCTTGCAGATGGCTGTCTTCTCGCTCTGTCCTTATATGGTCTTTTCTCTGTGAGTGTCTGTGTCCTTATCTCCTCTTCTGATAAGCACACCAGTCATCCTGGTTTAGGGTCCATCCTAATGACCGCATGTTAATTTCACTATCTCTTTAAAGGTGGTATCTCCAAATACAGTCATATTCTGAAGTACTGGGGGGTTAGGACTCCAACATATGAAGCTGGGGGATGGGAACACAATTCAGCCCATAACACTGTCACACACTTACTACCTACGTATGAGACACTATTCTAAGTGCCACATCTCATCTCATTTAATTCTCTCAACAACCCTCTGAGATGCACAGCTTTTATCATCCTCATGTTACAGATTAGAAAATTAAGGCTCAGAGAGGTCAGGGCAATTGTCCAAGGTCACCGAGCCAGAGTGCCATCAGCCTCCCATCACTGCAGCTGCTTCTCCTGTGCCTTCTCAGCCCTTGCACTCTCGGTGTGGCTGTCTGTCCCCCTGCTAGACGGAGGGCTCCATGAGGGTAGAGTGGATTGCTCCCTCCCTGATGCCTGGCACAGAGAAGGTGCTGGATGAGAGAGTGATGAACAGAGGGGTGAGGGGGGGACATTTCTGGCTGATGTGGTCCCCATCCTTCAAGACCTGCAGCTCCCCAAGCATTTCTCTTTCAAAGCTCGGCTTGGAGCTGAGCCCCCTGGCAGCCAGCCCCAGCTCCCCCGGCCCAATGCCTGCCCAGACACACAAGCCTGCAGAGCTCATTGGTAAAAATCAATGCCATGGCCCGCGAGCAGCTGGGCCTTGCTTTCCAGGGCTTCACCGTATCACAGCAACAACACGTGCATCCCCTCACGTGCAGGCTCCTGAGAAGATGCTGCTGTCAGACACCAGAGCCCAGCCAGCCCTGGTTCCAGCCACTGAGCCTGCCACGTGCACCCGGGGCTCCGGGGGGCTCACCTCCTGGACTGGAGACCCATGCCTAGCGTGTAAGGCTGAGAAACATGTCCAGGTCACAGACCCCCTGTAGGCGGGGCCCTCCCTGCTGGCAGTTAATCCTCTTAGATCAGGGCAAATGGCAGGGAAGCTGTCTGAGATGTGAGCTGCTAAGATTTGATAAGTCTGTAAACAGATACATGTGTAGGATGCTTTATGGAGATGCAGCTACTTCGATTAGGAAGGTTTTATCCTCCTGCACAGGGAACAGCTACAGAAGTGGGTGCTGACCCAGACCCACGGGGCATCCTGGGCAGCCCCTGACTGAGTGGAGCTGCCATGGTGCGTCAGCTTGTGTGGTCGAGTACCCAATTGCAGAGCACAGGGAGGCCTTCCTTGGGCGCTCTGCCAGGTGGGGCTGCCGGCCACTGGCCCCTGGGGAGGAAGCAGGTGGCCAGAGCCCACCCAGAGCTCATCCGGCCCTTGCCATCCTGCCCACCCCGAGTCACTTATTTTTAATTACCCTGTTTTACTATTTCTTCTGTCTTGTTTGTTCCGCTAGCTCATGCTATTTATTTTTAACTTTTAAAAATCTTTGTAGTTCTTTCCCTTTTACCATGGAAGTTATCAGCTCATTTCATCGGGCTCATCTGTTTTCTTTTCTTTATAATTTATTGTTTGATTTCCAAGAATCTTCCTACTAGATTTGGCCTTGTCCGCGGGCAGCAGCATTTGTGGAGGGAAGAACCCTGGCTTGTGAGTTCGGCAGACCCTGACTTAGACATGACTCTGGCTAGGCTGGTGGCCAGGGCTCTCAAAGTCACTTTAGGTCTCAGAGCCTCCGTTTTTTCATATGAAAAGAGGGAACAGTCATACCTATGGGAAGATTCATATCTGTGTAAGGTTGTTATGAGAATGACAAATAACTAATTTAAAGCCCCTGCGTCAGGGGTTTGCCCACCCAGGTACGTGATCACTGTCAGTGTATGTTAATCCTGGTACCAGGAATTGGATTCCACTGTGTCCCCCACAATTATGGGATCTGAGCAGCTCTGAGGACAGTCCCAGACACAAGCAGAGGAACCTGAAAGCAGGGGTGGGGGACAGTGGACGTGCAGTCCTGATCGGCCCAGCCCATCCCTTACCTTCTGGGAAACTGCCCAGCTCTGGTTGGGAGGGAAGCTGCCAGTCAAATACAGTGCCCCGCCCCCTGCTGCAGTATTGAACATGCGGCCCACGCTGGACCAATCAGCATCCTTCCCCAGTGCTTTTTAACTGGACCTAAGGTCAAAGGCCATTTCTCCCTGGTGGAGAGGTGATCAAATGAGACTGCAGGTGTCAGGAGCTTGAAGGTGAAGAAACTAAACTGAGGGAGGCCCCAAAGGCAGAGAGAGAAGCCCGGCACGCCAATCCCAGGGCCAGGTTCCCTTAGGCACAGCAACAGTTTGGTTCTGAGAACCTTCCAACTGGTTTGATCTGCCTTCTGACACTTGCAGCCAAGAATCCTAACTCAAAAACCTATGTCTCTGCCAAGTCCCCAAAGATGGATTCCCATCACCTGAGCCCCCTGCCCACTTGAGACAGACTCTGGGGGGTTTCCCGGGAGCACACTGATGAGCCAGCCCACCAGGTGCAGCTGGTTTCTCTTTCCAGGAGAACATTAGGTCCCTTATGAACTAGCACATGAGCTGAAACCCATGGGTGGTTTCCACACCCCTCACCAGGCAAACTCCTTTGGGTACACAAGGGGTCACCTGCAGGTGGTCCCCAGGAGGAGGGGCTGCAGGCCTGGGCAGGTAGGGTGTCGGGGTGGCCCATGAGGACCCTGCATGGTCTGAGTCTCAGCCTCCACAGGGTGAGGAGGGTGTGCTATGAGAGCCTGGAACAGGGCAGGGCTGTGGGCAGGGTTTCCGAGGGCCATGCCCGAGCAGACCATCAGCCTCATGACACGGGTCAAGAGCCCTCCTTCACAGCAAGCCCCAGCCAGCAATGGGTCCAGCTTCCCATGAGAGGGGCCAAAAGTAAAGGGTTAGGACATAGAGGGAGAAGTCCACTCAGATGGCCGTGGTCAGCATGGGGCAAGGAGGTGGGAGTCGATGCAGGCCCCTCGGGGAACTCTTTGCCCCGCTCAGAAGTGTCATCAACCCATTGAACTCACCAGTCACGGTCCAGCCAGGCAGTCTCATCAGCAGAGCAGAGGACAGAGGATGGAGGGGTTTTCTTTTCAAATCTCCTCAGGACAGTCATTGCAAGCGAGGCAGACTGGCCAGGATAGCAGTGGCTGGGACGCTTCTTCAGGGCACGTTCTCTTCTGACCGGGACCTGTTCCTCTTTGATCTAAATCAGGGGTAGATGGGCAGGGCCCTCAGCTGCAGGGAAAGGGAGGCACCCTAGGAAATGGAGTGTGGCAGAGCCAGGCAGCAGCTCCCAGGACCCTATCCTAGCTCAGGGTGCCTGAGCCTGGCCTTCCTAATGCCACCTCGAGAGCCCTACAGGAGAAGCCCGTGGCCAGCTGCCCAGAGGACAGCCGAGAATCACAGCCGGCCCTCACTGCATGTTCTGATCCCAGCCCAAGTCCTGATCACTGTTCTGCCCCTGATCCCACAGGCCGCCAGCTAGCCACCCCAGCTGGGATTAGCCGGGGAGTCAGTCTGTGTGCATTCTCCAGGATGCAGCCATCTCTTCACAGGGCTTTTCCTCCACACATGGCATCCTCATGAGCCAGACCCTCCCCAGCTGCGACACCATATGGCAGCGAGAAGGCCTGAAGTCATCCTCTCTCTCACACCAGCAAAGCTTGTTGGCCCCACCTTGAAAATAGATCCAGAATCTGATCACATCTCCTATGTGCACTGCTCCACCTGGTGCACGCCACCGCCATGGCTCGCCGCGTTCAAGCAAGACCTCCCGCGCCCACCCCACAGTGCCTCCATGCAGCCCAGTGGCCTGCTAGGACGTGTAGGCCTGATCTCATCACTCCTCTGCTCAGCACCCTCCATCTCACTCTGAGTAAAAGCCAAAGTCCTCCGAAGAAAAGCCTACTTGACCCCTCAGGCTCCTGGCCTTCCCCTGCTTCACCTGCTGCCCCTCCGGTTTTTCTGCTCTTCTTTGAACAGGCCTTGGCTAACCCACTTCCTCTGCCTGAAACCTCCTCCCACCAGATATGACCATTTCCTCCTTTTCTCCAGGTATTCCTTCAACTGTGACCTTCTCAGTGAGTCCTTGCATGGCCACCCCACACAAAATTGCCACTCTACCCCACCGTAAGTGCAATGTCCCTGCTGCCTTCATCTTAGCACATGCACCACGTGACGTTCACCATATTTGTTTATCTGTTGTCTGTCTGCATCACCAGGATGTACCCTCTGTGGGCAGAGACTTTGCATTTTTCACTGCTGTGTGCTCAGTGTCTGAGACCTAGAAGGGTCACAACATTCATTTGTTGAGTAAACGAGTGAATGGTATATTGAGGAGGGAGCCTCCTGATGAGGCTGAGTACACAGCAAGTGTGGGGAATGGAGCCAGGAGGCGAGGATGGAGTCGCAGGATCCCAGCACGGTAGACCTTGGTGAGGAGTTTGAGGTTTGTTCTGAAGATTCTGCAAAGACTTTGGAGGGTCTTCAGCAGGACAGTGAGCTATCCTGATTCACGTTTTTAAAATGTTATTTCAGCTCCCACATGGATAGCACAGTACACAGTGCCCAGGGCTGAAGTGATAAATCAGTGGAGAGGCCACGGAGAAGGGCCAGGTAAACCAGGTAAGCCTGCCCCAGCCTGGGCGGGGGGCGGGGCAACTGGGTGGGCTGGGGCAAAAACCCGGGGAGGGCGGGCAACGGCCCACACCCCACAGGCATGCTCCCAGGAGCGTGGCTGACCCAGCTCGGTATTTTATCCCAGCACCTTCAGAACCTACAGGTGCTGAGAGAAGCTTCTGGCTGCTCTGAAAGATGATTGGAGCCCTGGGAGGGCTTCACTGCGCAGAGAGCTTCTATAGCTGTGAAAGGCGCGCCGCTACACAGTATCTGCGGTTCTCCTCCATAGTGTGGCCCTCTACACTGTGGGGGTAAGGGGGTACCGCAGCCGTGCTCCTGGGGCTCCCAAGCAAGGTCCGGGAGTACAGAAGTCCAGGCCCCTCCTCCGAGACTATAAGCTCCTCCCACCATGCTGTGAGCTTCCGGAGGAGGAGAAGCCCAGCTGGGGAGGGTCGGGAAGGGGGCGTGGGGACCCAGTTGGGGCATGGGAGAAGGGGAAGAACCTCAGTCCAGGGACTGGGCTGGCAGCCAAGCGAACAAGACGGTGTGGGCAGTCCTCACAGAGTGGCACCCCCTCCGCCTGCGCTGCACGAGGGTGGCTACCAGCCAGAAGAATCACGTCCACACTGTCAGGTCGGCAGACCAAAAGCTCCGCAGAAGTGTAGGTGGAGGCAGACCTGTGTCCCACTCTCCAGCAAGGCGATGGGAACTCTCCAGCAAGGCGATGGGAACTCTCCAGCAAGGCGATGGGAACTCTGCACTCACCACCATGAGGGGTGGCTGGCGTCCTGTGGGTGCAGGGATGGAGACGCTGCTCACTTACAAAGCAAACCCCAGCGCCAGTCCAGAGCTAGCTGTCAGGCAGGCAGGGGCCTCCTCTCAAGCTGCGGAGGTGCTTCTAGAAGCAGGCTCACTGAAAGAAGGAAGATTCCCATGACTATGCTCACTTAACCCAGCACATCCCCTTCCTCTCAGGACCAAATATAACCACAAAGGACCAGGCGGTTTTGAAAGCCACTCAGAAAAGCTGTCTGCATACTACTGTCCCAGAATCAGGAAAACATCTCCCTGCCATTTACATAAGTGAGGGAGCCCTTCTTCACAGAGCAGGAGACGTGACTGGAGGAGCCTGGTGTTCATAAAACAGTCTGTGACTGCAGAAGAGAACAGACACACACTCAGTCCCTGCAGCTCCTTCTCTGGTGGGGTACCTGTGCCAAGGCAGGCAGGTGTCAAAGCACGTGACCTGGTAAGGGAGGGGAGCTGGGTCATGACTGCCCTGGACATGGAGCTACATGGGGCTGCAGGTGAATGGGGTGGGGGGGAGGATTCAGCCAGTCTAAGGGGAGAGTTTTGCAAGGAATTCAGGTGAGGGATTGAATGTCCTAAATTTGACCCCAGTTCTCCATTGTTCCAGGAACACACTAGACCCGACATGATTGTCAGGGAAAAAATTCTCATCCGCTTAGCAGTGTGCAGAGGAGACTGACAACAAGACGCAGGACACAGGACCCAGAACATAGGAGGTGAGATGGCACAGGATGCCTCCCAATCAGGAACAAGGGACACACATGGCTTCAAGCATGATCGTATATGAAATGTCAGGGACTAGATGGTGAAAGTACCCACAAAGCTCAGCGTCAAGTCCAGCTGGGCAAAGGCTCTGCCTCCAAACCGAGTTCTGGCAAATGCGGATGGAAATAGCAGGGAGCTGCCAGTGGAGGAACCTGCTGCACACTCCCAGGTACCTCTCCTCTCCGGCACCTTTAGCGCCCACCCGCCTCTTATCCATCCACCCAGAACCACCCAGGTGCTCTCTCCAAAACCTGGAACAGATCCCTTCACTTACTTCCTGAAAACCTGCCCCCGCTCCCTCATGTCCTCCAAGCTAAAGGGCAAGTGCCTTAGCCTGACCTTCACGGCCTGCTGTCCAGCTCGGACCACCCTTCCTAGGTGCACCACCAGCCCCAGCTCCACCTGCCCCCTTCTCCAAGCTCAGAAGATGCATGCCCTCATCTGCAGACCTGCACGTCCCGGAGCATGCCGGTGGGTTTCGTGTAGCCACTAGGTGGCAGTAGGGTGGCCAAGAGCTTGGGCTTCAGGGGCTTCAGACATGAGTCCATACCCATGAACTCCTGGGGCAACCTTAGGCAAAGCAGTGACTACTTGCCTTTAGAATGGGCAGGTGAGGTAATGTTGTATCAAATCACATTCCTGCAGGATGGCTGGGGTTCCCGCGGCCTCCTCTGCCCTTCACATGGCTGGTTGCCTTCCCCCAGTTTCCCTCAACCAGGACAAAGCAGGAAGTAGGACCTAAGATAGCCAGCCCATTGCATGTCTCTGACACCAGGGATTGGCCCAATGACCTCAGTGGGTCGAATCAGAGTTCCTGGGTTGGAAAGACCCTCCATCCCATGGGTGCCTCAGGAAGGGTTAGTGCTCTTCTCCAGGAGGATGCACTGGAAGAGTGGGTGGTCGGGAGCTGCCGCAGCTGTTTACATCCATGGTGGGAGCCAGGCTAAGAATGAATCTGGCATTCGGAGGTACGTAGCAGAGCCAGAAGAATCCCAGAGGACTGGAGCCAGTTCTTAGTGACATCATGGGATGGCTGGGTCAAGGCTCACCTGCCGCCTCTCATCTCTGGACTTGTCAGGATCAGGAGCCAGTAAATTCCCTTTAGAGTTTAAGTGGGGTTTTTGTCATTTACATGCAGATTCCTAGTGTGCCCTGCAGTCCTTCCCTGGGCATGAGCCTGGAACGCATGCTGTCCTGGGGTCATCAGGCAGATGCCTTCTTTGCCAGCCCGCCCCACCCTGTCTGCTTCTTTGAATGCTCAGGACAGAGGCCACATCAGAGGCACATTTGCATACTCAGAACCTTCCCAGGGTGTGCCCAACACACACTAGTGCTCAAACGTCACTCCTAGATGGAATCGACGTGGAATCCAAAAGTACGTGGGCACCCCACAATTCGGCCTGCATGCCAGTTTCTACTGAACCCCCTCACCGACTAAGAGAATATAAAGGTGCTGAGAGAGGATTTTGAAAAAGAGAGTTGGAGGTACGATTATTTGCAAAGAGCCATTGCCATGCTATGAATGCTCCCCCTTCTGAGGGGGACGGGTGTGGGTGCCACGTCCTTCACCTCTAGTCTAGTGAGGGTGCTTCCAAGGGGACACTGGAGGCCTTGGGCATGGAGGACTGAGGTCTGACCCTCCACGGGAGCCAGTGCCAGCCGAATCATGGCCATGGAAGCCATGGGGCTGGGGGAGGGGCGTGTTACACTGGGAACAGCCAACCTCCTCCAGTCCCTCAGGGCTGAGGATGCAGGATGGTCCCGGGGACCAGATGTGGTGAGCCTGAAACCTGCATCCTGAGAGGACAAGGGCTCATGGGGAGTCTGCGTGTGGTGAACCTACAGAGAACCAGATGCTGAGGATACCGGGAGGGGCTGGCAGACGAAATGGCGCTCAGCTCAGCTGCTGAACAGCGGGGGCCGCTCCTGACATCCATCCTGATGTGGCCCCTCCTGGACAGGAGCACTAACCCTTCCTGAGGCATCCGTGGGACAGAGAGACTTTCCAACCCAGGAACCCCGATCACAGAGGTGGAAAGTCCAGCAGGGAACCTTCCAGTAACCATCAAATGGCCCACACGAGAGAGACAGCCCGACACTCACCACGCCTGACTGTTCCTCTCCCCACACTCTCACCACCACGGTGAGACACCGCGGAGTTTTATGTCATGCACTTATTTTTTTAACTTAACAACTGTGTGAAGTGATAACGCATTATTGGTTGGCATTTCTTCAATGGCTTCCAAAGTGAAACACTTCTCAAGACATTGGTTTACTGATTCGGTTCCCTTTTAAATAAACTCACTTTTCACTTGCTTTGGATGCTTTGTCCTGGAGGATTAGAGTTGTAACAGCCCTTATATTTATATTAATTTTCCCCATCATCTTTATGAAACCTGTCATTTACCCTCTGTTGCCGTTTTGTTCTTGGTTGTGTCCCATTTTGCTTTATGAAGCCACCTGTTTTGCTGTCATACCGCTGGGTCAAGGCACAGGCTCTGAGGCAGATGGCCTGAGTTTCAAGCCATTTGACTCCTTACTCCACGATTTCGGACAAGGTCCTTCCTTGCCTCGCCAGTCAAGAGCATCACCTGTAAAATGGACACACTTGCAGGTGGACATGAGCGATAAAGATAATCACCTATGTAAAATTCACTGTGTAATGCCTGGCTGCTAACACATAGTCATCTTTTTAAAAATCTATATTCTCATGTTATTTCCACTGTCACTTATCATTTTCTTTATACCAGAGTTGAGATAACATGCAAATACTTTTCCATTTTTTTAATTACCTTTTAAATCATGAGGAATTCATCATGATGTCTAGGATATGATTGGATTAAGATTTCCTTTTCCCTAGATTAAAATCCAATTTTCCCATCTACATTTATTTAGTGATGCCTCCACATAGGAACAAAAGACTTGCGAATTTATTTTAAACCCTGGAACTTGGCTTGACTATTCACTTCTTTGTTTGTTTGGAACTCGGCTGCAGAGATTTGTGCTAAAAACCATACTTCCTCAGATCACATACGCATGCAACGCCTGACTTATTTTTTTGCCACTTAATTTTTCCCTTCTTTCCATCTCCCCACTCCTTTTGCCTCCCTCTATGGGCACAATATCTAACACAGCCGATCTGACCTCAAAGATGCGTGCTTCCCTATGAAACGTGCAGGCTGGTCTGTGAGTGTGTTGTCACTTCATATGAACGGTGTTGGCTACAGACTCCATTCAGTTCCTGCTTTCCTCTCTCGACACTGTTTTGGAGGTCAGTCCATGGAACTGTACGAACCACTCATTCGGTGCTTCTTCCTGCGGCATCATGTACACTGCACTTTGCAGCTGCCGGGTTGAACCTGTAACATTCCCGTGGCAGTGAACCCAGAGCCTGGCCCCTGCACTCTGCCATCAGAATGATGCCATAATAAGCATAGCTGTGCACATCCCCTCAGACACCCCGTGAAAGCCTCTCTAGCGCTCCTGGGTCAAAGGGCACATGCACTAAATGCTGTGCAATTGCCCCCAGAATGATTGTGCTTATCCGTACTCCAACCAGCAGTGCCTGAGAGTTCTAGCACACATCCCCACTGACATTTGGTATCATCCACCTTTTCAGTATCACCATTATGCTGGATGTACAGTGGCATCTCACTGTTGCTTTGATTTGTGTTTCTTTGACTTTCTTCAGACACTTGCTGACGGTGTGGGCATCATCCCCTTCTGAGAACTGCCTCTGCCTCTCCTTCCCCATTTTTCTATGGGGCTACATGTCTTTCTCTAACTGACTGGCTGGGACTTTCCTATATTCGAAACAGTAATCCCTTAGCAGTTGTAGGCATCACAGATGTCTCCTCCTTGTCTGCCCTCTGTTAACTTGGGCTATGGAGTTCTTCACCGAACAGATATCCTTAATGTTGACTTAGACAAATCTATCAATTTTTCATTTCCGGTTTGCATTGTGGGGAGTTGTATTTAAGAAGTTTCTCCTAGCTCTAGGTCACAAAGACATTGTCCTGCATATTTTCTGCCAGCTTTAGAGCTTTCCCTCCCGTCTGTTGGCCTTTAGTCCATCCAGAGGCCACGTAACATATCGGGGTGAAGCAGAAGTCCAGTTTTCCCCGCCTCATCCACTGAACAGCCATCCTCTCCCCTTTCTGTGTGATGTAACCTGTGTCGTACACCACATCCTGTGGACACCGGATTTGTTTCCAGCTCTCATTCTATGCTATTGACAGACATGTCAGTCTGCCTCACGACCAGAACCACAGGCCCTAATATGCCACGATATCTGATCCAGGACAATTTTGAAAGATTGACTGGACCCCTTTTTACATCTTGATTCTTCTCTATAAATTTTGCAGTGATCTTGTTGGTTACCAATAATTCCCGCTGAAATCCTGATCCAGGTTGCATTCAATGCCTGCATGAATCTGGGAGACTCAGGAGCCTCGTCGCGTGAAGACATTCATCCATAGACACAGTAATCTCTCCGTTTATTAATTTCTCTTTTTATGTCTTTTACTAGAAGTTTCCATTTTTCTACAGAAGGGTCCTATGCATTCTTTATTAGGTTGACTTTACATGCTTTTCTGCTATTGCAAATGGTGACTTGTTTTCAATTCCTTGGTCATTTTTCATTAAGAATTTGTCCCTATAAAACATTTTATGGTATTTTTTTTTTGAAAGTTGACATTTTTATAGTACATTTGCTGCATATATGGTTCTTATTTCATTCAATAAAGATAATTTATTTGGTTTATCAGTGCCTCATCATTTAATGAAACAAATGGAGGGTTTGGATATTGGCCAGCTGTTTTGGATTGTTTGAAGAGAATCCTGTAAATTTCTAATCCAGGTGTAATTTTGCTGAATACTCTTACAAAACCATGTATGAACCAAGGAGTCATCTGTCTGTATTTTCTACTCCAAAATTTAATCAATTAAAAAAACCTCTTAAAAAAAAAGGAAAAGTTCAAAAAAAAAACTCCACTTTTTACTGTATTAAAACTGTATTAAAATTGTAATACTCAATATATGCCAATAGCAAAAGATGAATACAAGTCATGTGTACACATTTTTGGGGGCACCCCCAGCATGTGTGATGTTGCCATCTGCAGATACTGAGAATTTAATCTTTTCTTTCCAATCCTGACAGGCCGATGCCATTTCCGTTCCTCAGAGGTTTACCTGAGACCCCAGCATGATGACAACGGCGGGGATGGCGTGGGCCTTATCACCCAGGCCCGCTCACAGTGCAAAGGTATCTAAAACGTCTTCACCTCATATCCTGTTTGTTGTAGGCTTTTGGAATATAATAGTAGTTATAAAGTTAAGGAAGTTTCTGTCAATTCCTAGTTTTTTGATTTTTTTAAAAAATCATATGTAGACACCAGATCAAATGTTAAGCAAAAGGGAGTGGTGGGGTCTGCAGCCCCTGGAGAGCACAGTGCTTGGTTGGGCGATCTGTTTCCAGATGGAGCCAGTCAAACAAAGCCACACTTGGGTTTGCCTGTGGAAGGCCACGGTACGTCATGGCCAGTTTTCCCTGGAGCACCAGTTATCTTGTCTGGATCTAGTAAGATAATTAAAATCAGCATTCTTAAAAATATAATCTTTAAAAACCAAGTGTACACATTTTTATCATAAACACCTAGAAAAATCTAAGGGAATCAAAAAGACACTGTAAGGTAACCAATCAGGTCAGGAGGATGAGGAACCAGCCTGGGCCACTGGCTCCTCCATCCCCACTGAGGACCCCTTTCAGGAGTGGAGACGCCTCTGAATGTGAAGAGCTAAAAGGACACTGCAGGGAACAGAGGGTGTCTCTGACTGCGTGCAGAGGGGACATGGCTGCCAGGGTGGAGGAGGACTGTCTGCTGTGGTCAAGGAACGGGATGGGGTTCAGTGTGATCTCTTCTGGCCTCGTGGCTCAGATGAGCCAATGCCTGTCCCCCGTCTCTCCCTGTGCAGACCCAGAACTGCAGCATCAGTGTGGGATGGGGGAGGGAAGAGTCAGTTCAGGGCTGAGGGGTAGCCCTGGAGCTCCCTTCACTTCCCTCCACAGCCCCTGCACTCACCGAGCACAAGACAACACCAACCAAAGGACGAAAGCTCTCATAAGAGTGTGGTCCCTAGGCTGAGGGATACAGGAAGTCCCTGAGGGGCCGGGCCAGTTGGTCAGGAGGCAACTCAGGGCAGCCATCAGCCCAGATCATGGAGCTCATGCTGAGCTCTTTGTCTAGGAATGGCCAACCTACTGAAATTAAGCCCCTTCACACTGTGTGCATCGTGATAAGATAACTGGTGCCCCAGGGAAAACTGGCCATGATGTACCCTGGCTGTCCACAGGCAAACCCAAGTGTGGCTTTGCTTGATTGGCTCCATCTGGAAACAGATCGCCCAACCAAGGAATGTGCTCTCCAGGGGCCACAGACCCCACCACTCCCTTTTGTTCAACATCTGGTCTGATTCATCTGTTACATATCTGGCCCCTCTGGGCATTCAAGTATGCAAACCCAACTTGAACCCAGTTTAAAGCTCTTCCTGCCTTTGTGGATCCAATGACCGTTGGTCTGATTTCATGTACAGGGTCCCCTGAGGGATAAGCCTCATGATCTCCATTTAGCAAAAGGCTATTCCTTCTCCTTCAGAGGCCCCAGACAAGATGGGGTAGTAGCTGAATCAGATGATGGTCCTGATATGTGTGAAGCAGGGTCCCTCTCCTCTTTGAGCTTTCTTTCAGTAACTTGCTACTGAAGGGTCTCCTGCCAGAGCCCTCTGGAAAGTGAATAGCTTCATACTGGGCATAAACAATGACATCAGAGCCGCTCACAGGTTGCCTGTTCATCTAACTGCCTGGTGGTGCCTTGTGTCTGACCCAACCCAGTGAGTCCTCAGAAGATGCGCTCGCTCAAATCAAACCGGCTTCAAGATTTATTTATGGACAAGACAGATGACACCAGGATGTTCCCTCTCGCTGGATCTCATCTGTTCCCAAAGCCCCTAAATTTCAGGGAAAAGGGGTCACCAACTGAAATTGACAAAAACAAGTGAGGTTGGACATGTGTGAGGGAAAAAATCCCACTGTCCACTCAGTATATCTTTCCGTTTTTGTAAGACATGTGGGCAGAGAGACTTGAATTCATGGAAATGAGAAAAACAACAGCATAAGTGTGAAGACAAATGACAACCATCAGTCTGGACAAATACTGTCATTTGTCAACCCCATGTTGACAGATATGATTTCAAGAGCTGTGGAAAGATTTGTTTTTAAATGAAATCATCTGATTTTTTAAATGTTGGTTCCTTTGGAAAAAAACCCACAAATAGTTCCCCACAATTATGTTGGGGATGTCTGCCTACAGCCATGATGTAGTAATTGGCATCACACTGGTCCTTTTGCCTTAAACAGACATAATGGGACAAAATACATCAGGCAAATATTGTCAGGCATTGGAAAACAGCCAGCTAAGGATTGCAACCCCTAAGAGAAGGATGTATATCCGGTGAACCCCATGTGCCCTCTGACCCTTGACCTAGCACGATATCCTGACTACAACAAAAAAGATGGAGCCCCAGCATACCCAGCACAGAGAGCACAAATGCTAATTTGAGAAGACAGAGATTAGAATTCGGGGCCGTTGAAGCAACCAAAATGTAAAGAGTTAGGTAGCATAGAGCAGGGAACTGGAGTATTGCAGATTACTGGCTGAGAGCTAGGCCGCACAGGTACAGAGAAAGACTGAAAGGCTCAGCAGAAAGCAGCTGACGCAGCTGAAAGCAGAATTCAGACATTAAAGGTCACACAGTGCTAGGAGTGGTTGGAGTTCTGGCCCAGTCAGAGGAAAGAGACCTCATTAAGATATTCATGTGACATACAATATATCTCACATCTCATCTCTGAATAAGGACCAGGTCCTAGAGAAGTGGTTCTCAATTGGAGGGGAGGAATGATTTTGCCCCTCCCCCAAAAAACATTTGGCAACATCTGGAGACCTTTTTTACTGTCATGATAGGAAGTACTACTGCCATCTAGTGGCTAGAAACCAGGGATGCTGTTAAACATCCTACAGTACACAAGATAATTCCCCACAACAGATAATATTCCAACCCAAAATGTCAATAGTGTCAAGATTGAGAAATCCCTCCCTAGAGTAAATGCCACTCTAGACCCCTGCGGAAGCTGGTAGCCAACTTCCCAGATGCTTTCCAGTGATCCTTACCTCCTATTATTCATACCCTTGTATAGTCCCCCCAAGGAGAAGCCCAAGTGAAGAGAGAGAGAGGCCTCTGTCATAGCCAGCATGCCCAGAGTTCTGCCAAGGAGCACATGAGTGAACTTGAAGGCATATCTTGCAGCCACAGTGGAGCCTTAGATGGCTACAGCCCCAAATGACAGCTTGACTGTAGCATCATGAGAGACTTTGAGCCAAAAACACCAAGCCAAGTCACTCCCAGATTTCTAATCCTCAGAAATGGTATGATAAAAAATTTTGTTGTTTTAAAGTGCTAAGTTTTAAGGTAATTTATTAGACGGCAATAGATAACAACAGCAACCCTGCCCTTGAATAGCCTAAAACCAAGCCTTGACTGGATCAAAGAGAGTTGCCAGTAAATTAACAGTCTGCCAGAAAAAAAAAAGCTCTTTAAAGGAAGAAAAAATAAGCCAGATTTCTTAAAATGTGTAATTTACAATATCCAAGTTACAGTAAAAAATTACTAGTTATGCAAAGAAGGAAGAAAATATGACTCATCACCGAGAAAAAAAAAAGCAGTTGATAAAAACAGACCCTGAGATGACCCAGATGTTAGAATCAGCATACAAGGACTTTAAAAGAGCTATTAAAAGCATGTTTAAGAATTTAAAGAAAAATATGGTCCTTATGTATGAACAGAGGAGAAGTGTCAGCAGAAAAATAAAAATTATTAAAAAGAAAAAAATGGAAATTCTATAACTGAAAAGAAAATACCAGTAATCAAAAATTTACTAGATTGGCTTACAAGCAAATTTAAGGTAATAAGAGAAAGGCAATGAACTAGAAACAGATTCATAAAATTTTTCACTCTAAAGAAAAAAGACAAAAACATTAATTTGTAAAACATGAACAGTGTCAGTACCTGTGGGACAACGTTAAGTAGTCTAACATAAGTTTTGTTCAAGTCTCCGAGTAAATCAGACAGAGAATGGGAAAGAAACAATTTTTGGAAAGAATAGTGGTTGAAATTTTCCCAAATGTAGTGAAAAACATCAACTTGCCGATCCAAGAAACTAAATGAAACCCAAGAAGGATAAATACAATGAACCACAAATACAAATAAGCACATTATAATCAGACTGCTGAAAACCAAAGGTGAAGAGAAAACTTTGAAAGCAACCAGATCAAAATGACAAGATAAATACAGGGAAACAATGACAGAGGTGACAGTTTTCTTCTCACTAGAAACAATGGAAACCAGAAGATCACAGAATAGCACTGTAATGAAGAGAGGGAAAAAATGTAATCTAAGAATTTTATATCCAACAAAAGTACTATTTAAAAGGAAGGTGAAATAAAGACATTTCAGACTAACAAAATTTGAAAGAATTGGTTCCCAGCAGACCTGCACTATGAAAATACTAGAGTAAAGATAAATGACACCAGATAGAAACAGAGATCTACAGAAAGAAATGGCAAGCACTGAAAATGATAAACACACAAATTTAAAACACTAGCTTTTCCATTAATTTCCTCAAAAGACGTGTCCATTTTAAGCAAAAGAAATATCATTATAAGTTGAGGTTTATAATATACATGTAATTAAAATTATGGAAATAGCACAAAGAAGGGAAGAAAACGAAGTTATACTGTTATTAGTTTCTTATATTTGTGAAGTGGGAATACTAACGTGTGAAGTGAAACAATATTAATTATAAGTAGAATGAGATACAATAAGAACATGTATTGTAATCCCCAAAACAACTAATATAAAATAAAAATAAAAAAGAGGATAGCTTACATGCCAATAGAGAAGATGAAAAAAGAAGACAACAAAATATTCAATTAATCCAAGAGAGACTACAAAAGAGAAACAGGAACACAAGGCAGGTGGGACAAATACAAAACAATAACTAGATATTAGACTTAAAACCCTGTATACCAATAATTAAGTGTAAATGAGCTAAATACTCTAATTAAAAGCAAATGATTGTCAGAATAGATTTTTTTAAAAGTAAATCATTGTCAAAATAGACTTTTTAAAAATAACAATGCCCGGGTCGGCCCGGTGGCTCAGGCGGTTGGAGCTCCGTGGTCCTAATGCCGAAGGCTGCCCGTTTGATTCCCACATGGGCCAGTGCTAGATGGCTCAGTAGGTTGGAACACAGACTCTCAACCACAAGGTTGCCGGTTTGACTCCTCGACTCCCACAAGGGATGGTGGGCTGTGCACACCAAGGCAGCCAGAACAGCGCAACTAAAGACACTCGTGAAAGAGGACTTCCAGAGCTGCTTCAGAAAGTAGCAAGAATGATGGGATAGGTGTGTTTGAAGCAAGGGGGGGGGTGGTATTTTGAGGGGGATTAATGGCAATGTGTCTTTTACTATAATAAAAATTTTTTATTTAAACATTGACCATATTGTTTGATCACACCTCATGTAAAGACACAGGTTGGAAGTAAAAGGATGGAGAAAGAGGAAAATGATAAAAAAAAATAAGAAAGCTGCCATAGTTATATTAAAATAAGACAAAGTAGGTTTCAAACAAGAGTATTTCCACAGATAACAGGGTACATTTCATAATGACAAAGGGGTTAACTCAATAGGAAATCATAAAAATCTTAACTTTGTTTGCACATAATAACTGAGCTTCACTTAACATAATGTTCTCTAGGTCCATCCATAGTGTTGCAAATGGTAAGATTTCATTCTTCTTTATAGCTGGGTAATACTCCATTGCATAAATGTACCACAGTTTCTTAATCCAGTCATCTACCGATGGGCATTTCAGTTGTTTCCATGTCTTGGCTATTGTGTATAGTGCTGCAATAAACATAGGGGTGCATAAAGATTTTTGAATTGGAGTTTTGGATTTCTCCAGATAGATACCTAGGAGTGGAATTACTGGGTCATAGGGTAGTTCCATTTTCAGATTTTTGAGTGAAATAAGCCAGACAGAGAAAGACAAATACCATATGATCTCCCTTACATGTGGAATCTAAAGAAAAAAATAAATGAATTAATTAATCAGAAACAGTCTCAGAGACATAGAGGAAAAACTGAGGTTGCTAGATGGGAGGGGGGTGAGATAAGGGAGAAGATGAGGGGAGTAGAAAGCAGTCAGTAACCACAAGATTGCCACGGGGTTACGAAAGTTAATTTGGGGAATGTAATCGATAATGTTGTAAAGATTTTGTAGGGTATCCGATGGACACTTGTCTCGTTAGGGAGACCACCTAGGGAAGATGTAGATGCCTGATCACTGCACAGTACACCTGAAGCTGAAGCTGAACAAATGAATGTCAACTACAATTTTATATATGTATATAGTTACAAGAAGCAGAGCACAGCATTAGGAATAGAGACAGTGGAAATGTAATGGCTGTGTGCGATGTCAGAGGGATAGTGGATGGGGGAAGGGGGTTTACACAGTGTGAGGGATATAAATGATAAATGTCTAAGTATTACATTGTTTTGTGCACCTAAAACTAATTAAAAATGTTTTAAAAAAAACTCTTATGGTAAAAAAATTAAAAAATAACTGAGCTTCAAAATTCACAAAGCAAAAACTGACTATAGGAAAGAAAGAAATAGACAATTTCCTAATCATAACTGCAGATTTTAACACCTCCATCTCATTAATTTACGGAACAAGAAGACAAAAAAATCAGTAAGAATATGTAAGATCTGAACAACACTATCAAAAATCTTGATCATTGACATTTTCAGAATTTCTCACAGAACAACTGTGAAACACACATTTTGCTCAAGTGCACATGAATGTTCATCAAAACAGACTTATTATATGCTGGGGCCATAAAATAAGTCTCAATAAATTGCAAAAGATTAAAATCTTACAGAGAATGTTTCGAGCACAGTGGAACTAGGTTAAAAATCAACAATAATAAAATATCTAGAAAATCCCCCCAGAAAATATTTGGAAAATAAACAACATACTTTAAATAATTCATATGACAAAGAAGAAATCAGTAGGGAAATTAGAAAATATTTTAACTAAATGATAATGAAAACAAAAAATAACAAATTTTATGGAATACAGTTAAAGCAGTGCCTCTAAGGAAATTTATCACTGTATATGTCTGTAATAGAAAAAAGAAAAGATTAAAAATCAGTAGTTCAAATTTACACCTGACCAATCTAAAAGGGAAAAATATATTAATTCCATAGTAAGTAAAGGAAAGAAATAATAAAGAACCAAAATCAAGAAAATACAGAAGAAGAAAATAAACAGAGACAAATAACAAAGCCAAAGATAGTGCTTTGAGAAGATTAACAAATTTCTAAAAACCCAGCAAGACTGATCAAAAAAAGAGATCAAATTAACAAAAATTTGAAATAGAAGGGAAGATATCACTACAGATTCTACAGATATTAAAAGAATAAAGAAATATTATTAATAACTTTATGACAATAAACACAACAGTTAGTTGAAATGGAAAAATTCCTTGAAACATACAATTTACCAAAAATGACACAAGAAAACCAAATGTGAAAAGCTCCACTTTTCAGTATCCTATTGCCTCATAACCATCCCAAAAGTTACTAACTCATAACAAAAATAACAATCACTTTGTTGGTGCCAAGTTAATTGGCCTACAGCTACCTTAATTCCTCTTTGCCGTATGATGTTATAGTCGAGGTTCCTGGCATAAGATGTGGACATCTTTGTGGAACAACTTAAGAAGTAATTTCAACAAATCGTGCTAGATCCGCTAGACAAATGAGTGAGGGGAAAAAATGAATCTGAACTCTTACCTCATGCAAAACACAAAAATTAATGAAATGAATAATAGATATAAATGTTAAAACTATGAGAATATATATAAATGGCCAATAAGCACATGAAAAGATGCTTAACATTTTTAGTCATTAGGAAAATGCAAATCAAACCACCACAATCCAACCTTACAGCCACTAAGATAGCTATAAAAGAAAAAAAAAGAAAGAAAGAAGGAAGTTAGGGTGGGAGGGAAGGAGGAAGAAAATAGCAAATGTTGGCGAAAAACTTGGGACCCTGTGTGTTGCTGGTGGGAGCGTAACATGATTCAGCTGCTGTGGAAAAGTCTGGTGGTTCCCCAGTTACACACGGAGCTGCCATATGACTCAGCCATTCCGTTCTTAGGTGTATACCAAAGAAAACTGAAAACATGTCCACATAAACATTGCTTGTACAGCAATGTTCATAGAAGCACTATTCCTAATACAAAACAATGGAAACAACCCAAATGTCCAGCAACTGGTGAATGGATAAACAATACATAGCATATCTACGCAATGAGATATTTTTTAGCCGGAAAACAGGATGAAGTATTTTTACAGGCTACAACATGGATGAACTTTGAAAACATGATGCTATGTGAAAGAAGCCAGACACTAAAAAGCCACATACTATATGATTTCATTTATGTGAAATGTCCAGAATAGGCAAATAGAAAAATAAAGTAGATTAGTAGTTGCCAAGGGAGGAGGAGAGAGGGAAATTGGACTGGCTCATAATAAGTACAGGGTTTCTCTTTGGGGGCGATAGAAGCATCCCAGAATTTAATAATGATATAGTTGTACAACACTGATTTGTACACATTAAAATAGTGAGTTTTATGTTATGTGAATTATATCTCAAGAAAAAAATAAATGGGAAAAAATCATATGCTCATAGATTGTATCAGTATTTGGCAGTACCTGTCTATGTGAAAAGACATTGTTTTCAAAAATGAAATACATAAAACACCATTACAGATCCTCATTTGCAACAGATTTTGATAAGAAACATAATTTTGAACACTGATTAACTATGAATATTTTCCCCAAAAAAATAAAATTCCATTTTTCTCATTAGTAGACCTGTACTGCAAAGAATTTACTGAATTATGGTTAATTTTGAATTCTACCAATTAAAAGAAATGAAACTACAAAACTTCTAGAAGAAAACATTGGTGGAAATCTTCATGACCTTAGGATAATTAAAGATTTCTTAGACAGAATACAATAAGCACTAAAGATAAAAAATATTTAATTGATTTATAAAAGTTAGAAACATAGCCTTTCCAAAAGATACCATTAATAAAATGAAAGGAAAGCCATAGATGAGAAAATACTTACAATACTTATACCCGACAAAGGTCTTATATACAGAACTCTTACAACTCAATAATAAGGAGACAAACAAACCAATCACAATGGTCAAAAGATTTGAATGGGCATTCCATCAAAGAAGAGACACGAATCACCAACAAGCACGGGAAACAACTGCGCAACATTCTCACCAGTGAAGTACAAATTCAAATAACAGTGAAATATTACCACACACCCACTAGAATGCCTAAAACTAAAAAGAGTGAGCATCCCAAACATCAGAGCGGACGTAAAGCAATCGGGGCTGTCATGTGTTTCTGGTGACAATGGAAAATAGTACTACCACTCCAAGAAACAGTTGGACAGTTTCTCAGGAAACTGAATCCACACCTTCCCTATAATCCAGCATTCTACCGCTGGGTATTGAACTGAGAAGAATGAAAGCATATGTCCATAAGAAGCCCTACACAAGAATTTTTATACCAGCTTTATTCATAATAGCTAAAAACTGGAACAATCCAAATGTCCAGTTTACCATCAAGTAACTAGATCAACTGTGGTGCAGTCATACAATGGACTAGTCCTCGGTGATAGAATGAAGCACACTACCAATTGCTATGCTGTGACACGGACGGTAGGCGCTGTGCTGGTGAGAGTCAGGCACAAAAGAGCACTCCACGAGCCATGTACATGAAGCCTGCGACAGCGAAACTCAGCTGTGGTGGATGTCAGAACAGTGCCAGCCCCTGGAGGGAGACGCTTCACTGGGCTTGACTGGGAAGTGGCACCAGGGAACCTCCTGGGAGGATGGGAATGTGCTCTGTCTTGATTGAGATGGCCATTACATGGAGATAGACGGATGGTTGGATAGATAGATGATAGGTAGGTAGGCAGATAGATAGATAGATAGATAGATAGATAGATAGATAGATATACAAAGTAAAATACAACATGGAGATCAAACTTGAAAATTCCCTGAGCGAACAAAATTATTTAAGCCGTATACGAGAACAATTTAGCTTATTCTGCAAAATAAGCAAAACTTAACTTGGACCGTTTCTTGTAAATGCCTGTGGAAATCATAAACAAAACTTACACTGTCCCCCACTGGCATGAGGGAACCACATTTAACCATCCTCTATCCCGAGGGAAACCCTAGTGCTATAGCCAATCACTGTCAAGAATAAGCAGCCTCTGCATTGTCACTATATAAGCTGTCCTATGACAATATGCCTCTGAGCTCATTCCACTCTTGCTCTGAGGGCTCCCAGTTTGCAAACTGTTCTTATATGCACAATAAACTCCTACTAAGTACTATCTTACTGGTGGTTCTGACTTTGCAATTTCAAACTGTACACAATCTTTGTACACTTAAAATTATACCTAAATACATTTGCATTTTTTTAAATGCCATATAGGCCAAATAAAGTATGTTTGTTAACTGGATGAGACTCATGTGTTACCAGTTTGTAAATTGAGCTAGAGAATCAAATGGGGTGAGGATCAGCCTTCCCTAACCCTTCTGACCCCATTCATGAGAGCCAATTGCGTTATGTGTTCTTAGGAACAGACTTATTTTAAGGCTCTTTCTTGGATACAGAGGAAGGAGAGAGGGAGGAGAGGAAGGAAGGAAGGAAGGAAGGAAGGAAGGAAGGAAGGAAGGAAGGAAGGAAGGAAGGAAGGAAGGAAGGAAGGAAGAGGGGGAAGGAAACAGTGACACCAATTGTCATCTCTCCCAACTATATTTGGTCCAAATTAGCCCTTCCCCAGGGCCCAGCGTCCTCCCTGGAGACCAGCACTGCCTGCAGTTGATGTAGTGATAATAACCCACTTTGCCCAAGGCTTGATGCCACAGGCACCAAGGCTTGTGAGCCAGGCATCACCTGAACAAACAAGGCATGCTCCACCTCATGCCTCAATGACAGGGATGTGCCAATGCTCACCCCACCTGCCACCTCTTCCAATCTACCACACACAGGAAGACCACGCTCCCAGTCTCCCTTGAAGATGGGTTGGGACCATGTGACTAAATTCTGGCCAATAAGATGTGGGTGGGAGAAATGCACATCACCTTTTTAACTGTTCATAAAAAAATTAAATCAAAATGTGTATTTCCCTTCTCTCTCTTCCCACAGCTACTTTGGAGGCCATGTGATCAAGCTGATGGAGCCTCAGGATGGAAAGTACCCAGATTGCACAGCCACCACTTGACAAAAGTTGCTGAAAAGAACCACTCAAACACTTCTGGCTTTGTGTGAGCAAAAAAATAAATGTTCATTGTGTTTAAACTCTGAGCATTGGGAGTTGTTACAGCAGCTTTCAGTCCTCACCCTCACCAATTCCTGATATGGGCATGTTACACAGACTTCTGGGTGTATATCAACTTATATCGTTGTAAAACACATCAAAGAAAAAGGAAAATTTTATTGGTTCTTGTTATGTATACTTTACTACAATAAAAAATCTCAACAGTAATAAAAAGCAAACAACCCAACTACCAAATGGACAAAAGACGTGAGCAGATATTTCGCCTAAGACAGAGATGACAAATAAGACCATGACAAATGTTCAGCTCCATTAGCCATTAGGAAAATCCAATTAAAACCAGAATGAACTATCACTACATGCCTATTAAAACAACTATAATGAAAAACAGTGGTAACACCAAATGCTAGCAAGAATGCAGAGAAATCGGACCTCTCACCCATTGCTGAGGAGAATGTAAAATGGTACAGCCACTCTGGAAAAGTGTTGGTCAGTTTCTCACAAAATTAGGCATGCACTTAGCACACAACCCAGCCCTCGCACTCTTGGGCATTTATCCCAGAGAAATGAGAAGTGATGCTCTCACAAAAACCTATACATAAAATATTCACAGAACCTTTATTCGTATCCGTTGAACAAACCCTAGTATATCTACAGAGTGGAACACTCTTCAGCACTGAAAAGGAAGAAATTGTTGATCCACACAACGACCTGATGGGTCCCAAGGGAATTATGCCATGTTGGAAAAAAGTCAATCTCAGAGAGTACATATGATATGCTTCCATTTATATAACATTTTCAAAATACCAGAACTACAGAGCTGGAGGACAGATCAGTAGTTGCTCGGGGACAGAGATGAGGGGAAGGGGTGGGGGCGTGAGAATGCAAACGGTGACACATGGGAGTTCATTTATAACAATGGACTGTTTTTAAGCTTTGCTGTGCTGGAACACACATAGTAAACACTACTCGGTATTTGCTATTATTTTTTCTTTGATAAGTTATTTTCCTCCACAATAATTACAATAAAGCTAGTTTTACCGTGTATTTTTCTCTTTAAAGCACACATCTTCTAAATATGCATCAAATGGTGTAACTAAAGGAAAAGAATATTATTATCTGAAAAACAACATGAAAATTGAGTATTTCATTCTTAGGTGAACTTGGCGGTTATTTGAATCCAGGATCTCAATTTGCATAAACTCTGTCGCTTGGGGTCTTTCCTTGGTAATGTTAATAGGACCAGATTCCTCACAGTTAAGTACCTCCAGGAACAGGGCCCCTGGTGTCTCACAGTGCTGTGTCTTGATTGTGCTGGTGGTTACTGAACCTATACACGGGATAAAGTTGCGTAGAGCCACACACACACACACACACACACACACACACTCACACAGAGATGATTATAAGTTAAAAAATGGTGAGAACTGAAAAAGGTCTGCAATCCAGTTAACTGTATATACCAATGTCAGTTTCCTGCTTTGTTATTGCACTGCAGTTATATAAGATGTCACCATTGGGAGAAGCCGGGCAAGCCTACAAGTCATTCTTGGACATTTATGTACATATTTTGCAAGTTTTTGTGATTATTTAAAAATTAAAAGCTAAAAAAAAGTACAGGACAATACACCTGCAGAGATCATTTCAACCATGAACCACATACTTGGTGGACCTGTGGGTGACACACCAAGTGTTCTCATGTGATTCCCACCTGCTCTGACAAACCAGTAACTCTTATCTGGTTTAATAACAAGGAGAAGTTCTTGTTTTTCTTCCCAGTGTTAATCTAAAAATAAAAAGTCTTTCAAAGTGAGAGGCAAAAAGCATTTATTTGAGATCAAAGAATAGCTACTTGGGACCCACTGATTCAGGCAGAAAGCCAAATAGTGTTCTGACCAGAATATAAAGGTAACGGCAATGGGTATTTATGAGAAGGGAAAGGGGAACAGTTTTATCAATAGCAGGCAGCACATGGCCTTCAGACCACTGGCTCCATGAACCCCTGACCATCCTGACCTGGGCCAAGGCCATGGACCATTGTCCTGGAGGGAGCGGGCCGCCAGCATTTGGAAAGTGGCTGCCTGTCGTCCAGAAAGGGCACCCTCCCCCTGCATGCCTGGTTACCCTGTGGGTCCCCAGAGTCCCCACCTGCAGTGAGCTTTCGATGGGGGGATCCGATGTTCTGGAGGGCTTGGAGTGTCCCTTCTCAAAGATAACGGGATTGGATCTACCAGTGCCCCTAGCCCCTTGACTGCTGTAGGCGAGTCACCAGTGTGACTGACCCCAGCCCCCAGCTCAGGGTCGGCATGGCCAGCAGCCCCAGTTATGAGATGAGTCTCATGGTTGGGACATTTCTGGGAAGTTCTAGGCAAGAAGCCCTGTCCACCCCCTGGGTGATAAGCCAGGAGAAGGAGGCAGAGCTCCAGAGGTCTTGAGGGGGGAGCACGTCCCTGCAGGAGAAGTTGCAGAAAGGGGTTGGGGGACTGACCCCTGCTGACAGTGTGGGAGCCCCCAGCCCAGCTGCACCAGCCTCTCTTACTGACTCATTCCCTCCCTTAAACCCACTAAGGACGGGTCTCTGAGAACAACTTGACACAGCCTCCTGTTCAGGGCCTCTCTCCCTGCTGTGAGAGCCCCAGAAGCTGGCCAGAGCCCCAATCTGGCCAGCCAGGCTCTGTCTGGACTCCCGGTGGCCACGGCCCATGTCCCCAGACAAGTCCTGCAGCCCCAATACCTGAGCGTGCCACCTTGCTCTGAGGACCTGGCTGTCCCCCAGCCTGGCCCCCATCCCACTTACCTCATCGCTCCTTCCCCAACCAAAAGTTGGAGAGACCCCAGGACAGTGACACCTCCACTGTGGGAGAATTTTGTCCCCAAGACTTCGGCGAATTTAGATTCGCCAAGACCCAGTTTGCTAGTCCCCTTCCCATGAAATGCCTTGGCCTGCAGTCTCCGAAATTAGGCAGCAAACTCCCCGAGAAGCATTTGAAGGTATCCCGTCTGCTAATTCTCAGGTCCGAGTGGTTCTCACGGCTCATTGGAACTGCCAGGACAGACCTGATCTTCTTAATGAGCCTGAGGCCCTCAGCCCAGGAAGCGCATGGCCCTGATGTATTTGCTCCGCCATAAACACAGCTGCTGTGGGTTCGGAGCTGGGAACTGGCACTTATGGTGGATCTCAAATGAACAAGGCTGAGCAGGCGCTCTTCCACCCTGTGGGCGTGGGGGGTGAGCAGTCAGGACATCATGCCTCTGGCTTCTCCCACACAGCAGCGTCCTCTCCGCCCTACTTCCTCAGCCCCCCCTGTTACCCTGTGCTCAGCGTGGCTCCCAGGGTGGCCAGCACCCAGCCCAGGGTGATGTGGGCAGAAGTCCCAGCCACCTCTCCCTCCTCAAGCTTCAGGGCCTTCCTTGAAGAGTGGGGCTGGGGGCAAGGTTTTCTCCAGGAGGGCCCCAGGAGACACTGCTCCTGCTCCCCACTGGGCAGTGACATCCCCACGGATGCCCACTTCCAGAACAACATGCCAGGCTTGCTGGCTGAGGCACCAGAACTTTCCAAGAGCCACGTCATGAGGTGGGCCCTGCTGCTGGACCCGGGAAAACTAGATGGCCTCGTCACCCCATCCCCTTGAGTGTTGGCAGAGCAGGCTGCTACCAAGCGTGGCTCCTCCACCCTGGGGTCAGGCCTGGAAGCACCCACTAGGAGGCCACAGGGGAAGCTGCCCAGCTTCAGCCTTCTCACTGGGACCCTCTGCACCACTTCAGCCTGTGCTGGGAAAGCTGGGCCCTCAGACTCACCTGTGGGGTGAGCCCTGGGCCCAGGGCAGGCACTGCAAGGCCGCACCCTGCTGGGGGCCACACTGCTGAGCTGGTGCCATGCCTGCTTGCAGCCCCACCTCAGCCGCCGGCACCTTGCCCTTCTCCTGCCAGCCTGCAGGTCAGCATCCACCGCTTGCCCCTGCTCCCTGGCCTGCTCTGAGCCCTGCTCTGGAAAGCAGGCCATGTGCCCTGTGAGACCCAGAGCCTGTGTCAGGAGTCTGTGTATGCCTGTCACAGAGCAAACAGGCCCTGCCCCTCCGGCCTCATGGCAGCCTTTGATTCATGCAACTTAGAAAATAAAACATATTTTCATGCCGTTTTGCCATTTATTAAGCAGAAATGTGTTTAGTTGACTGGCTCAAACCTGCCTTCCCGTCCGCCCGGCAGCAGCTCAGGCTCCGCCTTCCTGTCCCTCTGATTGGTCTCAGTCTTTCCCGGTTCGGTCCGGGTCAGAACTCTAAACTGCCCAGACAAAGTCACCGGACCACGCACTTCTAAGTTACTGCTTCCCCAGGAGCATTTCTTTCCAGTCTCATTTCAGAGCCCTTCCCCCACAATCTTGTTTCCATAATCCCGAGGCTCAGGCAATTAAAATAAAATATCCTTATAGTCTCTAAATGTTTACTAGACCAGCTGGTAATGAGCTAGGCAGGAGTTTCTGTATTACATAAAGGAAAAGAACAAAGAATGAGGAATATGGAAGACATTCAAATGTCTTAATTAGTGCTTGCACCTGTAAAACAGTTTCTCTTCACTAACAGCCGCCTTCAGAGGCCTGTCTTGGGGAGGCCGTGGTCCCCAAAGCCCCGGCATGGACGACGGCAGCATCCACAATGCCTAATGCTGGTTCCCGGCCCAGCCTCGGGGCTGCCCCTGGGAATCCCAGCACCTGGGGCAGCAGGGGCCATCAGGTACCCCCAGCTGGGCCCGGGCTCTGCATGGACTCTGGGGAAGGGAGACGACAGGGCCTGTGGGTGGCTGTGGTCGGGGATGAGGCCGAGCCCTAGGCTCCACGCGGCTCCTCGGTGAGTAAGCCATGGCTTCAGCCCTCGCCACACCAGCGAGACACTGAGCCTGTCTCCACAAACCTCTCCAGCTCTGACCTCTTCCTCACCCTCCCTGAGGCCCATCTTGACACCCTCTCAGTCTCCTCTGAAATCTGAGAACCAGAGAGCCCACAGGATGGACGTGCCTTGGACCCTGCCTGTCACTTCAGAGCCACACTCTGGACCCCACCAAGCTCGCCACTGCCCCAGAGCTCTGGCAGCAGGGGCAGCAGGGCAGGGTTTGTGGGTGGGAGAGGGATATGATGACATGATGGAGGGAGAGGGAGGTACTGAGCAGGTCTCAGAGTCAAGCTGAGCATGGGCCTCCATCTTGAGGCCACCTGTGCGTATCTCTTCATAGTGACGGAATCCCAGAAAGCTTCATAATAAGCCCAGCCCGGTGTTCCCAGTCCCTCCTGGCACCAGGCCCTGAGCTAAGCACTCCACCACATTCACCCTCTTTACAGATGACAACATCAAGACATGGAGAGAAGAGTGGCTGTCACAACCAGCCAGCAGGTGGAAGAGCCAGGATTTGAACCCTCATCTCCCTGAGTCCAGAGAGCTCTGTGCCCTCCACACACCCATGCTGCCTCCTTCAGCCAGCAACCATCCTCTGCCTCCCAAACATGGCCCAGGCACCCTGAAACCACCCCTAACTAGCATAGCTCCCGCCTCCCCTAACCGAGGGTGAGCAGCCCCATTGCAGGAAGTGGGCTTTGCAGACCGGGGAGTTCAGCACGCAGCACTGGCCTGATTCAGAGCAAGGCTCAGGAAGGGTAGGCTGAACTCAACTGCATGAGGTCGGAAACCATCTTCAATTGAAAGACAATGAACAATTCTCTCAAAGCCAGAGAATGAGGGAGGAAGAAGCAAAATTGACATGAGTAGCCCTGGGCTTCCAGCATGTCCAATTTAACAGTTCAAGAAGTATCTACTGTTGACTTCTTGAATCATTTCCTATAAGGTACCTTGGCCTAACGTTGGACGAAGTCCTCTGAACTGGGCTAAGCCAGTTTCCTGCCTTCATGGGTCCTATGTCTTAAGCCTTTGAAAGAAAACATCAAAAATAGCAGACCTTTGGGGCATGACTCTCTCCCTAGCCAAATTTCTGGAAGACCTGAGACTTTAAATACCCAAACTCCAATTCAATTCAACAAACTTGTCGAATTTCTACACGAAGAATTAGACAGTGGCCTGCCCCAGAAGAGCCCATGGGAGATGGGATGTAGAGTCAGACCACGGCAGAGTTGTGCTCAAAGCCCCATGAGAAACAGACGGGCTGCTGCAGCAGGTCCCAGCAGGGAGCATGAGGAGAAGGCATTTGACTTGATCTTAAAAAAGGTCAACAAGGCAGGATATTCCACATGGAGGGAAGAGCATGAACAAGAGCCAAATGACATGAAACTGCTGGCATGTTGAGACCAAAGGGAAGAAATGAGTGCATCTGGGAACTAGAGCGAAAGAGACAGGAGAGGCAGAGCTGGAGCTGGGACGAGGCTTCAGACTGGCCACCTACCTGCTTATGAGTGAGGACATCTCGGATCCTTCCAGCTGCACAGAATACTTGGCTCCCACTCCAACCAGCCCCACATTACAAGGCCTTTGTATTTCTCTCTCTGCTTTTATTGCCTTTTTTCCTTTTATTTTCTCTCTTACGTATCAGACTGACACTTTTCCCCCGTTGTTGCAATTATTAATGTATTTATTCATTGAATCATTTACTCCACAGATATTTACAGATGAGCTACTATGTGCAAGATCCCAGAGAAAGCACAGAGGGATCAAGAGACCCAGTGCCGGCCCCTCAATCCAACACTGAAGGGGTGGCAGAGGACAGGGGGATGGGGGACCCAGGTTTTCAAGGTCAACTCACTGTGGTAGAAGTGGGGGCATGGGGAGACTGTCCCAGGCAGACACACTCACACACACAAATGTGCTGTTTCTCTGCTATACCCCTTAGACAGCATTTGTGCAAACTTGCTGGAAGTAGATTTCATTAAAAGTGGCCTAGTCAGCACTGCTCAAACCTGAGGTTGTCATGCAGGGTTCCAGATGTTGCAGCCCCCCAGATTCCCCCATCCCCGCAGATGCCTTCATTCACCACCCTCCATTTGCTCTGTCTGACTATACCCTGTTTCCTGCTGGGAGCCTGACTACTCCAAACTCTGTAGAGGCCTGAGGGGTCAGTGGGTTTGGGGTGTCCCAGGCGGCAGAGGCAGCCGCAGAGGTGTGGTGTGGTCCTTTCCAGATTCTCCCTGGGCTCCAGGCGCAGAGCTCCAGCTAACCAAGCCGGGTGGATGTCCCCTTTTCACTGTCTCCCAAATGTCTGGTCCTTGCTGTGGCTGAACACAGGCCTGCTTTCTCCGGGGATCCCAAGGACTGGGACCTCTAAGGTGGCACTGAGACCAAGTGGGAGGCCAGATGCTTATGGTTGCCCCCAAAGCCCCACTGAGCTGGGCCAGGCAGGAGTGAGAGCTCCCGCCCCACGTCCCCTCCCACATGCAGGATAGAAGCCTGGCCGGAGACTGCTCTGGATACCGTGGACTGGACTGCACCCCTGTCTCCTCCCTCCCGGGTTGGGGTGTTGCCCCCTGCTCAGGCTGATGGGAGCCAAGATGGAGGCAAAGGGGGACAGAGCAGGCAGGTCTTGCAGCCTCAGACCAGGCCCTGGCTGAAGTTCCCTGGGTTCAGGTCCCCTGGCCAGGGTGGCAGTCCAGGTCAGGTTGACACTAGAGGCTGGGCATTCTCCCTGGGTGGCCCATGGTGGAGGTGGGGACCACAGCTGGCCCTGGCAGGAGCTTCAGGACCAGGGAACCAGACGCTGAGGTCACCACCGGGGTCAGGGTCAGCTGCTGAAGATGTGACAGCTCTGTACCCCCGGCAGCCCAAGC
Organism: Rhinolophus ferrumequinum; assembly: GCF_004115265.2. Classification (NCBI taxonomy): domain Eukaryota; kingdom Metazoa; phylum Chordata; class Mammalia; order Chiroptera; family Rhinolophidae; genus Rhinolophus; species Rhinolophus ferrumequinum. The sequence goes on from NC_046307.1 coordinate 2,645,048, forward strand.
AAGTCAAAATTTCCGGGGGCCTGCTCAGCAGCTCAAAGCCAAGAAAGGCAGGCCCCAGTTCTGCAAGAAGGAATGAAGTTGTTTCAATTGCAATGGAAAAAAACAACACCCAAAGGAACAGGACACTCTGCCAGGTCTGCAATAACCGTCCTGTCCTTTGGGTTGGCTGGCTCCCAGCAATTAGAGGCTCTGGGCGCAGCGGGCTCCATCCCAGCTTCATCACCACTCCCAAGATGCTGGCAGCCTGACAGCCTTCCCACCGGGCCCTCTCCTGAAGCCTGGGACACACAAGCCATCAGTGAGGGAACCAGCAAGAGCCCCACACCCAGTCTCACCACCATCTTTTGGCTTTGGTGACCTTCCCAAGTGACCTTCCCTCTGAGCCTCAGTTCCCTCATCTGTAAAACGGGGACGTGTATGGGCTGATGAGGGTACCAAATGTGATGGCACAAATGGAAGCAGCCGGCAGGTGTTATTCCACTTGCTGGTATTATCAGAAGCTGTGACAACTCTCAAAGCTCTTGCTTGGCACAGCTCTGAGGCCTTGACCCACCTAATGACCTTGAACCCTTGGACCCCCGAGGAACAGGCAGAAGGGTGGCTCTGGGAAAGCAGGCAAGCCAAGTCCAACTCAATGGAGGCGTCCTCAGCTCCAGGGAGCAGAGTCACAGAAAGTGGCCACCTCCTGGATGCCGAATTCCAGCCTGAGCCCTGGCCCTAAAGTGATGGATGACAGCCCTGAGACCCAAATTCCCAAACAGCATTTGTGCTGGGGCCTATGTCCCGTTTATGGAGTCAGGGAGATTAAATAATTCCAACTTGGAACCTGAATCAGGAGAAACAGCAGTTCACACAGGATGAGGGGAGCTAGCCACTGGCGGCTTGTGACCCAGGGAGGCTCCAAACAGAGGGGCCCTTGGCACCTGCCACTGCCCGGCCTAAGTCCACACAGCTTTGGTGGTCCATGTCCGCCTGGCCTGGTCAGCCATGGATTACACACACACACACACACACACACACGCACACAAACACACTTGGCTCCAATGTCAAGCTCTCCACCTTGGCCCTCCCAATGCTCTCCTTCCCTAACCGCCCACTTACCTCGCCGCGCCTCACAAGCCCCTTTCCCCATGGCTTCCCTCCAAGCGGCAGCAGTCCTGAGGTCCACAACCCCTTGCTGTTTGGACCGTGTTTGGGGCTTCAGAGGGAGGGTGTTGAGTTCTAGTTCCCCAGCTGGGGCCTTAATCCTGTGAGGGTGCACAGGCTGCACCTCCTTTCGTTGCGTTCTCCATCCCCTTGCACCCCACTCTGCCAGCACCCCCCACCTTCACGTGTAGTGACCTTGTGACATGGGGTGCTCACTGCTGGTTGGGGCTCCTTTTGACTCCACTGTGGAACAACCTCCCCGCGAGTGAAGGCAAAACCACAGAGCCTCATGTCCCTGAGTTTGCCACTTCTCCTTGCAACAGAACACAGGGTGACCCCCAGCACTCCCTCCACCCCAGAGGCTGCCCAAGCAAGTCAGGACAAGTAGCACCAGGGCAGCATTCCAGGACCCTCGCCATGCGCTGCCCCTCTGACTGACAGTACCCCCTTGTTCTCTGGAGGGCCGCTGCGCCCATCCCCATCCCATCCCCTGGCAGAGTCAGCAGGTTTCCTGTCCCACACCAGACACTCCACGGCTTTCCGATGTTGGTCACTGGCTGGCCCAGACACGTCTGCTTTCCTGTTGGACGGTAACGCCGTGAGGGCAGGGCCCTGTTCACTTGTTGGTCTGCCACAGCAGTATCCCCAGCAGGACAACAGGCCGACCCTCCTCACACACCCTTCACCGAGCAGCTCTCGCCCAGCAAGAGCTGTAGTACGCCCTCCTGAGGCCCCGCTCCCCTGGCACACTGCCGGGCTCATAGTCTCTCTGGCCCCAGGGCCGAGGGTGGAACGCAGTCAGGTAAGCAAATAAATTCTATGAGGGGCTCTGGCACTGCTGGTCTTCTTAGTGGGCCTTGCAACACAATTTCAAAATACAAGTCCAAATAAATAAAGGTGCCCAGCCCACTGCCACCCAGCCCCCATTGCCTCTGCCCTGGGGACACAAAAGGAGTGGGGTGGGGAGGGCCCTCCACGGATAGGGGCCTTGGCCTGTGTGCTTGGCTGGGGACGAGCCCTATGGCCTGCTCCCTCCAGCACATTCTTGGGCCACTCTCCGAGAATGAGGCATCCCATTGTCTGCCATGGTCTCTGTCCTCTGAAGGTCTGTGAAAGGGTGGAAGAGAAAACATGCATTGTGAAAAGTGGGTGCACTGTGACCCAGCACTGCCCCCACTCCCCTCCTCTCCTGCCTCCCCCGCCCCCCAGAAACCAGCAAGCCCCCAAAGATGCCTTCCTATATGTCTCCTGACAATCACTGAACTAGGACCCAAGGATGGGCAGGGGGGAGGCCACTCTTGACCGGGGGACACACACTCAGACTAGCACCCACCCACCCAGCAGGTATTGGCATCCCTCCTGACCACAGAAGGTTGATCACAGCCTGGGAGTCACAGAGGTGGAAATTTCACAGTTGAGCTGGGTCAGGTATGACAGGTGAGTCAGCTGTGACGGCTAGGTGAGGTGAGACAGGTAGGTGAGGTGAGACAGGTGAGTCAAGTGAGACAGGTGGGTCAGGTGAGACAGGTGGGAGAGGACAGAGAGGATAAGAGGAAGCAGAAGGAAGAGCACAGGCCAACGTTAGGAAGTGAGAGTGAGTGAGGAGGACACTGAGGAGATGAGATAGACCTGAGATTCCAGAGGACACCACAGGATGGAGACAGGCAGGTCACCATGAGTGGCCAAACAGAGTGCCCCTCTCACAGCCCACAGTGTGGAGACACCTAGAGAGACAGGCTCAGGCGTTTGGCTCCACCTCTCTGACAATGAGGCACCTTTGTGCTAGGCGGGTTGAGCTTTAGAAGCACCAGCCCAGTAGCATGCCCTCCATGTTGACAGGGTCTCTTCTAATCCTCACACCAACCCATGAGGATGACATGTCATTATCCCAATTTACAGATGAGGAAACTGAGGCACAGTGGCCAAGCACATTGTCCAATGACCCCTGGTTACCGAGTAATGAGCTGGGATTCACCAGCTCCCCCAGGCGCTCTGAACCCAGAGCCCAATCTGAGACCACCAAGGATAGTGGGCCAAGGAGAGGGATCACTCCAGGAGGGGCTGGAGGATTATTTATAATTGCCCCAAGTAGGAAACAGTCCAAATTGAGGGTCCCTCAAAGGGGAAGGCAGAGAGCAAGGAGAAAGCGTGACATCAGAAGCTGGGAGGACTCCAGGATCTCACAGAGACCACGGTGGCCCTGCTGTGGAGAGGACTCAGCAGCAGAAGCCACCCTGAGAAGCTGTCTCTGAAAACAAGTCCCAGCTCCTCCTACTCGGGCTGACACTCCTGGACTGGGCTGGCCCTGAGGCCATAGGTCCCCATGCTATGTCCCTGAGGAGTTTCTGGTCAGAGCTTCGTTCCCCATTTCGAATTGGACACCACAGGCCAACCTGCAGGTGCCAGCAGCCACACATTCTTCTGAAAAGGGCCGAAGGTGGGAGAAGAGAAGCTGGAGACTGAGAGAACCAGGATCTCAAGAGAAAGAAGAGGGACTTTACTCCCAGGAGCTCCTTGTCATATGTCCTGTGGGAGCAGTCCACTCCAGTGTTTAAAGACCTCCATGAAAATGCAAATTAAAACTGCAAGGAAATACCACCTCTCACCCAGTATATTGGCTAAAATTTAAAAGTCCGACAACACCAAGTGTTGACGAGGATGCACAGAGGCAGAAAGTCTCATGCATTGCTCATGGTGCTATAAATGATGCAAGCACTCTGGAAAACTGTTTGGCATTTGTTGTATAACATACACCTACCCTGTGAGCTGACAATTCTACTCTTAGGTAGTTACCTAAGAGAAATAAAAACATGTCAACACACACACAGAAAGACTTGTGTAAGCATGCTTAATGCAGCTTTATTCATAATAGTCCCAAATCGGAAACCGTGCGTGACCACCAGGCTGTGAGCTGGAGGGCAAGACGCTCCCTCTACCCTCAGCCTCACCCCAGGGTCTCCATCCTTCCGCCCTGCTGTCGGCCTCAGGCAGGACATGATTCAGTTTCAAATGTGCACAGGGTTCAAACGCATCTTTCCCAGGAAGCGGCTGGGCACTGGCCATCAGGGAGGCCACACTGGGAGGAGACAGCCAACTCGGCAGGGACTCGGCCACACACTCTACACCCACGGCCAATGGCCCACAGTGACTTCAGAGCTGATGGGGCCGAGGGACCTGAGACAGATGCGTCACAGTTTGATCCGTATCAATTAAGCCGTGGTTACGAACTTCGTCACGTCAGAGCAAGAAGTGCAAAACTCAGTGATATGAATTATTCATGCCCCAACCGAGAGGATGGGGATTAGTTCATGGAGTAAATAAGGCAGGACCCGTGGTTCCAGCTACAGAGCGCCTGCCTCAGACTGGATGCAACGCGTGTCTCTGAACAAAATTCCTTGTGGAGGACAAACGTGGTGGTGCCGAGACAGCTCCCATGGCCTGTCATTGCTCTCACCCCATGACTTCTCTAAGCCCCGGCATTCCCCGCAGTGTCCTCGTAACTGGAGCCAGACCCAAAAATACTGACCAGAGGTAAGAGCCAGAGAGGAGCCCAGAATTTCTGGCTCTGTTACCTCAGCCCCACCGTTGGGGAGAGGGCTGGAGGCCCAGCAACCCAGCCACTGGTCATTCAGGCCTCACAGGAAGCCGAGTCTGGGCTCAGCACCCAAAGGCTGACTGGGGTGCACAGGTGTTGGCTGCCTCCCCAGCATATCTCATAGCCTTCCTAACAGGACCCCAAATTTCCAGCTTCAGTTTGGGCCCTTATTGGTGCAGGTCCATCAAGACGTCTCAAGCCCTGACACAAGGCCTGATCCAAGGGTAGGTGGCTGACCAGGCCAGTGAGACAGAGTGAGATGGGTGCTGGGTGCTCCAGGAAAGCTGCTTCCCTAGGCTGCAGGAGCTTCTGGGAAGAAAATTCTCTTTCAATGAGAAGGAGCCTATCCCTAGTTGCTACTGGCAGCCACTGTGCCACCAAGAGGGAACCTGAGGATGATGCCATATGATGGGAGGTGAAAAGCTGAGGCATTCGTGGCCCGAATGACACCAGTGAGTGCTTGACCAAGCCTCTCCCAAAGTCCATACTATCCCTGAAGATTCTGATGATGTAGCTGGATTTGGGGGCTCAAAACAGCATTTCCAGTCCCTAATCACTCTATTCCTTTCCTCCAGTCCACTCTGAGGGGTTTTGCTTTCAGCCTCCTCATGGTGACAGTGTGGCTGCCAGTAGTTCCAGGCCGTTATCTTCACAGATTCAAGTTCAAAAAAAAAAAAAGCATCTCTTCCCAGCACTTCCCATATGAGCCTCAGGATTCAACTCAACTGAACCAACCTGGAGGACAGGCTCACTGTGAACCCATAGCGGTGAGCAGACATGGTGTCACGCTGCAGCTGTGGAGAAGAGATGGCGCTCTACTGAGGCCTCACGGTCCCAGACGGGAGGTGTGAGGCAGGTTCCCAAAGGCGCCTGAGCACTGTCTCTAGAACAAGCACTGGCAAAGCCTATAGACCTGAGCACAGTGCCCTCTACCAGCCCGGCAGTGCTGCCCCACCCAACTCTACCGCCTTGTACCACTCCTCACTGACCCACCCAGCCACTGCCACCCCCAAGGAGGGGTCAGCATCCAGACGGGCGGCCCGTCCACATGGCCAGTGGCCTTCCCTCCACAACACTTCAGCTAGCCTCTCCCGCGGCCAATTTTCTCATCACCCAGGACAGTGCCACCTCTGAGAAACGATCCTGAACTTTGCACCCCAGCTGCCCAGGGCTCTCCAGGACCCCATGTGCTCCACACACCCGAGACAGCCCCCCGACCTGTCATTTCAGTCACTTGTGTTGTCAACACCCCAGGCTCTCATCCTTCCCTGCTCAGCCTGGAACTCTCAGCTTCTCTCCTGCCAGCACAACAGCCTTCTTCTGCCAAACAAGCCTAGTGAAACCTCTGTCCCAGCTCAGAGAAAGTGTGCCTTTTGTCAAATACCTAGGGTGCTAAGGCAGCTGGACAGTCACCCACAGACACCCGTAGCTCTCGACGGCCCTCAGCAGCGCTCAAGCCCTGCTCCTGCCCCCTCCCATACTCCACTCTCAGCCAGAGGGGAGTCTCCCTCCACCCAGCACTCCTCAGAGCCTCTCTGGGGTTTGTAGGGGAAGCTTCTGGACCCCATGGCCCACTCGGCTCAGGAGCCGGGGCCGTGCTTGCCTGAGTAAGGGTTAATAAGACTGGCTGTCACTGAGATGTTTGCCCACTTCCAGACTCCAGATGAAGATAGAAATGGTATTTAAGATTTCTACCCAACGTTTCTGGAAAGGATTTAAGGTGCTTACAAGAATATACATATATAACAAGATTGCATAAATTAAATGAGGGAACCAAAATAGAAAGAAAAACAAGGGTAGGGACATAATATGGAGCAAGGAAGAAGGTTAATCTGAAAACAAAGGCCAGAATGAGCTCTAAGCTTGCTGTGGGAGGGCAAGCCACAAACGTGGCCCAAAGCTTCTGGGAGCTCATGGGAAAAGCAAACCTGTCTGCCGAAAGCTTTGGAGTTGGTAACAGTAAAAGGCACAGACAGTTACCCAGGAGACATGCCAGAGTATGTATCCCAGGACCATCTCCCGAGGAACCACAGGGCAAGGATAACGGAGGGCAGGGATTGCTAGGCGTACCTCCTGGGCTTGGAAGCCGGGGATGGTGGGCAATTGGCAGGAACAGGGATGGTTCTAGCCCCACTGCTGCCCACACCTGGATGGAGAGAACCTACAGCTCCCACACCTTGGTAATAGCACCCCCTCTAGGGAGAACCCTCCAGTAGCTATGTCCCACGAGCCACTCCTGAGGGAGTGGACCACCAGCCAGACTCTCAGGGCATCCCTGGGCCCAGCGAGTCACATCCACTCCTGCTTTGGACCCCCAACTCTTCACTCCCTTGTACCTTTAGTCCAAAAGTATTTACTAAGCATCTACTGCGTGTAGCATGGGAGTATAAAGATTATAGAGGAAAAGAGAATAGTTTCAACTAAAGCTGCCTGCAGCTATTTCAGCCTTTCAGGAGGTGCCACAGAGTCAAGAGGCTGCCCAGTTCTTGTGACTCAAATCTCAGGAGTTTCCCTGAGGTAGTGGCATGTGTAAGGGCAGCATGGTAAAGAGGTTCAAGGTTGCAGAGGTCAGCAGCACAGGATACCGTGGACTGACAGATGAAGACCGCTTGGAGCCCAGAAACAGATGGGGGAGGCCAAGACCCTGGGATCGGCAGTAGCTGGGTGGGAGGGAGGCAGAAGCCAAGCCTACTTGGGCCTTAATACAAAGTGACTTTATCAACACCCCAGACCCTCGAGGCCCTGGGCAGTCCTGCTAGATGAACAACTCTGCTTTTACGCCATCTGCTATTTTTCTTTCTAAAAGTGCTATGTCCTCAATACAAAAAAAACAACTTTAAAAAATGCAATGGAAAAACACAAAAATTAGCCATAATTCCACCATTTTTTGTGGAATAAATTTATGCATTTATTAGGGCTGCTCTAATTCCTGCTAGTCTATTTTAATTAGTACATACATGTTTTGCAAAATCCTGCATGGCAAAACAACTAAGACCAAAATTAAAATTTTTAAATAACAAACTGAGGAAAATATTTGCAACTCAAATCAGTGACAAAGAGCTAATCTCTTAATACACAAAAAGATGCTAGAAGTAATTAGGAAGGAGGAAGAATTAAAGTATATGACGGTAATAATATATAAGTTGGGGATGGGAGTAAATTACATTTAATTGTTCCATAGTCTTGGTGTCATTCGGGAAGAAGATGAGTGAATTTATGAACCACAGGCTTTGATAAGTTAAGGACATACAGTGATTTCAAGGGTGGCCACTAACAGAATAGAACTATCACAGAATTCAGGAGAATGGCTGTGCACAGGGGAGGAGGGAGTCAAGACAGGAGAGGGCGCACACAGTGGGGGGGTGGGGGGCCCTGGGTGCTGGTCTGTTTTAATTTCTGATCTGCTTGTAGGTAATCTGTGAGTTTAACTCATAATTATTTATTTCACGTACAAATAAGTTTTATGTACTTCTTGGCATATGTGCTATATTTCATGATTTTAAAGAAGAATATTAAAAGCTGCTCAACCCCATTTATAATAAGTGAAAAAATTTTAACTATTCTTCAAAGATCGCACAGTCTGACACTGCATTGTCAAGGGGGTGGAGAAATGAGCAGGAGTGTGGTTGGTGGGGTGTAAATTGGTGCATCCTCCATGGAAGATATTTTGGTGATCTTGCCCCAAATTTCTGGGATCTCAACCTACTGATATACATGTGCAAACTTATTTGTGCAAAAGCTTCTTCATTGCAATAGCAAAAGGTGGAAAACAACCTAAACATCCATTGTTAAATAAATAATGGGGCTTCCGTACAGTGGAATATTACACAGCCACAAAAAGGACACTCTCCATGGACTGGGATGCAATTATCATCAAGTCACATCATGAAGTGAAAACCAAGATGCAGAGCAGCATGTGCAATGTGCTACCAGTCGTGTGAAAACAGCTGTGGAGATAGTATATCATGATGTTGTCTAAATACTTATCACATTTCTAAAACAAAACACACAAGGCTATACAAGATACAAAGAACACCAGTGGCTCTGATGGTTTGGGAGACATGGCTAGAAATCATATTTTTCACTCTACACCCTTTTGGGCTTTTTGAACTTAAAAAAATATTCAAAAATATAAGCAAATTTATGGTGGGATCAGGGAATATTTTGCCTGAGTCCAACCACCCCTCTTCCCACAAGGTTTTCAAGGAAGCAGTGGACAGTGGCAAATGGCAAATGAAGTGCCTGTTTTATTATTAGTTAGGTGTGTGCCCAGCTCCCCCAGACAGGATGCCAGCTTTCCAGGGCACTGATGAGGTGCGGTGGGACAGTCAAAAATACAGGCCCTGCTCGGTGGGCACCTGTGGACACTTGAGAAAAAGAAAGGAAGGTTCACCCACCCAGGACCTGGAAGAGGAGGCCGCCGTACCGCAGTGCCCGCATCCTGTTGCTGGGGATGAGAAAGGCATACCACGCACAAATACCCGCGTTCAGTTCTACAAAACGCACCTCATTTTGTTCACACTGTTTTATGGCCTGCTTTTTCCACTTAACAGCTTATTGGGAACATTTTAAGTCAATAACTGCTCTACTACTGCAAGATTTTTAATGATCAAAGTTTACTCAACCGATTTGCTGTTAAACACTGAGATATTTTCATAGTCATCAACAGTGCTTTGATGAAAACCAGTACAGCTACATTTTGGTACCCGACCTTGATTACATCCTTAGTAAAATGCCCTGGAAGTAGCCCTTCAGGTTAAAGCATATCATTGACCCCAGGCTCCTGGTAGCTAATTGGGCTCAAAAAGGAAAAAAAAAAAAAAACAGCCTAGCAGCAGTTGCTAAACAGGGGCCTCTTATGCAAACCTGCATTGCACTGCCTGCCTGCATTGTGTTCCTGCTGGCTGGACCAGCCCTTATAAAGAAGTTCCTGGAATCGTATTTCAACCAATAGGCCTGAGACCTTCCCCATCCAACTGGCGCTGTGCAGCTTCCTCCTCATTAGCATCTCCACCAACCAATTGGAGCATTTCCATTCTGACCAATCAAAACAGTGCTTTCTGGTGGAATCAAACTGTGAGGTTTGAACTCCTATTTGCATGAGAGCAGACAAATCAGGGACCAGAGGCAGGGACTTCTCTCTATATATGTCAGCTCCGGGCTGGCTGGGAGAGTGTACTTTCCCTTTACATAAAAGAAAGCATCTTCCTGGCCAAACCTGTGACACAAAAGCTGAAGGGAACCATCTCAGCAGACCTCAGATGAGCAGAGCAGAGCTGTATGGGCAGACCAGACCAGACTGAAGCAGAACAGAACACAGTGAGGTATCTAGCCAAGGAGGGGCTTGGCTGCAACACCTGGGCCAGGGCCGCTTTGCCCCCAAGCCGCTTCACAGCCATGGTATTCTACAGTCCTGCTGCTGTTCTACAGCTGTGCTATTACACAATTGAGTGGTTAGTACTGAATAAAGTCTCCTTCTTCACTGCACCCCAAAGTGGTGATTTCTGTTGGTGTTGAATTGGTGCCAATGACCATCGGTTGACAATATACACATTGTCTAGCTTTCTACGCATGTCACCACATTGACCCAGCTTATGCTGGTGAGAGGGTCAATCTCCCGACTGCCTTACAAGCCTGGGTTCCAGTACGGTTTTATCTTGTCTACTTAATATTTGGGTTGGGAGGACAGCATCTCATTATTGCTTTAATTTGCATCCTTTGATTACTAATTGCGTCAAGTCTTTTTCATGTGTTTCTTGCCCATATTCACTTCTAACACAAATCCCTCGTGTGTATCTGAACACAACCAGCACCTTCCTCTCTCCCTCTGCTCAGGCCTGAAGCTCCTGTCTTGTACACCCACAGCTGTCAAAGTCCTCACACCCTTCAAGGTCAAGTGCCCAGCCCTGGCCCCCAGCCTGCGGTTGGTCCAGGCTTCCCACACTCTTGGCTCAGGCACTTGCTACTTGGTGCTGCTCACAGTCACCATCTGAATGCCTGTAACCCACCATCTGCACCAGCTTTTCACCTTAGCCTTCAGGCCAAGGCTTAGCCACCGTCCCCACCTAAGGATCCCCCGTCAACAACATTTGCTGGGCACCTATTGCTCACTTAGGGCTCGTAGGCTAATTCGGACTCTGTCCCTGCTCGCAAGCCTCTCGGGAGCTTGTGCACCAGGGACAGCCCCTCCTGTCAGCCAGGTGCTCTGACCCGGGGCCCAGGCTTGTACTCTCACTGCTGTCACCTCTTGTGGGGAGACTGAGCCTCAGAGACAGAGCAGCATCTTCCCTCTGGGTCACAAAAGAAGCCCTAGCTGAGAGTGTTCATTGTAGGAAGCTGAGCCTGAGTGGGGAGGAGGAGGGTGAAGGCCCTGGAGAGGACAGATGAGGAGGAAGGGGGATGAGGGGGTTTTTAAGTGAACAGTCACGTTGGGGGTTTAAGACTGAATCCCAATATTGTTTGAGCAAGCTCAGTAACTGTCCAGCACTGTCCATCTTCAGCCATGCTCTCTGGTCACTGTGTTTTGGCAACTGTCGTCCATAGGAAGGATGGGAGCATGATCCCCGGGGAGGCGGGTGGAGACTCTGCAGCCCCACGCGCTGGGGTGGGTGGGGGTCATTGCTCACTGGAGATGCACCACCACGAGTGAGGGGCATGCATGGGGGGGGGGGCCACGGGAGGAGGCACAGGGGCTGAGGGCTGCCCTGGGCCCTTCCCAGTCGTGCGGGAGCCCTCCGCAAGTACCCTCCCCAGTCAGCGACGCTTTAGAGCGCCTGCCCTGCTGGCCCGGCCCAGCCTCACCTGACACCCAAGGGACACTCCTGGTATCATCAAGAAGGAGGCTATGCGGTTGAGTGACCTTGGCTCCCAGCACTGGAGGAGATGACAAATTTATTTCTGCTGAAAACATAATCCATCCTTTCATGTCTCTCTGGGGACCAGCCTGGCACATGCACAGGGAGGGAAGCCTTGCTGGCTCACTTAGGCTTCTACAGGGCTGGCTCGGCGCCCACTCTTCCTTAAACCCTTCAGAGACTAAGCGAGCATTGCAGTGCCGAGGGGCAGGTTCAGAGATGTTCCTGAAAAACATTCTGTCTCTCTGTCAGGCTGCTGGCCTGATTTCCGGGCTTCAATTTCTTCATTTAGGCAAGAGTAAGCTTCTCCCACATTCCAGGCACTGGGCGTCCAGCGTGTCCAGCCTGGGTCTGTCCTCCAGAGCCATGGTTGTACTGCACACTTAGGGGACCCCCAGGTCCCCAACCCAGACCTGTGGGCCAGGAGGGTCCTCCAGAGAAGGTAACACGGACCCTGAGACGTGAAGGCTGAGGGGCTGCCAGTCAGGTGAGGGGAGGGGAGGAAGCCTTTGTGAGGATGGCCTGGGTGCTGGTGGGGTAAACTGAGGCCAGGCCACACACCACAAAAGGCCAAGGATGTCAAGCCACTGAGTTTGAATCTCATCCTGGAGCCATGGGGAGACCTGAGCTGACGTCAGGGCAATGATACCAACAGATTTGCATTCTAGAGAGGGTGTTGACAGCCTCCGAACAGCAGACCAGAAAGGTTCCTAGCAGGAAGGAGCATAACTACAATTCAGAAAGGAGGAGGAGGAGGCAGTGGGGTGAAGGATGTGCCCTCTAGATAAAGGGAATTGAAGAGGACTGAGCACGGAGTGAGCAGTGGACAGGAGGGCAGGGAGAGGACGGCTGCCACTAGGAGAGATGAAGGCCACTGAGGAGCACTCGGTGGGGGTGGCCACACGGTGTGGGAAGGAGGCAGTGGGCTCAGCGGGGGCACACTGAGGTTTAGGTACGTGTAAAACACGGAGATGTCCAAGAGTCAGCATGGGGGGTTCATTCGAGGAGAGGATGCATCTCAGGCCTGCTGGGTGCCGGCACCTAGCGACACCCCAGACTAAGCCCTGGGTGCCCCTGGGAAGCCTCCACAGTCAGGGACACAGACAGCTGTCTAATAATCATGTGGATAGAAGACAGCGACCTCTCGGAAGGATTTTCAGGCAGAGGCTTTCTGGAGGAGGGGGAGAGGAAGGAGGTCCTGGGACAGCAGACGCTGTGGGTGGGGGAAGGGGCCACATTCCCGTGCAGCACCCAGAGAGCCAGAGCGAGAGCAGGCGAGGGAGGAAGGAGGGCTGGAGACGGTGTGGCCAGCCTACCTCTTATTCGTGAGTCCAAAACCATGATTTCTTCCTTCTCCAATCCTGAACACACAGTAGCTGAGAAATAATGTGAACTTGCCAACTAAAGCCCCCTCTGCCACTGGGAGTTCACCTGGAGGAGGGAAGGGCGGAGGCCCAGGGAAATGAGGACAGTGGAAATGATGTGCTTCACAACCTGCAGCAAATGCGAGTTTTAAAAGTACCCGAAACACTGAAGAGAAGCAATGAGAGGAAACCACCCTGTCCGATATTAAAACATCATAAAACCTTAATAGCAAACCAGTGTGGCACCACATGACTGTGTAGACCCAATTGTGACAGACCAAGAGCAGACACAGACCCAAACACACACACGGGTGAGTCAATGATAAAGGCAGTGTCTCATTTAGTAAAGATGAACGCACTCTTTAATCAACGATGTAGGGATAAATTGGCAGCCTTTGGGAAAAAGAGCAGCTCATACTTCCCCTCAGGATCATATCTAAACAGATCAAAAATTTTAATGTATAAATGAAACCATAGAAGTATGGGAAGAAGTGTTTTACAAACTGGAATCGAAGGTGCTTTTTGGGTTTTTTTTAACTATAACTCAAAATTTAACAACCATAAAATATTTTTTTAATTTTTTTTATTAGTTTCAGGTATACAAAACAATGTACTAGTTATGGAGGTATCTCAAAAAACCATAAAATATTGATAGACTACACAAAGATCAAAGACTTCTGCAGAGCAAAAACCATTGGACAGCAAAGTCAAGAGACTTTGCAACTTAGATCAAGGTCATATCTAAGGTCACATAAAGAGCTTCTACAAACTAATAAGAAAAAGATAACAAAAATAATAGGAAAAAATGATGAAAGACACAAACAATGAACTACAAAGGGCCTTCAGACATATGCAAATATACCCAACTCATTCATCACAGGAGGAGTGCAGCTTAGCCCCGCAGGAGTACTCTGTCGGCGCGGCAGAAACATGGCGCTCTTTGTTAGTGAAACTATGGGAAAGAGGCACCAGCCCATGGAAGCCAATCCAGCACTATCAAAATAGTGAATGTATTTATCCTTTGACCTAGCAATACACTTCTGGAAACGTATCTTTTAGCTATGCCGGCATGTGTAAGAGCAACAGATGGAAATTTAAGTAAAGCCACTTGTTTAAGAAAAAAAAAGTGCATTGCACAGCAACACCTGGCAAGGCCTGCGAACACCTAGAGATTTTCCTATTTGCCTGTCCAGATTCACTGTCTGCTTTAACCCTACTCAGCCCCTACAGGCTGTGTGTGACCGGGACAGCAGCTCCGTTGCCCTCTGACTTCAGATCTGGTTCAGCCATCGGGAGGAGGTGGGAGGAGAGAGAGGCAGCAATTTACTTCCTCCTGCAAGGTCACCTAAGGCCAGGGGCACCCTTGCCCGCGAAGGTCACGGTTCCAGCCAGGCGTCCCTGTTGGCCCATCTCTCCCGCTGCCCCCGTACCCCGCAGGCCTTGGACCATCAGGATGAGGGCATCCCTCCTGCCCACACCTCTGTACAGAATCTCTGTTAGTAAACACTCCTCAAATTGCCCAATCTCAGTGAGCCATCTGTTTCCTGCCAGGCCCCTGACTGAGGCAGCAACTATTTATAAAAAACAACAAGGACGCACTCTAGGTATCCCTCTGGAAGGATTTCCAGGGCTCGTGATTAATTAAATAAGAGCATATAGTAGTTACCTGTTCCATGAGGATGCAAAGGGAGCGCATATATACGGAAGCTGCACCTGCATGTCTGTGAACAAAGAAACCCTGCAGGGGCCCGAAGGAGACAGAGGAGGGAGCGAACTGCAAGGGAGAAGGCAGGGCTTCACTGTCTGCCCTTTGATTTGCAAGCCCGACTCCCCACCCAGCTTGACAGAGCTCTGACCTGACACGGGCACCCAGGCACACCCATGCCGGGCGTGTGCCCTCAGGAGCTCAAAACAGTAAGAAAGACCTCCACTTGTAAGTCTCCAATCAGGAGCCGAGCAGGGAGACATAAGGGGATGTGCCCGAATGCCACTCTGCAGACTTAGATATTCCTGTAAACCCTAATCCACAGAATCTCCATGGTAATTAGCTTCAAGGAAAAATATCACTTCCAGTCTCTGAGCCTCTCTGGGGACCCTGAGAGTGGAGAAGCTCCAGAACATCGCACGTGTCACCTCAGGGCCCTCCCTCTCAGGGGCCTCTGCAGGCTCCACACAGGCACACATTTCCTGGTCTCCTCCTTCCAGCTCCTCCCAGGAGGCAGACCCCTCGCTGTGAAGGTTCCTGAACATCCTCCTTTATCTCAGCAGGTCCCTGGTACTGTCGCTGTGAGCTAGGGGCCTGGGTGGCCTTCAAATTAACTTCTGTGCTTTCCCAAGGCACGATAGGCAGAGCGCCAGCCTCCCTGATCTGGGAGTCTCATCTGTACAACGGAGGGCATTCTAGCTCCCACTAGCTAGGGCTGCAGGAGGGATGACTGAGATGCTATAGGTGAGGCCCTTTGCACACATGATAAACGTTCCTTATGGAGAGGGTGCGATGTCAGGAGTGACAGAGGGAAAGAGCCAGCCTGAGTGGGACCTGGATTGTCCTCGTGAGGAGCTCAGCCCAGCACCCTTGCCTTCCCTGCCCCTCCCAAGACTTGCTGATAGGCTGGCTGGGTTCTTTTGGCCCCAGACCAGGGCTGGGCACTTTACAGTCTTTAGCTTAGTGAAATATATCACCAGCTCCCAGGTAAATGTTACCGTCCCCATTCCACAGATGGAAAAGTGGAGGCTCAGAGACCCCAGGCCTGAATCCCTGGCTGTAGCAGGCAGTCAGTACACAAACTCAGACTCATGTCTGTGACACTCCCCCATCAGGGCCTGCAGCTTCCCTGGGCCCTGTAGAGCCTTCCTGGGGTCTGTCCCTGCTCAGGGCCAGGAACCAGCTCTCAGACCCTGCCCATCCTTGCCACCTGGCTCACCAGGACCATGCCCCTCACCCCGGCTCCCAGCTCTGCTGTTTTCCCCCTCTTACCACCCCAAGGGGCAGCCGCTCTGGTTTCCAGCCTTGTCTCAGGTCCAGGGAGGCTCCTGCTCTGACTGCCCAAGCTGCAAAGTCCCGGGCTGTGTTGCCACTGGCCAGTGCTCTGGCCTCAGGCCCCTCCATGACAGCATACCTGGGCAGAAGGGAGCGTGCCCAGGTGCAGTCCCTTCTGGCTGTTGGGAGAGAGGGCAGCCAGGCAGGACCCGGCAAAATTGCTGCTCGGGCTAATGAGGAGATGGGACCCCAGGCCAATGTCCCACACAAAACAGAGTCATGGACTGGGTCCCAGGAGGCCGTGGGGCTGGTCAGGGACCACCAGGGATGAAAGGTGCCCCAGTGGCTCTCATCAGAGTGGGGCCCAACCAGTGACCACATCGAGGTCCCATCAAGCTGGCTGGGGCACAGGGCAAACCACCAGGCGGTCAGGACACAAAGTGACTGAGTTCTGTGGACAGAGCCCACAGGCAGGGCAGGGACTACTGCCAGTCCAGGGTGCCCAGGATGCTGGCATCATGGACAGATGACGGCTGAAGCCTCCTGCCCAAGCTGGCTGGGTCCCAGGCTCTGGGGATTCCTGGGGGTCTGGAAAAGAGAGAGTGCCTGCATACTCGTACTGAAGGACTGACAGAACAGAGGAGCACAGCTGCCCCAGGATGCAACTTCCATCCTTCCTGGCAGGACTAGAGAGGGGGTCAGATGAGGCTCTTGGAGAAAAATCACTTTCGGACAAAGGGAGCCAGCGATTTACCTTCCCTCGTTCCCCCAGACCTCCAGGCCTTCAGGAGAAGGGAAATAATGGGTCCATTTGTTGTTTTCTGCTTGATTCCTATTTGGTGGCTGACTGGATTCAGGATTATTTCCACTTTTTTTGTGTGAGTTCCTGACAGTAATTTAAGTCTGCATTGAAGTAAGAATAGCAGGGATGGTCACAGCACCCAACCTGTCACAGGCACCTGCCAACACTAGCTATCCCCACTGGGACCCTGTAGTGCAGGGGATCCTGCCGACTATGCCAAGTGTCGTGCGGGGTGTCCGGCGGGGTCTCTGCTCCCACTCCCCACACAAAAACGCAGGATATGGTGAGGCCAAAAAGGAACACCCACGGAGCCATAGGTAGGGGAGTCATGCCACTATACTCTCACTGGCGGCTGGGTTGGAGACACAGGAACCAGGAGCAACACAATTCTCAACCCTCACTGTGCCGCTTGCAGGCTCAGCCACCATCTTCTTGCTAGCTCCCCCTTTTCTGCTAGCCTAGCCACGGCAGTTATATTAGTGCCCAATGGCTCACTGGTTACAGCTGACGACCAACTAGCCACAGCTGCTGGCCATTTGATCACAGTCGATGGCCATTTACTACCTGAGCCAGCACCTTTCTATGTGAGGCCGAGAGCCTGGAAACTGCTTTTTGGGGCTCTGTCCCCACACTCCACCCCTACAGGGTCTCGCCTCACAATCTACGCGACAAGCGTCTTACGCGAGGGGCCCTGTGCGAGGAGCCTGGAGGTGAATGCTATTTCCTGGACACAGCCAAGCTCTCTGGTCACAGCCAGGGTTTCTCAGGGCACCACCAGTACTTCTGGTCACAGCCAGACTTCCTGGACTTCTTAGGGTACCACTAGTCTCCCCGGACACAGCCAGGGTTTCTCAGGGCACCACCAGTACTTCTGGGCACAGCCAGACTTCCTGGACTTCTTAGGGTACCACCAGTCTTCCCGGGCACAGCCAGGGTTTCTCAGGGCACTGCCAATCTCTCGGCACAGCCAGACTTCCTGGACTCAGCCAGGGCTCTCAGGGCACTGCCACTCTCTCTGGGCACAGCCAGACTTCCTGGACTCAGCCAGGGCTCTCAGGGCACTGCCACTCTCTCTGGGCACAGCCAGACTTCCTGGACACAGCCAGGGCTCTCAGGGCACTGCCACTCTCTCTGGGCTCAGCCAGACTTCCTGGACTCAGCCAGGGCCTCTCAGGGTACCGTACTGGAACAACAGCGGCTCACAGTCAAGGTGCTTACATATTCTCGATGGCGGCCGGTCAAGACACAAAAGAAATATCCGCCAGTTCCATTACATGGTGGTATGTTCCCAAACAAATAGTCAAGCTGTCCATTAAATTAGGGATGGAAGGCAATTCTCCATAGTCCATAGTCATTCGCCAGGGCTGTCCTGGGGGTGAGGGATGACCTTGACCTCACCCTCAGCTCCCACGGAGGACTCAGCAAGCCTTTCCTCCTGGGACTACAAGTCCTGCATCCGGGCTGCCTCAGCAAGCACTTTCCAGCCCACGGGGCCGCAAGGACCTTCGCTTTCTCCGGCCTCTGCTGGTTGGGGAACCGTCCACGTCTCTCCACCCCTCCATGGGGTTCAGCTCTCAGGCAGCTGCTCCTCCTGGTCTTCCTGTGACTGAGTGTTCATACGCACAAACTGCTCCACTGCCCTTCAGGGAGCTTTGGCCGACACCGTACCCTGCTCGCTGCGCCATGTGTAGTGCAGGGGATCCTGCCGACTTCGCCATGTGTCATGCGGGGCAGCCTGCGGGGGATCCGCTCCCAGTCCCCACACAAAAACGCAGGATATGGTGAGGCCAAAAAGGAACACCCACAGAGCCATAGGTAGGGGAGTCATATCTCTATACTCTCACTGGCGGCTGGGTTGGAGACACAGGAACCAGGAGCCACACAATTCTCCACCCTCACTGCTCCTCACTGCTCACTGCAGGCTCAGCCACCATCTTCTTGCTAGCTCCCCCTTTTCTGCTAGCCTAGCCACGGCGGTTATATTAGTGCCCAATGGCTCACTGGTTACAGCTGACGGCCAACTAGCCACAGCTGCTGGCCATTTGACCACAGTCGATGGCCATTTACTACCTGAGCCAGCACCTTTCTATGTGAGGCTGAGAGCCTGGAAACTGCTTTTTGGGGCTCTGTCCCCACAGACCCCTACCATCACCACCCTCCACACTGGGACCACTACTGCCCTCTGCCCCCTCCCGCCTTCCACCCTGGGAGCACCTCCCATCACCCCTTCCACCCTGGGAGCACCTCCCATCACCCCCTCCACCCTGGGAGCACCGCCCACCACCCCAGTGTCTTCCTCTCTGGCTGGCAGGGGCATTCATGGACACAGCCCCCCTGAATGGTCTGCTCTAATCTTCACCTTCAGGGTTTGAATAGTAAGCATGTGCTATGGACTCCTAAAGGTGGGCGCCATGTATGTGTAAAAGTGAAGGAAGACTGAGGCTTGAGAAAGTCCCCTTAAAGCATCATGTGCAGCTCAGTTTCTCCTTGTAGCCCCAGGGGCCTTTTAGAAGCTGGCGGGCCGATGTGTCATTCCCACCGCTCTCCCTGGCCTCTCGTCCGGGCATGAACTTGAGGAGATGTGCATCAAATTTTCTGGGTATGAACTGAGCAGCTCCAGGCCAGGGGGCAGGCTGGCAGCTCAGAGACAGGCTTGCCAAGGGCAGGATGGAGAGTTTAGACAGAAGGCCAAGGATCAGACACCATGACTGGGAGGGGCAAGGAGGCTTAGAGAAGGCCAGACCTGCGGCCCCTGGAGCCAACGTGGCGACGTGGCCGACGGGGCCCATGAGCAGCACAGGGGGCAGGAGCTCCCTGCCCCGTGGGTGGGCAGACCTCCTGACACTGTTCCGAGGACCTGTCTCCCCAATCGGGGCTGCAGTTGGAAGGTGCCGAGCCTTCTGAAGCATGTGGACCAACGGAGAGCCGATGCTGACCTCTGGCCAAGGCAGCCAGGGCAGGCCCCAAGCTCAGGTCAGGACGGCAAGGTGACAGGTACAGCCTGGACAGGCTGCACGGTGCCCTCCACCTGCTGCTTCTGAGAGGAAAGGGGGAGGTCACAGTCTGCTTAGTTTCTGGATCTTCTCAAGCCATTGGAAACACTACAGATAAAGCTATAGGTGCCCTTGAGCAGCCCAAGCCTAGCGTCCCCTCTGCAGAGGCGAGCGCCCTGTGGGCACAGCACAGGTCTGTGTGTGTACCTGGACATTTGCCTACATGTTTACACGCATGTGGACAACACTGCAGCCAAGAGCCATGTGCATGACTCACACGTCAAACAACTCTGGTGCGCCAGGCCCAGCTGTAGGTGCTGGGCCCGGGTCCCTGTGCACAGCGAGAAGCAGTGGCTGCATTGGAACAGGAGCTGCTCCAACTGTCATAGCAGCCCGCCGGTGTCAGCTCTCCAGCTGCCACAACAGAGCACCACCAACTGAGGGCTTCCACAGCAGGAATCCATTTCCTCACAGTCCTGGAGGCTGGAAGTCTGAGATCAAGATGTCAGCAGGGCTGGTTTCTCCTGAGACCCCTCTCTCTCCTCGGCTGTGGACAGGCACCTTCTCGCTGTGTCCTCACATGGTCACCCCCTGGGCGTGTTTGTGTCCTGATCTCCCCTTGTTAGAAGGACACCAATCAATTGGATTAGGACACACTCATATGACCTCATTTTTACTTAATACAGTCACAGTCACAGGTACTGGGGTTAAGACTTCAACATGTGAATTTAGAGGTGTCCCAATCCAGCTCAGAGCAGTGCATGTGCTCACCTGTGCCCTGCACCAATTAGAAATCGATCTGGCTATGAATGACAACTGAAAATAAGCAAGATAACAGTGTAGGCCTCTCTCATACTGCAGCACAGCACGGGGCAGGCTGGGGCTCCCAGCATCTCTGTTCCCGAAGTCCCCAGGGACCTACCGGTGGTTTCCGCACACCTGGCCAATGTTACTAGGTCCCCTGATGGATGTTGCAGTTCCAGCCACCACAGCTGTATTCCTAGCATTAGAAAATTGGAAAGCACTTTATCCAAAAATGGTATCTCACTGTTGTTTCAATTTGCATTTTCCCAATAACTAATGAAATTGGCCATTATTTCATTTTTATTGTCTATTTGTAGTTTCCCATTTTAGAATTTCTTGAATGTTCTCTTCTTGGCATTGCCAGTTTTTCTTTTGAGTTGGTTTGTCTTTTTATAATCGCTCTGTAGAACTGCTTATATAAGCTTGTATTAATCTTTGGTCTTTTTTACGTGTTGCAAATTTTTTTTCTTTGTCATGTTTCTCATTTGTTTATGGCATCTTTTGTCATAAAGAAGATTTTCAGTTTCATATTATGATACAAACATGTCCTTCTCTGGTTTCTATGGGGTTTTTTGTTTGTTTTGGTTTTTTCACTGGTTGCCAAATGATCTTTCATTGAAATATTTTCCTTTGTAGTTCTTAACTAGCTGGGCATCCCACTGCACCATGCTGATGTCATGAGGGTGGCAGCCATCAACATTGAAGCCCACAGGCTGGGCAGTTCCCAAGATCTCTTTAATGGTTCCAGAGAGTTCTCCAGCTAAATATCAGTGCTGCATCTGTTGGGCAATGTTGACAATCTCATCTAAAGTGATATTTTCACTGTGTTGAATGGTTTTTTCCTTCTTCGTGTCTCTTGGCAGTTCTTTGAGGGCTTTGATGACCAGGGCAGAGGCAGAAGGTACCAACTCAATCTGGACCTGTCTGTTCTGCATGGTCAGTTTCACTGTCATCCTCAGACCCTTCCAGTCACCGGTTGCTTTAATGATGTCATCACCAGCCTTTTTTGGAGACAGACGCAGGGGGCCGATCTTGGGGGCCAGGGCAGATGGGGCACCGACTTCCCCACGGATGCACCTCAGGTTTACGACTTTGATCTCATTGGGGTCGAACTTCAGGGGCCTGGTGGAGGCGGCTGGTGTCAGATGGACCGGATTCCAAAGGATGGAAGAAAGTTGTACCTTGGCCTCCTCTGAGCTGAAAGCCGAAAGCTGTATGGTTTATTTTTAATTTGTGTGTTCTTTAAAGCACTGTGTGCTCCAAGGTTATAGCCATATTCTCCCATATTTCCTTAATACTTTAATTCTTTTGTGTCTTATATTTAGGTTTTTGATTGATCTGAAATTTATTTTTTGAAAGCCATGAAATAGGGATTTAACTTTTTTTCTCTCTCTCTCCTGAGAATAGTCTTGGCCTGTTTGCCTCCAGCTCTGTCGCAGCCTTTCCCCAGCTTGGTCTTGGAAGCTGACCCTACAGGCTGTATTTCCCCCTGCCACCGTGTCACCTGGCTCCAGCTAAGCTGAGTCCACAGAAGGCACCTGAAGAAGATTGGCGGGCAGGAGGAAAGTGCTCCCTCCATTCTGCCCAGGTGACTTCTCCAGAAAGAACTGCATCTGCTCCCTCGGTAGGCCCGCTGTGCTCCCAGCCTCTGCCAGCTGACCCCAGCGCGCTTTGTCCTCCAACCTAGAGTGGGCCTGGCTGCCTCTCTGGCCACTGCTGGCTTCTCAGCTCGCCTTTCACCTGCGTAACCAGTTTCCAGCATTGAGTTCCTTCTATTTCAGTACTCTTCTCCTTTCCTGAGTATGCCCTCCCTGACGGACACAAAGAGCCATTGGACCCTACCTTATGTTAAAAAAGAAAAGAAAAAGAAGCTTTTCCTGCTTACTGAACTGCCACCTCCATCTTGCACTAAATTCCCGTAAGTGCATGGGTCATTCTGGCCTTTCGTAGCCCCACGCTGCTCTGTTTCCTGTGCCAACACCACACTATTCCACATTCTAGAGATCTGAGCATTCTAGAGACACCTGAGACAGCCCCACTGTTATTCTTTAGAGACATTTCACTTGTGTTGCCCATGTTGTCTCCCATATGAATTTTTGAGATCAGTTTGATGAGTTTTGCAAAAAATCCTCCCTACTAAGATTTTGATTGAGATTTTCGTTCAACTTATATTAATTTGGAGGAGAATGAAGACTTCAGGATATTGGATATTTCCATCATTGAAGGTGATATTTCTCACCGTTGATTGAGATTTTCTGCTATGTTCCTCAGTAAGGTGTAATGATTTCCAGCATTTAAAGCCTTCCCTTTCTTGTTAGAGTCATTTCCAGGCTTTTCCTAGAGCCTGTGGTTTTTGTCATCGACATCTTGTTTCTATTATGCTTTTAATTAGTTATTGCTGCAGTTAGAGTGCTATTGACTTTCATGTTGATCTTTTATTTTGTCGTCTTGCTGAGCTCTCTAATTAACTCTGGTAATTTGACAGGTGATTGAATCTCTTGAATTTTCTAGGTAGAGAATCATATCTATCCATAAATAATAACAGTTTTTTACCTCTTCCTTTGCAATTTTAGCTTTTTTATTGCCACACCTCCACATTTTAGCTACAAGCAGTGACAGAGAACTTATCTCAATCCTGACTCTTAATAGGAATCTGTCTAATATTTCACCATTAAATGTGATATTTGCTTTAGATCCCTGGAAGACATCCTTTATCAAGTTAAGGAAGTTTTCTTTTATTCCTAAGAGTCTAAGTTGTTTTTTGCTTGTTTGTTTGTTTGTTTGTTTGTTTGTTTGTTTTTAATCAGGAAAAGAGGAGGCTCTGCTTTCACTAATCGTATATAATTTGGACCAACCGTTCCACTGAGGAAAAGAACAAAAACTGGACCAAAACTTTAAAACCTGTTCAAATGCATCAGAAAGCTAACAAGATAATGAAGAATTCTTGTGCCAGGATCCGAGAGAAAATGGAGGCCCAGGAGGTGAATGCAGCCCTTAGAATTATGTGGTAGCCAGAATTCTTAGACAGCTCCAAGATCCCTGCCTCCTTCTCCAGGTTATTCAATCAAACATTCACCTGGGCACTTCTGTGAAAAGATTTTGCAAATGTAATTAAAGTCTCAAATCAATTGACATTGGGCCTGCCCTAATCAGGTGAGTCCTTAAAAGGGACAGGGTTCTTCTTGGCAAAGGAGACGCAATGTGTGAGAGAGAGTCAACATGCGGAGGCTCTCTCTGCTGGCTTGGAAGGTGGAGAGGACCTCATGGGAAGAAATTCAGGAAGCTCTAGGAGCTGAGGGTGGCCACTGGCTGACAGCCTGCAAAGAAACAGAAACCTCAGTTCTACAAATGCAAGGAACTGAATTCTGACAATGACCAGAATGACACTAAAATCTGGCACTGAGCTCCAGGAGAGACGCAGTCTGGACGATAACCTGCTTGCAACCTGGTGAGACCCTGAGCAGAGAACTCAGTCTCAGACTTCTGACCTACACACCTGTGAGCTAATGAACAGGTGTGGTTGTTAGCCACTAAATTTGTGGTGATTTGTTATACAGCGTAGAAAACAAATACATCTGCTGCTTCCTGAGGAGGCAGCTAAGAGCCTGAGTGACATTGACAGGTTCACAAGGTACAAGGACAGGAAACTGAGGCCAGGACCTGATGTTTGAGAACTGAAAAATACACATTGAAATAATTCATGGATCAAAGAAAAACATCACAGTGTTAAGTTAGAAAATATGTTGAACTTAGTGGTAATGAAAATACCACGTATCAAAATTTGTGAGATTGCAAGGTCGTGTGGCATAAACTTAGCTATTGTAGCCCATCCTTGGGAGGGGTGACGAGTTCTCAGAGGAAGGGGACTGGCCACCACCCTCCAATTTGTCTCCGTTCCTCTCAGCGTGTGGAGCCCAGAACTGCTGCCCAAACACTGATGTCCCAGTGGAGTATACAGGGGAGAATTATCCCCTCCACTGTACTGGCTCTCTGCCTCTTATAATGTGACCTTGTCACACTCTTGGCTCACTCTGAGCATGGTCACTGTATTTGTTTCCTATTGCCATGATAACAAATTACCACAAATTTAGTGGCTTAAAACAACACAAATTTATCCTCTCATAGTTATAGAAATTTTCTCCCTGGGCTAACGGCTAGGTGTTGGTAGAATGGCTCCTTTTGGATGCTGTAAGGAGAGAATCTGTTTCCTTTTGTGGGGCAGCTTCTAGTGGTCATCTTGGTTTCCTCCATCTTCAAAACACATCACTATCACACGTCCTCCTCTAGTCAAATCTCCCTCTGCCCCCACATTACCTTCCCCACCTCATGCCAAGGTTTCCTCATCAGTCACCTATCACTGCCCATTTCGTGCAGTCTGAGACAAGCCCCTATCCTGCAAAGCCTGACAGTCTGCCCATGCCTGTGGCCTGAGGCCACCTGGGCCTGTGCTGACTTCCCACCAAACTGGATCCCCCCATGACCTGATGTAGCATCTCATCCCCAGGTCCCCCCTCCACTCAGGACAGCTCTGTGCCTACCCCCATCCTCCAATGGTCCTTACCAGCAGCCAGGTAAACCTCCGGATACATCCCAGGCCAAGCTCCACCAGCCACCATATTCCTCGTCAGCCCCCAGGAGCTGGGCTTGGCGTGAGCACCCTTGGAGTCACCCTTGGTTGCAGAAAGGCAAGCAGGGTAGACAGCATGGCGCGTTGGCCACCCCAGCGAGGAGAGGCCACCGTGGTCCCCAGACCGTTTCCCTGGAGCTCCTGAAATCAAGAGCTTTCTTCCACGGGCTATCCCCAGCGCCAAGGCTCTGGCACAACCCCTTTCCCTTAGGATCTCTGGGCTTGTGTGGGGTCCCCCAAACCTCTAGACTCTACCCCAGACCCTAGGCCCAGCCCACCCACAGTCCTGGGCCCAAATGGGCAGTAAAAGCATCTGGGGAGCTCACCAGACCCAGGAAGTAGTGGTGAGCCGGCGACATGGTGAACCTGACTGACCTCCGCACGCACCGCCTCTAAATGAGCCCGGCACGGGTGGCTGCTCCTGCGGGAGAGGGCAGCAGGGGTGTTGTTGGAGAACCTCAACGTAGCTGTGAGAAACAAAGAGACAAAAAAGGCCAGTGTCCCTGACACAAGACTCGTTCTGTCGTCAGGCACAGGGATGGCAGTGTATGTGGGGTCCTCAGCAGGGAGGACCGGGCAGGGGGAAGGACAGTGTGCCCAGCGCTGCCCAGTCAGTGCTCACCAGCAGGGTGCCTCCCAGAGGGAGGGTCAGATCAGCCCTGTCCTGCATCTCCCCCAGGGAGACCACGCTCAGTGTGACCTTGGCACTCCCCAGGGTCTCCCCAGCTCTGAGTGAGCTCTATTCTGTCTGTCTGTCCATCCTGGGGTCTCCTGGGCAGAGACTGGACCCAATTCATGTCTGGTTCCCAGTGGCCATCATGTGGTAAATGCTCAGTAATGCTTATGGGGATAGATGGGTGAATGGGAGGATGGATGGGTGGATGGATGGATGATGGATGGATAAGAGGGAGGGAGTGGATGAAATCATGTAGCCCAGCCCACTCCAATTCCAGGTGACAGCACTGAAATCATCTCTCCCTCCGGGCTCCACCTTCAGGTAGCAACCAAGAGAGCAGATTTTGAAATCAGACACACCACAGTTCTGACTATGCTGCTGTGTGACTCTGGGAGAGTCACCTACCCGCTCTGTGCTTCAGTTTCCTCTCTGTAAAATAGGAGTGTTAGCATTACCCACCTCACAGGTTGTCAAGTCAGTGGGCTAATCCACAGAGAGCCTTCACCACAGTTCCCAGCAAATGGTAATCACTGAAGAGCCCCTCACTTTGCTCCTCTCACTGTCCCCTTCTCTCCCTGGGCCTCTCTGCTCCCTCTGTAGGCAACAGAGAAACATTAAATCCAGCTCTGATCTTTGATCTCTTGCCCAGCAACGTGACCCCAGGAGAATGAGAAGCCGGGCTGCAGGCTGCTGGGGGCCCACAGGCCACGCCTCACCTGGCCTGAGGGGTTGGTTCTTTCAGGGCTTGTAGGCCAGCTGACCACCCCCCTATGGCCCAGGACTGAGGTCACCTCTGACATGAGAGGTGCCAGCCCTCAGCCAGGCCCTATGCCCCTCCTGAAGAAAGGACTTGGCTGAAGCCCCAGCAAATTACAGAGTGTGTTTGCCTGGGGCCTGGGGGCCAATGGGCTAAGGCCCCAGACAACTACCTTTCCCCTACCACTGAGCTGTGACTGGGAGGTGATAAGGAAGGTGTCAGGCTATCAGAACATGTGTGGGCTAGGCCCGTCTTACCCATGGGAGAGAAGCACATGCAAGACTGCTGTGGTGGGGGGCGGAGCAGGCGGCAGTATTCCAGGCCTTCAAGCAGCTCCACACAGTGGGGAGCAGGAAGGGAACGTGGCTGACCCACAGACCAGGCTGCAGGGCCTCAAATGCAAAGCTTACAAGCTTGGACCTTTGCCCAAGAGAAACAGGTAGGTACTCTGGAAGGGTCTGAAACAGGAGCGCGCCGTGGCTGGAGGAGTGTATCCCACAAGCTCTGAAGCAGTGCAGGGTGTGGCCTGGATGGCAGACAATGGGGGCAATGTCCCAAGGCACAAGAGGATGGCCAGGCGCCGAGCACAGGAGCTCTGCTCGGAGACGGGACACGGATGGATGGCAAGGCGGCTTCTGGGAGGCCTACGCTGCCCAGGCAGGGTTCCCAGCTCCTGAGTGCTCAGGGAAGGCTTTGCTTTAAAGGAAAGATGGTTCCAGCAGACATGACAGAGTCCTGGGCCAGCAGCACGTGGCAGAGCCACCCACCCAAGTGCCTTCCTGCTTCTCTGCATTATTAAATCATTCCCAGTGAAATTAGGGGAAAGGCATGAATAATTCAAAGCAAGGGATAAAGTCAAATCTAATCAACTCTGTCTGCCGGCTTAAACTCTGGCATGACAACCGGCGCGTGCGAGTGGAGCCTGCGGGGAGCTGAAATGAGAATCCAGGTCGCACCCAGACATTTCAGAGGGCGCTCCACTGCAAAGTCCCAAATTGTGGCCTCCACCTCCCAGCCTGTCTCCTCGGTCCTCAAAGTCCTTCAGAGGACAGCTTGGCAGCTGAGGCTATACCTCATCACTCTTTAGCCATGTGACCTCGGGAAGGCACACAGCCAGGCCAGGCCTCAATTTTCTTGTCTGTCAAATGGGACAAGAAATGCCATCTGCTTTATGAAGCTGATTGGAGCGTTTAATGAAACAACATCACGGCAGCGTCTAGCACCTCCAGTGACGGGGCCCACATTGCCCCCTCCTTTACAGAAACGCTCACCTTTCTTGTCAGCTCAACATTCCACATAAGGCTGAGTGAAACGTGTTCACATACATCTCAATTTATGTAACAGCAGAAACGCATCTTTCTCATAAAAGAGCTACACATTCATTTAAAAGTTCAAGAGAATGGAGTTCCTTTTCCACAAATGTCCGCACAGTTCCATGGGTTTTGAAATGGTAAATGACAGACAGAAGGTGCCACCCAAACACACGTCACGAATGCAAACAAGGGCTGACCTCATCAGAGCAAGGTCATTGGTGGAGTCACGTCAGTAGGGTGAACTCAGTGGTGGTGGCTAATGGCTCTCGCCTGCTGGGGCAGCATCTCCAGTCCCTGCAAACTCCCCCAGGGCGGGGGTTCTCATGAACGAGCCAGCTGTCCAAAGCACTCCAACGACCCAGGACAGCTCCACCAGACCTGCAGTCTGTCCACGGGGCCGTTGCTATAGGCCACGTGTGGCGGCTGCTGGTTGAATGTGAAAGCCCCACCTGCATAGCCCGTCTACTGTGGTGGGTGTGAGCTCCCAGGCCCCAGCCCCATGCCCCGGCCGTGGTCCCAGGCTCCGTGCTTGCAGCCCTTCAGAGGGGTCGCCCAGCACCTGTGCCAGCCTCAGGGTCACAGCACGCCCTACAGCAAGGCTGGACCCCAGAGAGAAGCCTGAGGAAGGACCACTCAGGTGACCTGCCTGATCCCTGGGCCAAGCTGAGTGCCTCCTTCAAATTACTCTGCCTCTCGGCCTCTGTGTCCTCAGCTCTAAGAATGAGGGTGATGACGCCACTCCAGTACTGGCTTTCAATGACTATTCTGGGCTGAATTATGTCATTCCCCCATCACCCCATTCATAGGTTGAAGCCCAACCCCTATTACTTCAGTATGTGACTGTATTTGGAGATAAGGCCTTTAAGGAGATAATTAACGTAAAATGAGGTCAAATGGGTGGACTCTGATCCAGTAGTACTGGTGTCCTTACCGGAAGAGAAGATTAGAACAGAAACACACATACACACGCTCACACACACACAGCGAAGACCTATGAGGACACAGCAAGAAGGCGGCCCTCCACAAGCCAAGGAAAGGGGTCTCAGTGGACTACAACCCTGCCTGCAGCTTGATCTTGGACTTCCAGTCTCCAGAACTGTAAGAAAATAAATGTCTGTTGCTTAAGCCCTCAGCCCAAGCAGACTAATACAGGCCCAGTGGTCATAGAACTGTCTTAGGGTGTCCAGCACCAATCACACAAAAAAGGCTGTGGGGAAGACGCGCCTGGGCCTGTGACATCTGCTGCCCTGGGCACCACCTATGGTCTGGGCGTTGGGCAGGAAGGGGGCTGCCTGGCATTTTAGGTTTTATTGATTGTTCTGAGATGTGGGTGACCCGGGAAGGTGGTGAGGCTTTTAGACAATCCAATTCAGGGCCAAGATGCCCAGAGATGCCAAAGGGAGCTTGCAGGGGATGAGAAAGAGCCCCCATAGCCCAGGAACCAAGCAGAACTGTGTCAAATGGTGACAGAGAGGAAAGGACAGGGAGTCCAGAAGGGAGCCATCTGGAGAAAAAGGCTTGAAGATTGGGATATACGGGCGGACCTGAAGCGCACCTGGCCAGGTGTGGGCTCACAGCTCAATAGTGGGTCCCAGCTGGATTGTCGACCCGGGCCAGGAAGGCCAGCAGGGAGGAGGCAGGCTGGCCTGGGGCTGTGGGCAGCTGAAGGGCACCAGGCCCTCCAGCGGGCAGTTCCCCACCCACACTACCACCACCCTGCCCATGAGCCCAGGGCTGGTGTCTTCAAAGAGACTCAGAGCATCCAGGCTTTGATGTGACGTGAGCAATTTATCACCATAGGCAACGTCCAGGGAACAGTTGTCCCAGCCAAGTGTGGTGTATGCACTTCTTCCCACCACACTGCCACTCCCCACCCCCGACCCCAGGCCCAGGTAGTCTCGGGCCTCAGGATGGGTTTGTGAGGGGCCACTCTTTGTCTCCTCTCCTTGAGCTGCAAGGTGGCTGCCAAGCTTCACTTTGCAGGTGTCTCGCCTTTTTCAGCTCCCTGATGCACCTGCCAAGGGCTCAGCTCAGCAAAGGGCAGCCGTTCTTCTTCCTGACATTTTCCAGATAAGTGGATTCTTTTATTCTGGAATTTAGGAGCGACCTTTATCTGCTGTCTGGAAGGATGCATCTGTCACCAACGTGAAAGCTCTACTCCCTAGCCCTGTACACATTGTACCTGTCCTCACAAACACCCCGTGTCTGAGGCGGGCTGTCCATGGCAACGGTACACAGGCAGACAGGGCCAGGGCCATTCCCTCAGTGCCTCAGGGCCAGCCCAGAAAAGGGAGGAGCCGAGAGCGGCCAAGGGGAGTGAAGACCACCTGGGACCCACTGGGACTCCTCAGAGCAAAATCAGGGTGATGGCCGGAAGGAATAAGCTGGGGAAGGAGGAATTGCTGGTGGGCGAGCAGCCAGCAGTCTGCCACAACAGCATGCTGGCAAAGATGGAGTGGGCAAGAGAGTAAGGGAAGATGGTAGGGAGCTTGGCACTTACTGTACCCTGTAGGCAGCGCGTGGGCTGCTATAAACGAGGCTGGCCCTAGTGTGTGCAGCCCTGGGAAAGGACCTTTTGTGGGGCCTCTGTCTACATGACTATTTGGACACCCAAAGTCAGCCTATCAGAACCATTCTGATAGCCCAACCTCACATGATCCAACATCAGGCAGACCACACTGGCCAGAGGGAACAATCTGCTCGCTGGGCCACCTTTCTGGAACCAGGGCTCAGTCACAGGGCCTGTAGACAACAGCCATCGGCCTGAGTGCTAGAGCTCCTGAGGCCTGTGGTAAACTCCACACAGTGGGTTCAGGGCCAGATGGTGCCTGAGGGAGAGATATAGTGCCCAAGGCCCACGTGGGTCCTGTTTAGGCCTGGAGAGTCCCAACCATCCTGACTGCAGAGACCCCAGGTATGGGACCAGTGTGTCCCAACAGCCTACCTCCCAGAACTAAGGCTGAACCCAGTAGAGAATATGGGGGAGGCACCAGGGCAGGGCTGGCCTCGATGGAAGGGAAATTGGAGGAAGGCAGCCCCCCAAGCCAGGACTAGCCACTCAGGGCAAACCTGAGGCAGCGTGATGCCAACACATCCCAGACGCTGGGTCCTCCGGGAGCAAATGCAGCAACCTCCTGTCTCCCCGGCCCAGGACACTCCCATCTGCCCACAGTCGGGCCCCCTCCAGGCTAGGACTGAGCCAGGCCCCTTTGCCTGCCAGCCCCTAGGCCCTGCAGACACCTTCTCCCTGAGACTCTGCCCAGAAATACAGGAGGCTTTCTCTGCAGACCTGCAGACCAGACAGCATTCATCTCTCAGTGTCAATAAACCCCGCGTCTCCAGGGCAATGACTTTTACTCAATAAATATTACACAGCCAGGGACAATGGGGTGAGCCCCAGCCTAAGAGAACTGCCACCTATGGGTCTGTCTCCCTCTCGAGGCGGTGTCACAGCAGGGATGAGTGAATGGAGGGACTGACAGAACCCCCGCTGGGACAGGATGAGCAAGCCATGGCTTCTGCTCAGCTGCATGAGGTGGCCCAGTACAGGGAAGAGAGCCAGGCCTCTGAGGTGTGACCTAGGTAGGGAGGCCACAACTGGTGCAAGACTCCATGCTAGCGTGTATTGTAGCATGAGCTACTCATATGTCTGCTGGTTAGCAGTTGGGAGGGAGCAGGGAGTCCTGGAGTGGTGGAGATTCAAGGGCAGATCCAAGGGCAGATCTCAGGCAGTGGCCCTGCTCGTAGGACCCCTGCCCATGGGTGACCATGTGCTGTCCTCTCCCAGCTTCCCTTCCTTTGAGGTGGCCATTCCACCATTCCATGGAAATTCTGCTCAGGCCTTTGAGTTTGGCAGGGACAACCCACCACTCCGGCCCCAAGAGTGCACTGTGCTTCAAATTTGGCCCTTTTGTGTACCCCACTCCCCACAGTGGACCCTGCCCCTCCTGTGAGTGGCAGGGACCCAAGCTCAGTGACCCAGCCTGCTGAGAAGCAGACAAGTATTTCCTCATGGTCGGCCGACTCTGGGGTTGCTGGCAGGGGACAGGGTGAGAGTCAGGGGTCTTCCTCTCTGGGATGCAGATCGTTCACTTCAAAAACATCCAAAGTCAAGCCTAGTTGCAGAGTGCTGATTCACTCTCCATTATCAGGTCCATGCGAGTAGTTACTATTGCTCCTAGTCACGTGACTGACATTTTTTCCTGGTGAGTAAGTATCCACATTGCTCTTTTGGCTAAGGGAGCTGACATACCTCCCCCTACTGTGTTAGGCTACACGACTTCCCTCACTAAACTGTCAATGAAGTGGCCAGGGCAGAGCCAGTTCCCCCATTTCTGGGTTTCTAATGATCCCACCACCTTTGTCTCCACATGACCTCCACTCGACTTGGCTCCTTTCAGGGGCCAACATCCAAATATCTGCTGGGTGGATAAGTGGTTGGGGATGGATGGAGTAAACAGAAGGATGGATGGATGTATGGATGAAAGGACAGGTGACTGCATGAATAGTGGCATGATCGGTATGATGGAGGGGTGGGTGGCTGGGTGGATGGATAAACAAGTGGATGTCTTTTAGGAGAGAGTAAAGTTTTTGAAGATAGGTCTGTGCATTTCACTTCTTTGTTTTCACCCACAGTGAATTCCACAAGACAGGTTTTACAATGTATTTCTTAACCGTAACAGACTCTATCCAAGCAGCATTCACAGAGTTATTGCCCTTAGATCCTACCTGTGTCAGGTACCATTCATATGAAAATCTGGTAAAATCAGTCAGAGTGATTTTGTGATAGCCATTCCAAAAAAAATTACACTTAGAAGCTATTTTCTGAAAGCTGCTATGAGAGTATTATACCCTTTAAAATATACTTTGGACATGTAACTGATTAAAAATATATACATATATGTAATCTTTGAACCATATGGGAGACACTTTAAGCAGGAGAGAAATAGTTGTATTTTCCTATTTAGCATGAGCCTATGTCCCCCTTGGCTCCTGTGCTAAATAGATAGAAACATCATTTAAGAAAGAAATTTTCATAAATACCTCTATTCGCTTTTTCCAAAAAAAGAAAAAACATTTTTTTCTGTAACCAACCAATTAAATCCACATAGCACAAGGTCATCAGGGTCTCAATAGCAATTCAGAAATCGTAGATTCTTTGAACAAACATACCCCCAAGGAGAGCACTCAGTGGCGTGCCTATCGACACCCCTCATCTTACCTCAAGAAAATGGAGGCCAGGAGAAGGGAAGTGAGCAGCCAGAATCACAGAGGGTCTTGGGGCAGATATAGAGAACACAGCCTCCAGTGCTGAAATCTTCCTTTCAATCAGCAAGCCTTACACTGTGTGCTAAGTAATGGCGGCCAGGGAACAGTACCCACATTAGATTCTACCCTGTGCCTTCCTCTCAGGCCTCCTTCTAGCCATGACCCTCTTCATGGGATGAGGTACCCACAGGGTCAAGAAGAGGTGCCCACCTGGAACCCACTCCCTCACCCTCTAGACCATGCTCTAGGTCCTCCAGACCCCGCGTTCCCTGCCCAAACATCCCAAGCTCCTGTGCAAGACCCAGTGCAGGCCCGTAGCATGGATCTATCCTAGAGGGTGGACCACGCAGACCACTAGGCCCAAGGGATGGCCAAAAACATCTGTTTCAGGGGTGCCTGGAGCCTGGATGAGATGAGAAAGGGTAACGACGGGAGACAGGTGCCCTCTCCACCATATCCCAGCATAGAACTCTAGGAGTCCAAGAATTTTAAATTTGAACCTGGATTTCCAGGACATTTTGAAGATATATTTTTCAAGGCTGAGGCCATGACATATTTTATTAATGAACTTGTTAGCTTGATTTATAACTGTTAAATATTCAGACCAGCAGTTCTTAAACTTTTGGCCTCAATACCCCTTCACACTGCTAAAAATTATTAAGAACCCCAAAGAGTTTTTGTTTGTGTGAGTTATATCCATCAATGTTTACCAGATTAAAATTTTAAACAGAGGCATTTTTAAAACACTCATTCATTAACTCATTTTTAAAATAATAATAAGCCTATTGCGTGCTTATATAAGTAATACATTTTTATAAAAACTAACTATACTTTCCAAGACAAACCCCCACCAAAAAAAATGTAGTCGAAGCATGCCACTG
This sequence comes from Rhinolophus ferrumequinum, assembly GCF_004115265.2. Lineage (NCBI taxonomy): Eukaryota > Metazoa > Chordata > Mammalia > Chiroptera > Rhinolophidae > Rhinolophus > Rhinolophus ferrumequinum. The sequence goes on from NC_046307.1 coordinate 2,679,108, forward strand.
TTCAGCAGTTTTGCAAACCTCTTTAATGCCTGGATGAAGAGAAGACAGCTGGATTCTCATTTCTGTTCTAGCCTTCAGTCTGTTGTGATGTGTTTGGTTGGAGCATATTAAGAAACTCTGGACTCCAGCACAGATGCAGTAAAAAAGGGAGGAGTATTTTAATAGCCTTTTCACTTAATTATGGATATTCTTACTTGATATTACATCAGAACGCTACGAGTAGCACTTTTATTGGGGGGGAGGGATAATGGTTAGTAAAGTTATGCAGGTTTCAGGTGTACAATTCTGTATCACATCATCTATATATCACACTGTGTGTTCACCACCCAGAGTCAGTTCTCCTTCCATCACCATATATTTGATCCCATTTACCCTCAAGTAGCAGTTTCTTAAAGATTAGTTGCCAGGGTCAGAACTAGGGGGAGCGAGCCCTCGGGGTGCAAACTCAAGGAGGCACTCATATTCGGGGGTATGCTCACGTTTGCACTTTGTTCCCTTCACCTAATACCATCCACGCTGCTTGAAGTGTGAACTTTGAAACAATAAACTTTTTGTACTCTATTGAATTAAAATTCATTCACCTGTGCTGTACATTGAATGTCTTTCGCCTGTGCATGATTTTGTAATTGTCTGGCCTGGGGTTTTCTTTTTACCCTCCTAACAAGCTCATAAATTAACTTGTTGCTGTTTCATGGACGCTGGCAAAAGACACGAGATTCCTGAGTCAGAGACAAAGGCCTTTATCACTCACAGCATGTTCCCACAGCAAGCGCCCTGAGCATCACTTTGTCTGTTGTGTCGCTTCACTTTGCCCCCCAATTCCCACAGAAGTGATGCAAGGGGCCCAGATACATGTTACACTCACAAGGGTCTTTTTTGCAGCTGAAGAGCACTGAGCTCAGAGATCCAACTGCTTTATATCAAGCAGTGAGCAAAGCTGCTTTGTCCTAGAGGGAGACAATGTCTCATCCCTCAAGGCCACTCACTACCAACACTTCTGAGAAACAGCTTGGATAAAAATAGTGTGAGTCTTGCATTCTTGGCACACCCAACAAGACTTGCAGGAGTAGGACAGAGCTACGGCGGAGGACTGTCCTAACAGAAACATGGTGCATGGTTACTTGAAAAATAATTGAATCACTGAGTCATGCAGATCTTCCAAATGTTGACACATTTCTTTAAACGGTATCAAAAAAAATCACATTCATTAATGTCACCAGAAAAGTCTTTAAATATTGAGAAACTATTAAACTCACAGTGGAGGGTACTCGTTTTCCAAGATTCTAATTTTCACTTGAAAGTTCCCATTTTTTTTATTGGCCACAAATACTATCAGTCATTCAGAATGTCTTCCAGATACCCAAGTCTCATTAACCAGAGTTTGTCTGTCAGTCGATGTTTCTAGTCCAGGGCTGTATGATCTCAGCCCTACCACTCACTCCCTCACTTCTCCAGACCCTCCAGCTTTCTTGCTGCACTTTAAGAGGGTACATTTCTGCTTCAGGGCCTTTGCACATGATTTTCCCTTATGCCAGGATTGCTTTTCTCCTAAGGGCTTCCTCCCCTAATGCATTCAAGTATTTATTTAAAAAGCACCTTCTCAGAGAGCCCTACCTTGACTACTTGGCCTATAGTAACCACCCCCACACATTCACTGTCTGCACTCAGTCTCCTTTATTTTCTCCTTAGTGTATATCATTTCTGGAAATTATATGATTTACTTTCCTGCTTATTTACTATCTGTGCATCCCTCCTCAGCATCACGACTTGAAGGCAGCCCTTAGTGGGAAGTCTCCAGCACCTAGGACAGCGCCTAGGCTCAAGAACTATTTACTAAATGGATGGAGAACACCTGCCACCAGCACTAGGCTCAAGGAGACAGAAATACATGACAGTTGCAACTTGTAAAATACTTGCAATTTACTTCATAGTTGCAAAAGAGTCTAATGACAATTAACTCTGAAAGTCTATGAGAAGTAGGTACAGAGAGGGAGCAATCAGTTGAATAGTCAAATAATCAAAAACTCAAATACCCATCAACAAATAAATGGGTAAATAAATTGGGATGTATGCATATAATGGAATACTATGAAGGGGGGTAGAGAGAGAGAGAGAGAGAGAGAGAGAGAGAGAGAGAGAGAGAAATATCATCAATAATATGGATGAATCTCACTATGATGAGTGAAAGACGCCAGTCACATGGGAAAGTACTGAAGGATTCCATTTACACAAAGGACAAGCACAGGCAAAACTCTGTTATGATAGAAATCACAACAGTGGTTACCCCTTGGGATAGAGGAGTGTATAGAGTAGCAAGGGACATGAGGGAGCCATCTAGAAATGGGATTTTATTTTAACCATATATGGTAAGTTGATAGACACAGAGACACCTGCCTTTGAAAGAAAAGTTTACTAGTTACAATTCCCAGGAGAAGGGGGCATGCCAGGCCGATGGGAAAGCACGAGGGTCAGTCAGGAGGCAGAAGGAGCCAAGAGAAAGCATGGCCAGAATAGTACTGTGGTTTCTGAGGGAAGAAATGAGAGCGGCAGGGAGGCAAGTCTAAGCAAGTTAGAATTGGACAGTATAAATAACTTCAGCAGGCTCTGGACAATGGCAGAGGTCTCTAGTTGTCTGGTACCTGGCACTGGGTGACTCGGGGCAGGGGGATAGTGGCCTGGTGTGACAGTTAGACAAAGGAGGACATTGGGAGCACAGCTGTGAATTGGTTGGTTTGCACATAAAAGTTGCCCGGGCTGGCAAGTTGGTCACTGTCCCTAGAAATTAGCTACCCTGGGAGGGGCACTCTCCCCCTATCCAGCAAAGCATCAGAAGATGTCAAAGCATCATAAAATACAGAAAATAAAAAACATGATTAATACAGGAGCCTTTGGGAATGCTGATAAGCTTCTCTATAGATGTGTAAAAGATTTGCTTAATATCAGTTGACTTTCTACACTTCGTTATATCTCAATTTTTCAAAAAATACAAACACAGAATTCGATTCTGTGTAAAGAAACGTAAAGACTAAGTTACCCACTAACTCTCTGCAGTCGCCACGCAGGCCCCTCATGCTCTTTCCAGTATCAGAATCTTCCTCCTCAGCCCAGACTTCAGTCCCAGGGAGCCAGGCTCCGTTCCACTCCCGCCTCAGGGCAGCTTGGCACATTCCTGCCACCTTCAGCATCACTCTCTCTCCAGCTGCCAGCTTAGAACTTAGCAGATTCTCCCTTTGACCTACTATTTCTTCTGAGGTTTCCTGTAGCAAAGCAAAAAGGAGGGGAAATGCACTCCAGGACGCTGCGCCCTCCCAGGCCACTGTCCCCACCACCACCGCCTTTCCCTCCACCCTCCTGGGATGCCTGGGGGCTCCGTCACCATTTCGTGGAAGCTACTCATTGAGTAGCATGGGTTTTTATCCCATTACTGGAAATGAGGCTTCTTGAGGCTAGAACTGCTCGCTAAGCACACAGGTACTGTTGGGTAAGCGTGGGAGCAGGAGTGGAGGCAGGCCGGCCACAATTAAGCCCAGCCTGAAGGCAGCCTGGGGCACAGGAAGGTGGCTTGGTGCTCGGCACACAGGCAGGAACACCTGGGGGACACCGACCGCCCAGAGGCTGGACTGGCAAGACCCACTCAGGTCAGACACAGATGCTCTTCCTCTTGGGCGATCATGTCGTCACAGGGGAGATGATGTCCTATCGAGCCCTTGCCTCTTCTTCCGAGGCCAGCACAGAGCGTGCTTGACACAGAATAGCAGGCAGTAATCTTTGTTGGTGGGGGAGGGGTTAGTGTGGGGGTCATCAAAGTCACAACTGAGAGGTCAGGGCACACTCCCTGGGGGCGTCCTATGATATAGCCCAGCTGAGCACTGCCCAGAGCGGAGAATCCAAAGGACACCTTCTGTGACACCATATTTCAAAATTTGAGTCCTTCCATCCTGGGACAAGCTCACCCAAGTGGCCACAGGGCTGCTTTCAGCTTGATTTGCAATGTTACTGTGAAATGCCTTGTTCAGAGGTGGTTCAGAGGTGGCCTGGCCAAGAACTGTCCGAGAGAGGTAGGCCCAGCCCAGATGGCCCACACAGGTGGGTGGCAGCCCGGGGAGCCGGCTCTGGCCCACTGTGGAGAGCCCTGGTGCAGGGGCTATGGCAGGAGCCTGCTAGGCCAGTCCCTCCTAGATCCTGGAAGGGAAGAGCCTAATTATAACAGCTCCTGGCCTGCAAGGCTCTCAGCCAGAGGAAGCCCAAGAGGAGGCTCGTACTGCCATATGGGCCTGCTCATTAGGCTGAGAGCGTGGTGTTTCTTATGCAAATGAGGGCAAATAAATCCATCAGAGAAATGTGAACAACAAACAGGAGCATGGACATGGACTTCAGGGTACTGGCTGGCAGGACAGAGAGAAGAGGGAGAGGGGCTGGAGAGACCCCAGCACTGCCCCGGCCACTCCCTGCCCAGGCGTTCTGGATTTGCTTGCCCAGGCCACCCAGGAGGGAAACTAAGGCCTCTGTGGCCACGTCCAAGGCCAGACACAAGGGACCAGGAGCTGGACAGGTTCACAACTGTCCTGTTCAGCTCAAGCGACCCCAGCATATAGCTGAGCACTGGCCAGATTTAGCTGCGGCCACAGGACCAAGGAACAGGCCACCAGGGCTAAGTCCATGTGACCAGTCCGTGGGAGGTAGGGCCTGTCCAGATATCCCAGACATGGCTCTTGCCCCAGGAAAGGCGTTCCTGCCCCATCTGACGACCAGTTCAGACCTATGGAGTGTCTTCAGACCCTCCCCTGCCCTACTCCCAGTGTCTCGCCCATCACTCAGTCCTGCCAGCTCTCTGTTAGTTATCTTCAGCAACCCCCCTGCTCTCATCGCCATCACCTCAGCCCTGCCCCAAGCAGTGGGCGTGTGCCTCTATGGACCTCACGCCCCAATACCACTGCCCAACATTTACCTTCTGAATGAGGCCTCATCTGACCACCCTTTTTAATACCAAACCTGCCTCCTCCTCCCCCTTGCTCTGCCTTTCTTTGTCCTTCCTATTCTAGCACCTTAGATAATTTACTCATTAATCACGTTCAGCATTTACCTTCTTTGTCCACTAAAATGCGAGTTCCATAAGGGCAGTGTGCTTGTCTGTGCCGAGCCCTGATGTATCCTGACTGCTTGAACTGCATTTGGACATCGCAGGGGCTCAGCATGTATTGTTTGAATGCGTAAACAATGCAGTGCCCCATGACCACCCTGTTTTGAACACGAGATGAGCACAGCTCTGGGTTTAACTAACTTCTGACATAAGATGGAGATTAATAGGGTGGGTATTTTCCAAGTGTCTTCTAGTCGAAAGTGGTTAACTTAAGATGACTTAACCAAACAAATATTTATTGGCTCATGTAACTTAAACATCTAAGAGTAACTAGCTGCAGGCATGGCTGGATCCAGATAAGCAAATCCTGTCATCATGATTTGGCCTCACTGTTGGCAGAGCCCCAGGCAAACTGTTCTTAGAGTGTGACCCCAATAGTTCAGACCAACTCCCTCCCCACCCCAAGTCCACAAGGCAGAGACTTTCTCTTAAAAAGAGTTCCAAAATTAGCTTGCTGGGCTGACTTGAATCAGATGCAAACCCCACCTCCCCACCCCTTGCCCCAAACCAATTGCCATTTCCAGGGAATGGAACACAGTGACCGGCCAGACCTGGAGTGCTGGGGTTGGCCTGAACTGTATGGACTCAGGTAGAGGAGGAGTGAGGTCTGCTACCAATGTAAAGGCCCTGGGTACAGGGCAGGCATGAGCAGCTATCCACCCAGGACCAGCTCCCAGGCAGCCTTGTGGATTCCAGCACTGACAGTGGTTGCCCTGTGGAGTGACCTGCCTCTCCCAGAAAACTTTAGCTCTCCTCTTGCCAACCCAGGCTTCAATCAGATGAGAAGTAACATGAGGAGGTCAACGTGTCAAAATACCCCTTTAGCCAGAGTCTAGCCTCATTGGCAATGCAGCTTCCTACACATTCTCCAGACCCCATTCTCCGCCAGCCCCCAAAACCAGAAGCCATCAAGTCAGGACTAAGAATGGTAGCCACCATGATCACCATCATGTAACATTGTTCTAGAACTAACTATAAGACCATGCAATCAGACATGAAAACAAAATACGAAGTTTACATATTCAAAAAGAGTAGGCAATAGTATCATTATTTGTAGACGGTATGATTATTAACCTGGAAAACTCAAGAGAACTGACTAACAGGCATTAAAAATAATAAGGTGATTTTGTGAGTTATAAAATTTATATCCAAAACAAAACTGATTTCTTATCATTTGTTATAGGAAATAAAAACAATACCAGCTAGATTATGTAACAAAAGAAACTCTTTCATCCACAAAAGGACAAAAAAAATTTTTTAACTAGGAATACACTCTATGAAAAAAATTATTAAATGACATTTTAAAAATACTTGAATAAATAGACATATTTTGTTCTTTAATACAATACTGGCACAAATTTAAAGATGTTCTACTGGGTTTGAGAGCATCCCCCCAAAACTCATGTCCTTCCCGAGACCTCAGAATGTGACTTCATTTGGAAATAATGTCTTTGCAGATGTAATTAGTTAAAATGGGCTCCTACTGAAGTAGTATGGGTCTTTAATCTAGGAAGACTGGTGACCTTATAAGAAGAGGAAAACAGACAAGAGAGACACGGGAAAAACAGAGCCAGAGACAGGAGTGATGCATCTACAAGTCAAGGAACACCAAGGATTGCTGGCCATACCAGTAGCCATGAAAGAGGCATGGACCAGATCCTCCCCTTGCACCTTCAGAGGGAGCATGGCCTTGCCAACACCTTGATCTTTGACTCTGGCCTCCAGAACTGTAAGAGAATAAATTTCTGTTGTTCTAAGCCACAGTTTGTGGGCATTTGTTATTGAAATCTTAGGAAACTAACACTGATGTCAATTCTCCCCCATATTAACTGTACTCATAAGCCTAATTCAATCCTAATTAAAGTCCTAGCAGGATTTGGTTAGGTTTGAGGTTTTGCTTGGTTTGGTTTGGCATTTTGCAGGGGAGAGGAGTGGGTTAGGATAATATTTTGTTCTAATTTTTTTCTTCTCATTGTTTTTGGAAGGGGAAAAGATTTAAAAGCCCATCTATCAGAATGAAAATAAAGTTATATCCAGGAAATTTCTGAAAAGTAACAGCAGGACCAGCACTCGCTCCCCGACATGATGAACTGTATGACAGCGCTGCCAAGAGGGAGGGGTCAGGGCAGCCGAGGGCGTGCAGAACTAGCGTAAGCACAAGGGGGATTCAGTACATGATAGAGAAGAACCATCAAATTAGTGGGCCAATATAGATCATTCAATAAATGTCCTGAGACGACTAGAAAGTTGCTCAGTTAAGAATAATACTAACAAAAATTAATGCCGGGTCATAGCTGTACTCTTTTTACTAAAATAAAATCCGAGTGGATCAAATATTTAAAGCCTAATGATTCAGAAATGTCCAATGTAAGATGGTGGGACATATTCACATCATATCTCCTACTACCAAAGTAGCTAAAAAATGGCAGGAGGAAGCAGCACTTCCCCCCTAGTGTGGGGAGAAGAATGATGCTCTTGGTGGACCATATACCTTGAGGATTTCTGGAAAACAGAAAGCAAATGAGATCCAACTTATAAGAGAAACTTGAGCAGACGAAGTTTCATGTTGGGGTGAGGATTTATTTTTCCCACCAAACCTCTTGGTGCTTCCCCAACACCCAAACATACCTGAGACCGGGGGCGTGTGCCCACGCAGTTACACTTAGAAAGATTTTCAGAGACAAAACCCAACATTCTAATATGGAAAACTATTATTAATCAGGTAAAATTTTCTGTTCATCTTATAAACCATCCTCCATTTGCAAATATTTTAGAAAACTGAAGCAAACTGGGGAAATCCTGAAATCCAACGGTTTTTATTCAAGAAAACCAATGTATAGAATATTTCCAACCTGTACAGGCCATTATGTAAAGCAAGGTGAAACTCACTGGTTTATGCCACACCCAGCACCACTTGCCATGGTTTGCTCACAGCTCTGTCCAAAAGAGGGGAAAAACTATCGGGATGCAGCCACTGCACGGACATCCCAAGAGAAAGGGACACGGAGGACACTGGATTCAGGCAAAGCCCACAGTCCCTTCTCCTGCTCTCCTCCTACACAAATACCTTTCAGACAGTCCTTGGGCTTTTTGTACATGGTCCTCCAAATACCTGCTCCCGCTAGGACTGCTTCTGCTGAAACGCAGTCATTGAGTCCTGCTGCTGTTCCGGAGCCGCGTGTGTCCTCTGAGATGGTTCCAGAGGCTGTGATGGATTTTCACTTCCTCAGCCCCTCTCAGGCAGCCTGCAAGAACAGACCGGCCCCGTGCAGGGAGCAGAACACACTGGCCTTCGCTGCACAGCTGGAGATGTGCTGCGCACGTTCTTGAGAAATGGAAGACGATGCAGAGGCCAGGCCCTATGTCCCAGTTCTCCGCAGCGTGGAAACCGCGACCGCGGGCAGTCAGCTAAGGAATAAACACAGCCATCACCATGCCCCCGGACATGGCCTGCGCCAAGCAAACCCACAGACATCTGCACCCCTTGTTACCAAATTTTAAAGCAACACTGAAGTTCCATTTTTACACCCACTAAATTAACAAAGAATAGGAAAGTTCAATGATACTGCTGGATGCTAGCAAGAGCGCAGTGAACTTGGTTCGCAGACGCATGCCTGGAGCTACAAGAGCAGGACCCTTCCCCCAGGAGGACTAGAGACCAATAAGTTCCCCTCAGCTACCCAAGTCACCTCTGTCACCTGCAACCTGACTAAAATGAGGACTGAACATAGAGATGCTTAGAGCATCTTTGCAAAAGTAGAGATAACCTCAGTGCTATATACCTGAAGCTGATATAGAATAATATTAAATGTGAACTACTACACACACACACACACACACACACACACACACACACACACACGGGGTGCCAAAAAATATATACACATTTTAAGAAAGGAAAAAACTCTATTAAAATTGTAATACTCAATATGTACAGATAACAAAAGATGAATACAAGGCAAGTGTATCACGGGATCATCAGGGAATATAGTCAATGGTACTGTGATAGCTATGTACAATGTCAGAAGGGTAGTAGATGGGGGGTTATCACTTTGTGAGGGGTGTAAATGTCTAATCATTCTGTTCTTATGTACACCTGAAAATAAATAAATAAATAAATATAGAGACAGCCTCAGCTTACCACACAAGATTTACTTTAAAAAAGATTTACGGGGGTGGCTGGTTAGCTCAGTTGGTTACAGCGCGAGCTCTGAACAACAAGGTTGCTGGTTTGATCCCCACATGGGCCAGTGGGCCAGTGACCTGCGCCCTCCACAACTGGATTGAAACAACTACTTGACTTGGAGCTGACGGGTCCTGGAAAAACACACTTAAAATAAATAAAAGTTGTTCTTTTTTTAAATTTACATCAGCACCACAGAACAGACGTGGCCTTAAAATGATATAGACCAAGTAGCATATATATTGAGTCATTATGTTGCACACCTAAAATTAATACAGCTATATGTCAATTAAATCTCAATGCAAAAATAATTTTTAAAACCCTTTTTAATTATCAGAAGAAATACACATAAAAAGAGAAAATGAATAAAACAGATCATATAGAATTTTTTTTAACTAAAAGTTAAATTACATGACAGAACTAAGACAAAACATACCTGTTTTGTGGGCTGGTACATGGATTCACACACAATCAAAAATGTTCCAAAAAACAACATCCACATACAAGAGATAACTAAAACAGAAAAACTCAGAAAGATGAAACATAAAAGTCTGAACAAGTTATATCATGGAAATGCAACAAAAAGAACACAGAAAGTATTGGATTCAAGGTAAAAAGATTAGTTAATACAAACAATGACACTTTGTTATGGTCAAAGGTGCAATTCTCAACATAGATATTGAAATCTATACAACAAATAACGTAACATCAATTTTCATAAGCAAAAATTGCCAAAGAGATAAAGAATAATAGACACATTAATATTAAAACCTTATGTTTGTGCTCACTCCGGCAGCACATATACTAAAATTGGAATGATACAGAGATTAGCATGGCCCCTGCGCAAAGATGACACACAAATTTGTGAAGCGTTCCATATTTTTGTGATTGTTCTGAAGACAGAGTGACTCTAACCACTGTGAGAAGCCCAAATAAAATTGATCCCCTCAAAAAAAAATAAAAAAATAAAAAACCTTATGTTCACATCTCTTTTCCATGACAATGCAAGGAAACAAAAATAAAGATAAATAAATAAAATAAATATAAAAACTTAAAGCATCTTCCCACTCCTCAAAAAAAAAGAATCTTCCCACTCCTCAAAAAAAAAGAAAAACACTCCTCAAGATACATACACACACACACACACACACACACACACACTAGCAATATGAGAACACATGTGACAGACACTTACAGAAAAGAAGACCTCAGAATGAGACCTATCTCATCCTTCCAAATAGTATATAAGAAGTAGCCGCGGTTCTGGGCAAGCCTGTGCTCTCGGGACGGCCAGTTGGCTCAGTTGGTTAGAGCGCAGTGCTCATAACACCCAGGTCACCGGTTCGATTCCCACATGGGCCAGTGAGCTGCGCCCACCACAACTACATTGAAAATGACTCCACAACTAAATTGAAAACCAATGACTTGATTGGAGCTGAGTTGCTCCCTCCACAGCTATATTGTAAAAAACGGTGACTTGACTAGCAGCTGATGGGTCCTGGAAAAACACACTGTTCCTCAATATTCCCCAATAAAAATTAAAAAAAAAAAAAAAAGAATGTGCCCTCTGGCTAGTCTTTATTCAGCCTTTGCTCTAGGCCAGGCCCAGTGCTAAGTGACTTGCATCTTAGCACTTAATATTCACGCTGGCTCTCAGGTCCTTGTGTTTTGCTAATGAGGATCCTCAAGCAGCAGGAAATTCAGTAACTTGACCTTGACTCGGACCCCTGAGGTGGCAGGACTCTAAGGAGGCATTGCATTTGTTGGTTTGTTTTCAAATTCCATTTTTGAGTTTTTCCATTGTCTTTTCCAACTGAAATAAAATCAATGAGAAATCTGTCAGAGGATTAGCACCTGAGTTCCCCTCTAGGAAACCTACCCCACCCCTCCCGCCACCCCTGAGCCCACCCCTCTGTCCCCTGTCCTGTCCAGGACACTGCCTCTGCCCATCACTATGGTGAATGTCCATCCTGTCTCTGCATCCCCTGCACCCGGCACAAGGCCAGGCCACACTGGGTAGAGTCATTATTAGGTAATTAGCAAGAGTAAGGGTGGGGGACAGAGGCCATTCTCATTGCAGGACCTCCCTCCTTCCCCAGGGCCCCCCAGGGGGTCTCTCGATGGTCCTTCTCCCCACTCCCAACATTGATCAGGCCTTCCACGTGGCTCTCGAGTCCAATTCCTCTTTCCCACTGGTGCCTGACACCCACTGCCCTGTCCAGCCCTGGCTTCAGCTACACACACTCCGTTCTGGAACCATCTGTCATCTTGCCACTCTCCCGTTCATGTTTTTCACTGGCTCACCGTGGCCTTCAAAGAAAATCCAGGCACCACAGCTTGTGTTCTCCAGCCCAGGCCCACTGCTCACACTATCCGCTGCCACCATCACACCAAAAGTTCCAAGTCCCCTTACAGTGCTGTTCCCAGGCCCAGGATGCCCTTCCCACTGCCTAGTGAATTATTTTTCTTTAACAACAGTTTTATTCAGGTATAGTTCACGTATCATAAAATTCACCCTTTTAAGGTGTATAATTCAATGGTTTTTAGTATATTCAGAGTTGTGCAACCATTACCACCATCAGTTTTAGAACATTTTACTTACCCTCCCCCCAAAAAACCATACCCATTAGCTTTCACCCCCTTATCCCATCCCCGACCCTAGGCAACCATAATCTACTTTCTGTTGTTATAACTTTGCTTCTTCTGATCATTTCATATCAATGGAATCATATAACTGGTTTTTTTACTGATTTCGTTCACTTAGCACGATGTTTTCAATGCTTATCCATGCCGTCCCATGTATCAGTACTTTATGTTTTTAATGACAGATAATAGTCTATTGTATGAATGTACCACTTTTGTTCGGTTCATCAGTTGATGAATTTGAAGTTGTTTCCACTTTTGAGCTACTGTGAACAATGCTGCTATGAACATTTGTGTACTAGTTTTTGTGTGAACATGTTTTTATTTTTGTTGGGTGTATATCCCTAGCAGTTGAATTGCTGGGCCATGTGGTAATGTCTTCCCAAATGGCTGCGCTATTTACATTCCCTCCAGCATGTATGAGGGTTCCAATTTCTCCACATTGTTGTTATTTGACATTTTGATTCTAGCCATGCTACTGAGTATGAAGTGGTTCTCATTGTGGTTTTGATTCACATTTTCATGATAGCTAATGATGTTGAGCATCTTGTTATGTGCTTATCAGTCATTTGTATACCTTCTCTTAAAAATGTATATTCCAGTTATTTGCCCACTTTTTCATTGAGTTATTTTTTCTTAATGAATTGTAAGATTTCTTTATATATTCTAGATACAAGTCCTTTGATGGTGTCCTTCAAAACACGAAAGTTCTTAATTTTGACAAAGTCCAATTTATCTATTTGTTCCTTTTGCTGCCTGTGCTTTTAGATCCTGTTTATGTGTTATAGGTCTAGTCAGATTTTCTCTTTCTTCTTGAGTCAGTTTCAGCAGTTTGTCTCCTAGGAATCTGTTCATTTTATTTATTTAATTTGTTGGCAAATAGTTGTTCATAGTATTCCTTTATAGTCTTTTTATGCCTGTAATATTGATAGTATTATTCCCTCTTTTGCCTTATTTATCTTCTAAAATCCGCTATTACTGAATGAGTTCACCGCTTTCCCAACACACACACACACACACACACACACACACACACACACACACACCTTCCTCCAATGTTCTTCTGTGGTCATTGCCTACCTCAGTCATGCTGTAACTGGCGCCTTGTCACTCCATGTCACATATCAGGAGGCTGTGAGCCCTTCAAAGGTCAAGACCTTCCCACTCATCTCTGAGTGCCCAGCCTCCAGGGCAGGCAGGCTGGACTGTCACTGAACTGGTCGAGCCTGCTGGCATCAACAAAAGTAGTGTTCTTGGCTTTCTCTGGCAGAGCCTAAGAGGCAGAGAGTGGGAGTAGAGAAAGCAGGAATGAGGGAAAGTGAGGTGAAAACTGGTAAGGGGGCACTTTTCCAAATGTGAGTAGCCCCCTGAGCCCTCCTATAGGATGACAAATTCTTTCTAGACCATGTGAATTAACGACTAAGGAAGGCTCTGGGGGCAACATTACACTATTAATGTGCTTTGTGTAGCTCTCTTTCTTTCTCCTGAGGTATTTGTCGTGGGGGACTTAGCAGATAAGGTTTGAAAGTTAAAACCAGTTCCCACTCACGCAGTCCCGAGGGCTTCTGGACGCTATCGGCAGCCATCTGAGTCTGTAATAAACACCGCAGGCTGAACAAAGCCTGGCAGGGCTGTTTCGTCAGGGCTGGGGAGAGTTTACGGGGTCCCTTTGCTAATTAAAATTCATTCTTCCAGGCAGCTGTGATCTCTGGTGTCTTATGCACCTGAAAAATACATCTTGACATTTAAGCCAAACTCGCTGGGATGGGCTAGTAGCAGTAATAAGCCACAAATTCCAATCAGAATGAAAATGCTAAATTCTATGTTGGGGCTTGATTTGAAGGGCAAGGACACCCAAACTCCTAAGGTTTGTCATTAATCCAGCAACACCCAGAGGAACCACCCCTCTCCCCGTCGTTGCGATGACAGGGCCATCAACCCAAGGCCACTGCCCACTCCTGAAATTTGAGGCTGTGATAACAATACACCACCTTTTGGCCCTGGACGACTGGGGATGCTGTTGTGGGCCAGCCAGTGTCTGCACGACAGACAGGTCACAAATGCCCGGGGCCACAGCAGGTCAGGAGGCTGGGTGAGCAGAGCTCCAGCGCTGCTCCACGCTCAGCCCCAAGCCCACGGCGGCACCAGCCACCACCTCTGCCAAGGGTCCCCGGGACCCCGAACAGGGTCCAAGAGCCTGGGAGGAGAGGGGAGTTTCCGGCTTGCTGTCGGATCTCTGCTCCCAGGCGTTTCTATCCTGGGACCCTGGCCTTTCAGCCACCCACACAACAGGAAGTTCCCAAGGCCCCCTCCCAGATACACAGGAGACAGCACCCACAGCAGGGCAGGGATGCTCTGGAAGTGCAGCAGGGCTCTTCTGTCTGTGAAGGCCAAGGCCGTGCACTTCTGACCGAGGTGGATTTGAAGGGTGTCTGAAGTATAGGCCCCCAATATACTTCCCCTTCATGCCTTTGCAGGTACAGCTGCTAAATGCCCCTCCCCATGTGCCGCAGACCACGACCACACCCTTCATGGTGCCTCCCCTCCCCTGCACTCCACCAACCACAGGAGCTCAAACATATTCTCTCTGTGGTCCCCTGATGCAGACATCTGGATGGTGTGCTCCCCTGATCTACAAGGTAAAGAACGCAGTGTTGGCTCATGGGGTGGGACTGAGATCAGTAGTAAGCGGAGCTTTGCCCTGGAGGAGAGGAAGACCACCACAGGCCTCTTGGTCATTTTGGGCCCAGAGGACGTGAGGAGCTGAGGTGGTCTTCCCAGGTGGGAAGGCTGTTCAAGAAAACGCTATCTTTGTTCTTTTTGCTTCCTCTAGGAGGTCACCAAAGAAGGGGACAGAGTCAGGGCAGATCCAGGAACAGGGCAGGCAGCAACATCAACAGAGAGGGATGCTGGACCAGAGACCCTGAGACACCCCAACACTGGTCCAATCATGCTGCTTCCTACTCCATGCTCTGGGTCCCTTGTCACCTGCCACCAAGGGTTTTCGTTTTGTTAATACAAATGTACTATTAACAAAATAAAATTCATCTTAAAAATATGTGCTGAAGCATGAGGCAAGAGTATCCCAAGCTGGCCACCAAGACTGGTTACCACCCTGGGAACCAGCAGGCATGTCCGGAAAGGCTGTGGGCAGGTGTGGTCAGAGACTCCCAGGCTGAGTCAATGCAGCCACTGCAATTAGCAGAAAGCAGGATGAAATGGCTAACTTTTAGGGTGGTCACTGCTGGGGGAGCTTCCTACACCCTCTACTTACTATTCTCTTTAACTCAAGACATTCTGAGTCGTGGTGGAGGCCGATGCAGGGAACTGACACAGCAGAAGACTGTGCAGTCTGCCGGGAGTGCCAGCGCAGCCCCTTTCCTCTCCTCTGTTGCCATGTTTGGGTTGGACCCGAGGCTGTAGGGACTGCTAGGTTTAGAAGTCCCTGGCAAAACATTTGCTGGCTTTATTGTTAGGCATCCCATATTTTTTTGTTGCTTTGGTAAATGGATTTTTTTCATTGTTTTTTGGAGCATAGAAAGGCAATTGATTTTTATTGATTGATTATATATCCAGCAAGTTGCTGGACTACATTACTAATTCCAGTCATCTGTCTGTAAACTTGGGGGTGGGGGGTTCCATTTATACAATTGTATCATCAGACAAGATTACTACTTGATTTCCTTTTTTCTAATACTTATTATGTCAAATTTCTTTTTCTTCTTTCTCTGCGCTGTGTGAGACCTCCAGGACAATAATGGATGGAAACAGCACTGGGTATCTGATCTGTTTCTGACTGACTAAGGACTGTTTCTATCATTTCACCCTCACGGGCAACATTTGTTATAGATTGTTAATATATACCCTCTTCTAGTCCTAATTTGCCAAGAGTTTGGTTTCTCTTTAAATCATGTGTGGCTTTTGAATTTTATCAAATTCTTTTTCTGCACTTATTGAGAGTATCATCTGCCGCTTTCTCCCCTTGCCTATTAATAATGTGTTGAATTCACAAGCAGACTTCCTAATGTTAAATCAACATTGAGTTTCTGGAACATTGCAACCTTGGCATCAACTGTCTATATTTTTTATATATATTGTTTGAATGCAGTTTGCTGATATTTTACTTAGAAGGTTTGCCTCCATGTCCAGGAGTAGATTGGCCTATAATCTACTTTTCTCCTTATTTTCTTGCCTAGTTTTAGTATCTGGGTTATTTTAGTAGTATAAAATGAGTTGGGAAGTATTTCCTCTTTTTTCAGATTTATTATAAGACTGAAATGGTCATCTCCTTTAAAGTTTCTTAACCTTACCTCAGTCTGTTGTTTCCTTTATGAAATATTGTTTACTACTAATGATTTCGTTTCTTTATATATTGGACAATTCACTCAGGTATTTTATTTCTCCTAGAGTCAATTTTGTTGAATTGTATTTTCTAGATGTTTCTACATAGTTTTGGATTTAAGGGTATCAAGTCATCCATATTATTTTTCTGCTATCTTTGCTGTAACTTGAGTATATCTTCTTTTCATTCCTTACAGTTTTGTGTGTGTATGTGCACCTTTTTTTCCAGCTTTATTGAGGTATATTTCATATACCATAAAATTCACCATTTCAAGTGTACAGTTCAGTGGTTTTTAGCGCATTCACAGAGTTGTGCAACCATCACCACCGTCTAATGTTAGATCATTTTCGACATCCTTAGAAGAAACCCCATCTAAGTCATTCCCCATCTCTGCTACCCCCTTACCACCTGAATTGGCTTTTAATATATATTGGCTTTTAATATCCAGATTTTGAATTTTATATCTTTGCATTGATTCAAAAATCAAAATTGCATTAAAAGGTACTCATATAAAATAGGTATAAAAATATACACAGAGAATTCTAACTCCCACCCCTCCCTATAGGTTGCTACCTTTTCATTAGTTTCTGTGTATATTTTTTCTGTATTTCTTTATGCAAACACAAGGAAAGGAAAATATAGTTATTCCTGTTTTCCACCCTTTCCTTACAGAAGGATATAATTTACACAGTGTTCTGAACCTTCCTGTTTTACTCACTATATCAGACAGCACGTCTTCATTCTTTCTTGCAGTGGTGGCTCATGTTTATTTAAACAGTTCCCTCTTGACAGGCCCTTGGCCTCTCTCCAGTCTTTTGCCATTACAAACAATGCCGTGGTGTACAGTCTTGTCCACAGGTCACATCAGACCTGTGCAGAGCTATCTGTGGAATAGATTCCCAGAGGTGGGATTGCTGGGTCCAGGGATAAATGCACTTCAATTTTTTATAAGCAATTAATGCCAAGCTGTTCTCCCTACAGGTTGTACAATTTTGCATTCTTCACAACCAAACCTATTTCCTTACAGCCACCCCAAATATGTCCTTCCAGATTTTGAATTTTTACCAATCTGATTTGTAAGAAATGTTGTCTACGGGTAGTTTAATTTGCACTTTTCCCTGAGAGTGAGGTTGAGCATCTCTTCATGTTTAAGGACCATTTGTATTTTTTTCTCTATAAACTATTTCTCTCCTTTGCTGATTTTTTCATTGGCTTCTTGGTCTTTTTCATACAAAAGAAAAAGCTCTATTTAAATTATTTCTGTGTGTGATATTGTAGTTTATAATAAGAAATATATCTTTGGTCTTCCTCCAATGTTCCTGGCAAGGAGCTCCTAAAACCCTTAGAATTTCCTGAGTGATGAGAGCTACAAAGGTGTCTTTTATTGTTAATGAGGTGACTTTTGGACGCACCTGAGGATGGGGCCTGGTTGCCAGGAGAACCAACTTGTGTGTGTGTGTGTGTGTGTGTGTGTGTGTGTTTCTGTGTGTGTGAAAATGAGTGTATGTGTGAGAACATTCAGTCCCACCCCTGACCTCCAGGGAGGGGAGAGGAGCCCGAGGGTGGATCAATTGCCAATGGTTAATGATTTCATCAGTCGTGCCTATGTAAGGAAGCCTCCATAACACCCAAAAGGAGGTCTGGAGAGCTTCCAGGTTGGTGAACACGTGGAGATTTGGGGGCAGTGGCGCACTCAGAGAGAGCTTGGAAGCTCTATGCCCTTTCTTCATGCATTTCTTCATCCAGTAAGTAACATGTTTCTCTGAGTTCTGTGAGCCACTCTAGCAAATTAATCAAACCAGAGGAGGGGGTTGTGGGAACTTCCAATCTCTAGCTGGTGGGTCAGAAGCACAGACAACAGCCTGGACTTGTGACTTGCGACTGAAGTGGGTTGAGGGTGGGGACGGGCCGGTCTTGTGGGACTGAGCCCTTTACCTGGGGAATCTGATGCTCTCTCCAAGTAGATAGTGTTAGAATTGAGTTGAACTGTAGGACACCCAGCTGGTGTCAGAATTGCTTACTTGGTGGTGTAGATAAAACCCCCTCATTGGAATTAGTGATGAGAACCCTTAGTACCGTATGTAACAAACCGTTCCAATACGTAGTGGCTTAAAAGAACAATGATTTTTGATTCCTCAGGATTCTGTGGGTTGAATGGGCTCAGCTGGGTGGTTCTTCTCCAGCTGCCACTCGGCTGCATTTGGCTGGCATTAGGGCTGAGCTAGACAGTCCGAGAAGACTTCATTCACTTGCCCAGCACCTTAGTGCTCCCTATGCCAGCTCTTCAAGTGGCGAGCTTGGGCTTCTTCACAATACATACGTATGGGGTTCTTGGGGAAGTTAGCCTTTTTGCACGGTGGCTGCTTTTCAAGAGGGAGGAAACGGAAGCTGCCAGTTCTGTTAAGGCCTGGATTCAGAAGTCCTAGGGCATCATTTCTGCATTAATCATAGAAAGTCACAGGCCAGCCCAGGTTCAAGGGATGGGAAGTAGACTCTACTCTGGATCAGAGAAGTGGTGTGTGGTACAGGGAAGGGAAGAGCTGGCGGCAGCCATCTGTCAAGACCATCTGCCATTTACATCTATATTAGATAGATTATTCCTTTGTGAAATTAGAAGTATTTTTGCCAGTTTGTCATTTGCCCTTTGACTTTGCTTATGTTTGTGTGCGTGTGGGTGGGGGGGTTGGGGGGTATTTTAACTTTTCATTTTGAAACAACCACAGAATCACAGGAAGTTGCAAGGACAATACAGAGAGGCTGTCTTGTACCCATCACTCAGTTTCTCCCAATGATAACATCTTACATAACAATGGTGCAATATCAAAACCAGGAAACTTGGCGTTGGTACAAGGTGTGTCATTTTATCACATGTAGAGAGTCCTGTAACCACAACCATGGTCAAGACACAGAACTCATCAATCACCGAAGGGTTTTTCCCCAGAGCTTCTCCTTTAGTCATACGCACCACCCTCTCTCTGCCATACCTAACCCCTTGCAACCACTAATCAGTTTCCGGTTTCTGCAGGGGTTGAATGTGGCCTCCAAAAAAGATATATCCAAATTCTAACCCCCAGAATCTTTGAATATGACCTGAGTTGAGAAAGGGGTCTTTGCAGCTGTAATTAAAGTCCCAGCTGTCTGGTATTTGTCAGCCTTCTGGAGCACTGTCCGGTATCTCTCTGCTTTCTGTCCCTGTGTTTACCACTGCTTCCTGGAGGCAGATACCACTGTTGCTGCCCCTTAGGTGTCCTTGTAAGAGAAACATACAAAGACACAGAGGACAAGGCAATGTAAAGACAGAGGCAGGAATTGGAGTTAGGTGTCGAAAAGCCGAAGAATGCCAAGGATACCTGGCACACCAGAAGCTAAGAAAGAGGCATTTGCCCTCAGAGCCTCCAGAAGGAGCCAACCCTGCTAACACCTTAATTTCAGATTCTGACCTCCAGAACAGTGAAACACAGCTTTCTATTGTTTTCAGTCATTTGTTCTGGCAGCCATAGGAAACCAATATAATCTCTGTAATTCTGACATCTTGAGAATGGCTTTTTTCACTCGGCATAATTCCCTGGAGAGCCTCCAAGTTGTTCCGTGTAAAATAGTCCATTGCCTAGTATGGCATACCACGGTTTACGTAACCGTTCATTTCCTGGGGGACATCTTGGTCATTTCCAATATTTGGCTGCTGTGAATAAAGCTGGTCTGAACAATTTCGTATGGGCTTGTCTGTGGACATCAGTTTTCATTTCTCTGGGATCCATGCCCAGGAGTGCAATTGCTAGGTCATGTGGTAAGTATATGTTCAGTGTTATAGGAAACCACCCAATTGTTTTCCAGGGTGGCTGTGCCATTTCACACCACCCCCCCCCCCCGCAATGTGTGTGATCCGGTTTCTCTGCGTCCTCACCCGCATTTGGCATCGTCACTGTTTTTATTTTAGCTGCTCTAATAGCTGCACAGTGGCATCTCACTGTGTTCTCGTTTGCATGCCTTTCCCTGTTGTCTAGCGATGGTGCACTCCTTTCCATGGACTGATTGGCCATTAGTCTGTTTTCTTTGGTGAAATGTCTCATCGGATCTTTTGCCAATTTTCCAATTGAAGTTTTCACTGTTGAATTTCAGGCTACTTTACATATTCTAGATATCAATGCTTTGTCAAATGTATATGGTTTACAAATATTTTCTTCCAGTCCATAGTTTGTTCTTTCATTTTCTTAACAGGGCTTTTCACAGAGCAAAGTTTTTAATTTTGATGAAGTCCAATGTATCAATTTTTTTCTGGATTGTGCTTTTAGTGTCATGTCTGAAAAATCTTTACCAAGATCTAGGTCCTGAAGATTTTCTCATGTTATCTTCTCAAACTTTTATACTTTTACATTTTACACTTAAATCTATAATCCATTTTGAGTTAATTTTTGTGTAAATTGTAAAGTTTAGGTCAAAGTACATTTTTTACCTATGGATGTCCAATCGTTCCAGCACCATTTGTTGAAAATACTATCTTTCCTCCATCTAATTATTTTGGCACCATTGTCAGAAATCAGTTGGGCATATTTGTTTGGGGCTATTTATGAATTCTCTATTCTGTTCCATTTATCCCTCCACAAATAATCAATACCACACTGTCTTGATTATTATAGCTATCACAAGTCTTAGAATCAGGCAGTGATTCCTCCTACTTTATTCTTCTCTCTCCAAGTTGTTTTAACTATCCTAGTTCCTTTTCCTTGCCATGTAAATTTAAGAATAATATTGTCTGTATCCACAAAGAAATCTTGCTGAGATTTTGATAGCAATTGTGTTAAACCTATATATCAATTGGGGGAGAATTGACATCTCTATACTATCTTGAATCTTCTAGTTCAAGAACCGGTGTGTCTCTCCATTTATTTAGATTCTCTTTGATATCTTTCAGCAGCATTTTGTCGTTTTCAACATATAAATACTACATGTTTTGTTTGATTTACACCTAAGTATTTCTTTTCTTAAGCAATTGTAAATGATACTGAATTTTAATTTTGACATCCAACTGTTCATTGATAGTATATAGAAATGTATTTGATTTTGTATTCTCTAACCTTGCTGAACTCACCTATTAACTATAGGAATTTTTTGTAGATTTCTAGGGATTTCCTATGTAGACCATACAGGGATTTCCTATGTAGACCTTACAGGGTCTTCCTTTTCTTGACTTAATACACCAGCTAGAATGTCCAGTACAATGTTGAATAGCAATAGTGAAAGCAGACACCCTTGCCTCTTTACTGATCTTAGGAAAAAACATCCAATCTTCCCCCTAAGTATGATATTAGCTATAGATGTTTTAGTAGATGTATCAAGTTGAGGAAGTTCTCCTCTATTCCTAGTTACCTGAAAGTTTTTAACATGAGTAAATGTTGAAATTTGTTAAATAACTTTTTCTACATCAATTGATAGGATCATGTGATTTTTCTTCTCTAGTTTAATAATATGGCAGATTATATTGGTTGGTTTTTTTTCTTTTTTTATGATTTCATATTACTTTTATTCCTGTTTCTTAAAAAAGAAAATAAAAAGCATTTCTAAAAACCTGTGTTTAATAAATAATTGATGTTCTTCATATTACCACTAAAATTTAAAACTACAGGTCCAGATTAATCATGTTTAAAAAAAATTTTTGTTTACTATTTTTCAATTACAGTTCACATTCAATATTATGTTAGTTTTAGGTGTATAGCATAGTAGTTAGATATTTATATAACTTACAAAGTGATCCCCCCATAAGTCTTGCAGCCACCTGACATCATATACATATAATTATTATAGTATTATTGATTATATTCCTTATGCTATACCTTACATGTGCCTATTCTGTAACTACCAATTTGTACTTCTTAATTCCTTCACTGTATTCACCCAGCCCACCAATGCCGCTCCCACCCAGTAAGGATCAGTTTGTTCTCTGTATCTATGAGTCTGTTTCTATTTTGTTTATTCATTTATTTTGTTTTTTAGATTCCACATATAAGTGAAATCATGGTATGTGTCTTTCTCTGTCTGACTTATTTCACTTAGCATAATACCCTCTACGTCCATCCATGTTGTCTCCAACAGAGAGATTCTTTCATTCTTTTTCATGGCCAAGTAATATTCCATTGTATATATGCCCACTTCTTTATCCATTTGTCTTTTGATTGGAGCATTTAATCCATTTACATTTAAAGTAATTATGGATAGGCATGTAGTTATTGCCATTTTAATTGTTTTCTGATTGTTTTTGTAATTCTTCTGTTTTTTTCTTATTCTCTTGCTCTCTTTTTTATGTTTCTGTAATGTTGTGTTTGGATTCCTTTCTCTTTATTTCTTGCATATCTCTTGTCGATTTTTGGTTTGTGGTTACCATCCAACTTTATATTTTTCCAAAAAACTACCCAACACCACAGTTGCTGCTATTTGATGTATAGATATTTATAATTATTATATCTTTGTTGTGAATTGTAGCCTTCTGCACCATAAAATGCTCTTCTTTGGCTCATTTAATACTTTTTATCTAAATTCTATCTTTTCTAATATCAAGAGTTCAACCTCTAATTTTGGGGGGAGTTGGAAGTGTTATCTGGTATGCGTTTGCCTATTCTTTTATTTTTAACTCTTCTGAATCTTTGTATTAGGTTTCTCTCTAGTATATGACATAAAGTTTGATTTTACTTTATGATCTAATCCAAAAACCTCTTCCTTCTAAAGATGAGTTAAACATTTATATTTATTAATATGCAATATTTTTTCTTAGTTCTGCCATATAATGTTGTACTTACTTTTTAATATACTAGGGGTGCCAAAAATATGTATTCAAGTGGACACGTTGGTCAGTGTTGCTCAAGCAGTAGTTCGCCATAATCAGAAGTGTCTGGGTGCTGATGGGAACCACTCTGAGCACCTCTTGTAATTGCAGAAGTCACACGTGACTTGTATTCATCTTTTGTTATTGGAATATATTGCATATTACAATTTTAATATTTTTTCCTTTCTTAAAATCTGTATACATTTTTTTTTGTTCCCTCTGTATGTTTAATCATTTTAGTATGTAATCTGTCTTCTTTGCTTATTTTGTTATTGTTCTAATTTTGGCAAGGCTTGTATTTTTATTGCAGTGATTACTAAAATTTTTATATGCATAAGATTACATGTTAAATCTTTATATAACAACTCTCGCCCTCTCTTTTTTTAAAGGGTGTTCATTGTTTCCCTACTATGAACAGCAATCAATAAATAAATAAGTAACTTCTGGCTTCCTCCTCACCACCCCCCTCTCTCGTCTACATCTCAATTTTAGGCATTAGTGTTTTCTTTCTTTACCTCTGTTTTCTTTATCTTTGTTTACCTTTGACCTCTTAAATATGCTTAAAATTCCAACACCTGATTTGTTAGTTTTAAAGTTATCTTTTAACTCTATTGCATATAAGGCAATCAGCAAATGTATTCAATTTTCTACTCTCTTTACCTGTTTTTCTCCCATTTTTGTAAGTTGACTATATCTACATTGCCAGGACATACAAAATTTACGTTCTACTCTGTTGTCCCTTGTGCCCAACTTTTAGTATTGGCTCTATAATTGCACATATCCACTGCTCCATCAGACATTTTGCTAAAATTTTCTGTCATCCCTTGCTTAATTGAATCTTGTCCAAGAGATTCCTCAGCAAATGTTCATGGGAACCACGTGGTTGATGTTCTTAAATATTTAAAAATTGTCTGTAGCCTTCACACAGTTTAGCTTACTGGGATATGCCTTGGCTCACATTTTTCTTTTATTGGCTATCTTTGGCTGTTACTCCACTGTCTCTTGACTCTGCATGTTGATGTGGATCAGTGTTCTGCAAACCTGATCTGACTTTTTTTCCCTCAAGGAATAGTTTAGCCTGACTGTACAAAAGTCTTTATCTTTAAAGTCCAATCATTTTCTAGGACATGTATCAGTGTTGACGTTCTGTGTCAATTTCCTCTGGAATACAGTGTGCTCATTCAACATATAGATTAAAAATCTTTGTTTCAGAAAAGCTTTCTTAAATTATATTTTATATGTTTGTTTTGATTCACTCTTTTGGTTTCTTCTTTGTAGACTCCAATTATACATGTATTGGGTCTTTCTGACCTGTTTTCTCTAACTATCTTTTTCTCGTTTAAAGGATCACTTTTTTAATTTAATTTTTGTATTTTGGCTAAAATATATTTAACAGGGGGCCAGCCCGGTGGCTCAGGTGGTTAGAGCTCCGTGCTCCTAATTCCCACATGGGCCAGTGGGTTCTCAACCACAAGGTTGCCGGTTCAATTCCTCGAGTCCCCCAAGGGATGGTGGGCAGCACCCCCTGCAACTAAGATTGAACACGGCACCTTGAGCTGAGCTGCCGCTGAGCTCCCAGATGGCTCAGTTGGTTGGAGTGCGTCCTCTCAACCACAAAGTTGACAGTGAACGGCACTCTCCACAACTAAGATTGACACACTGTTCCCCAATAAAGTCCTGTTCCCCTTCCCCAATAAAAATCTTTAAAAAAAAAAAAACTATATATATATAACATAAAAGTTACCATCTTAACCATTTTAAGTGTACAGTTCAGTGGCATTAAGCACATTCATATTGTTGTGCATCACCACTATCCATCTCCAGAACATTTTCATCATCCCCAATCTGAAACTCTACCCATTAAATACCAACTCCCCACTCCCTTCTGCTCCGAGCCCCTTGTAATGACCCTTCTACTGTCTGTCTCTAGGAAATTGACTATTCCAGGTACCTCATATGAGTGGAATCGTGCAGTATTTATCCTTCCTTTTGTGTCTGGTTTATTTCACTTAGCATGTCTTCAAGGTTCATTCATGTTGTTACATTATCAGAATTTCCTTCCTTTGTATGGATATACCCATACTTTGTGCATCCATTCATCCATTGATGAACACTTGGGATGTTTCCACCTTTGAGCTATTGTGAATAATGCTGCTATGAACATTGGTGTACAAATATCTGTTCAAGTTCCTTCTTTCAGTTCTTTTGTATATATACTCAGAAATGGAATTGCTGGATCAAATAGTAATGCCATGTTTAAATTTGGAGGGAACTGCCCTAATATTTTCCACAGTGGCTGCACTATTTTATATTCCCACCAGCAATGAACAAGGGTTCCATTTTCTCCACATCCACACCAACATTTGTTGTTACTTGCTTTTTTGATAATAGGAATCCTAATGAGTGTGAAGTGATATCTCATTCTGAGTTTTATTTGCATTTTCCTAATGATTGGTGATATTGACTATCTTTCATATGCTTACTGGCCATTTATATATCTTCTTTGAAAAACTGTCTATTCAAGTCCTTTGCCTATTTTTGAATTAGGGTTTTTTTGTTTGTTTGTTTGTTTGTCTGTTTTTTGTCATTTTAGGAGTTCTCCATATATTCTGGATATCAATTCCTTATCAGATAGGTGATTTTAAAATATTTTCTCCCTCCCATTCCTTGTATTACCTTTTTACTTTGCTGAAAATATCTTTTGATGCACAGTTTTTAATTATTTTTCATCTTGATAGCCTCTTTAATATACTTCA
This sequence comes from Rhinolophus ferrumequinum, assembly GCF_004115265.2. NCBI lineage: Eukaryota > Metazoa > Chordata > Mammalia > Chiroptera > Rhinolophidae > Rhinolophus > Rhinolophus ferrumequinum. The sequence goes on from NC_046307.1 coordinate 2,704,989, forward strand.
AGTTTGAATATTTTATCCCAGTAAAGAAATTAAAATTTGCTTCTAATTTTTTTTCAGAATCATTGATTCCTTTTAGAGAAATAAGATCCATAATTCCAAGTGGTTAACCAAAACTCCCAAACAAATGATTTTTCTTTAAAATTTAGATGTAATTAACATATAGCATTATTTTAGTTTCAGGTGTACAACATAATGATCCTATATTTGTATGTATTGCAAAATGATCACCACAGTAGTCTAGTTAACATCCAGCACCATGCACACTTACAAATATTTATCTTGCCATGAAAACTTTTAAGATCTACTCTCTTAGCAACTTTCAAATATACAATACAGTATTATTTACTTTAGTCACCATGCTTTACGTTCCATCCCCAGAAGTTTTTAATTTTGATCAAATCTAATTTGTTTATTTTTTCTTTTGTTGACTGTTACTCTGGTATCATACCCAAGAAATCATTGCCAAATCCAATATTATAAAGCTTTCCTTCTATGTATTCGTCTAAGCATTTCATAGTTTTAGCTCTTACATTTAGGTCTTTGATCCATTGTGACTTAATTTTTGTATATGATGTTACATAAGGGTCCAACATCATTCTTTTGCATGTGGATATTCAGTTTTCTCAGCACCATTTCCCAGCATCATTAAAAAGACTGTTGTTTTCCCATAGAATGGTCTTGGCAACATTGTCAAAAATAATTTTTTAAAGAATCAAATCATGAATTCATAAAAATATAAAATAAATACATTAAATATTTTGCTTAACTCATTGATTAATGGTAAAATCTATAAGATGTTTCAACCAGTTTAAAGGAGAATTCAAAGAACAAAGACATACAGAGAGTATGAAAGGAATTTACAAATAGATATAAAATTGACTTTTTTGGTGGGGTATATGTTAGTTTCGTACTGCTGCTATAACAACCACAAATTTAGTGTCTTAAAACAACAAACTTATTATCTTACATGTCTAGAGGTCAGAAGTCTCAAATGGGTTGTTAGGGCTGCATTCCTTCTGGGGGCTCTAGGGGAGAATCTGTTTCCTTGTCTTTCCCAGCTTCTGGAGGCATACCTCATGCCTTGGCTCTTGACTGTGCATCCTTCCAACCTTCGCTTCCATTGTCACATCTCTAATTCTAACCCTCCTGCCTCCCTTCTATAGAAACCCTTGTGATTACATTGGGCCCTCCTGGATAATTCAGGATAATTTCATCTCAAGATCCTTAATCACATCTTCAAAGTCCTTTTACCAAGCAAAGTAACACATTCATAGGTGGCAGCAATTAGGATGTGGGCATCTTTAGGTGGACATCATTCTGCTTAACAATGGGGAATCAATCATTCCATCCATCTGAAAGGATCGATTTGTATATCTACAGTTAAAGTCATTTGCATTGTTATTGATCACCTACAATTTACAAAATTGCAAAATAGCACAAAGACAATGAAAGAAGCAGACCCAAAAGGAGTAATCCAGAAGTTGGTTCTCCTTTTCTATTACTCTCCAGAGCATAGTTTCCCACTGAAGACAACCAATAATCCTTTTGTTCCATTTCAAAGTCCTCCATAATTTTTCCTCATATTTTTAATCGGTTTTATCCTCTTATTTCTATGTCATGTTCTTTTCACATTTCTAACCTCTCTGCCTTTTTGTGCTTCTTACTCTATTCTCTCTTTTTTTAATATTTTTTTCATTTTCCATTACAGTTGACATACAATATTATATTAGTTTTCAGGTGTACAACATTGTGATTACACATTTATATAATTTACAAAGTGATTACCCCAATAAATCTAGTACCCATCTGACATCATACGTAGTTATTACAATATTATTCCCTATGTTATACTTTATATATCCATGACTGTTTTGTAAATACCAATTTGTATTTCTTAATCCCTTCCCCCTTTTCACCCATCCCCCCAACCTCCTTCCCACGTGGCAACCACCAAAATGTTCTCTGTATCTATGAGTTTGTTTTGTTTCTGTTTTGTTTGTTTATTCTGTTCTTTAGATTCCACATATAAGTGAAATCATATAGCATTTGTCTTTCTGTCTGACTTACTCCACTCAGCACAATACCCTCTAGAGGTGGTACATATATACAAGGTCAAATAATTAAGTTCACAAACTCATCCTAGAAAAAGTGCTACATACCTCATTGCTGAATATCACTAGGGTCACCTTTGAAGTACTCCCCTTGGGAAGCTGTGCACCAACTCTAGTGCCTAGTCCACCCTTCAAAGCAATTTTGGAACTCTTTTTCTGGAATGGCCATCAGAGCTGTTGTCATGTTACCCTTGGTGTCCTGAATGTCATCAAAATGTCTTCCTTTCAATATTTCCTTTATCTTTGGGTGAAGATAGAAGTCACTGGGGGCCAGATCAGGTGAGTGGGGAGGCTGTTCCAATACAGTTATTTGTTTACTGGTTAAAAACTCCCTCACAGACAGTTCCATGTGAGCTGGTGCAGTCATGATGCAAGAGCCATGAATTGTTTGCAAAACTTCAGGTCGTCTAACTTTTTCACGCAGCCTTTTCAGAATTTCCAAGTAGTAAACTTGGTTAACTGTTTGTCCAGTTGGTACAAATTCATAAAGAATAATCCCTCTGATGTCAAAAAAGATTAGCAACATCGTTGCAACAAGTTTGCAAACTTAATTGTCAGATCTCATACAATGGAATATTACTCAGCCATAGAAAAAAAGAGTGGGCTGGACGTCATCAAAATGGCGGCGTGAGGTGAGCCTCTATAAAGCTCCCCTGGAATTTACAACTAATTGAACAACAATAACTCCACAAAGGACTCCCTGCACAGCAGACAGACAAGACGAAGAGGCCCACTACTGAATTCACCTAAAGGTGGGCGAATCTCGTGAGCGGGGAAGGAGGGAAGAGAGAAGTGCGGAGATGGAGCCACGCGCGGGCGCAGGACGCAGACCTAGCTCAGTGCTCTGAGCTCGCTGCATCCCGGAACTACCGCAGCTGCGGGAGAGGGAAGAACTCGGACTTCTAGGGCTCCGCTTATGGCCCACAGGGCTGAGGGGGCAGCATATAACACGGCTGAACCCAACACTCACGGCAGAGACCTCAGAGCAAAGACTGAGGGAAGAAGGCTGAAAACGGTGGTTTAAGCCCTCACTGCCGAGCAGAGAATGGAAGCCTTCGTCACTGAGACTAGCCGCCCCCTCCCTACCCTCCCAGAGCTCGCCCCACCCCCACCTGCACGGTGCTAGAAGCTGAACAATAGCAGTGTCAGATCAAAAGAACAGAATATTTGCTGTTCTGAGAACTGTGGACCGCAGACACAGATTCGCAGCCCAACTAGTTCCAGCAAAGGGGAGGGAGCTATGGAAGCAGGACCGGCTGTGGTGGTGGTCACAGCCATTGCTCTGGGCCACCTCTCACAACTCACCCCGCCCCTGGCCCCACCTATCTGGGTGGATCCCTACAGGAGTAAACAGAACTGCTGAAACACACGGGCTCTGAATCTGGTGCACGAAGAGCTTTGGAACTTCAAAAGCTCTCCGCATACCCACACAGACACTGCGCCCTGTGACCAGGCGAACTATTAACAGAGGAGAAGCCCATCTCCCAGGGAATCCCCCCATTGTGTGAGAAGCTGGAATAGTGCAGAGAAAACATAACACTACCGTGTGAGAGAGAAAAAAAAGGCTGCAGTCGGAGAGAAAATAAAACATTCTAACAACAAGTACTGGAAAACAAAAGAAAGACCTCTTCCTATCAACCTGTTGCAGAAGCTACCTGTAGATGTCTAGGAAGAGAAATAATAAATCAGTAATTACCATGAATAACCAAGCAACAAGACAGCTCAGAAAGAAAGTGAAAAGTCTCCAGAAAAGAAACTTAAAGATATAGAAATATGTGACTTAAATGACAGAGAATTCAAGACTGCAGTTCTGAAAAAATTCAACGAGATGCAAGAAAACACAGAAAGGCAATTTAATGAACTCAGAAACACAATCAAAGAACCACATGAGCATTTTATGAAAGAGATTGAAACTTTAAAAAAGAACCAAATAGAATTTCTGGAGATTAAGAACTCAATAGAAGAAATTAAGAATGAAATAACCAGCTTAGGTAGTAGAGTTGACCAGATGGAGGAAAGAATCAGTGACATCGAGGATAGAAACCTGTAAATTACATACATGGAAGAAGAAAGAGACTTGAGACTTAAAGGAAATGAAAGAACTCTACAAGAACTTTCTGACTCCATCAGAAAGAGCAATATAAGAATAATGGGCATACCAGAAGGAGAAGAAAGAGAGAAGGGAACAGAGAATATCTTCAAACAAATTGTTGATGAGAACTTCCCAAACTTGTGGACAGAACTGGATCCTCGAATCCAAGAAGCAAATAGAACACCTAATTACCTCAATCCCAACAGGCCTTCTCCAAGGCACATTGTATTGAGGCTGTCTAAAATCAACAACAAAGAAAGACTCCTCAAGGCAGCTAGGGAAAAGAAGACGGTAACCTACAAAGGAAAGCCCATTAGATTACCATCAGATTTTTCAGCAGAAACACTACAAGCCAGGAGGGAGTGGAATCAAATATTCAAACTATTGAAAGAGAGAAATTATGAGCCAAGAATAATGTATTCAGCAAAGATATCCTTTAGATATGAAGGAGGAATAAAGACCTTTCCAGACATACAGAAGCTGAGGGAATTTTCTAATACACGACCTGCACTACAAAAAATACTAAAGGAGGCTATTCAACCACCATCAACAGGGACAATTTGTGGCAACCAAAACATGAAAAGGGGGGAGAATAAAGGCCTGAACCAGAATATGGGGATGGAGAAAGTAAGCGTGCTGAAGAAAATGGAATACTCTAAATATCAAACTTTGTTTTACATAAACTTAAGGGTAACCACTCAAAAAAAATCCAGAACTGAAATATATACTGTAATAAAAGAAGAAACAGAGGGAAACATCATAGAATACCACCACACAGAAATAATAGACAACAACAAAAAGGCAAAGAAACAATGGAGACACAGCCTTACCAGAAAACTAAAGATAGAATGACAGGAAATCCTCACATATCAATAATCACCCTAAATGTAAATGGACTGAACTCACCAATAAAAAGGCACAGAGTAGCAGATTGGATCGAAAAACTAAACCCAACCCTATGCTGTCTCCAAGAGACACATCTCAGCTACAAGGACAAGCATAGACTCAAAGTGAAAGGGTGGAAATTGACACTCCAAGCAAATGGTACCCAGAGAAAATCAGGTGTAGACATAATAATATCAGATGAAACAGACTTCAGGGTGAAAAAGATAACAAGAGACAAAGATGGACATTTCATAATGGTAAAGGGGACTATACAACAAGAAGACATAACAGTCATCAATATTTATGCCCTCAATCAGGGAGCACCGAAATATACCAAGTAACTACTAATGGAACTAAAGGGAAAAATTGACCAAAACACAATTATTCTAGGGGACTTAAATACATCATTGACAGCTATGGATAGATCATCCAAATAAATAATGAAATAGCAGACCTAAATGACACATTAGATGAAATGGACATAATTGACATATATAGAGCACTTCATCCTAAAACATCAGACTATACATTCTTTTCTAGTGTACATGGAACATTCTCAAGGATAGACCATATATTGGGACATAAAATCAGCCTCAGCAAATTTAAGAAGATTGAAATCATACCAAGCATATTCTCTGATCACAAGGCTTTGAAATTGGATATCAACTGCAAAAACAAAGCAGGAAAAAACACAAATACATGGAGATTAAACAACATACTTTTAAAGAAAGACTGGGTCAAAGAAGAAATTAGAGGAGAGATCAAGAAATACATAGAAACAAATGACAATGACAATACATCCTACCAAAATTTGGGGGATGCAGCAAAAGCAGTTTTAAGAGGGAAATTTATATCATTACCGGCCTATCTCAAGAAAGAAGAAAAATCCCAAATAAATAACCTCATGTTACGCGTTAAAGAACTAGAAAAAGAAGAACAAGTGAAACCCAAGGTCAGCAGAAGAAAGGGAATAACAAAAATCAGAGCAGAACTAAATGAAATAGAGAACAAAAAGACAGTAGAAAAAATTAATGTGACAAAGAGCTGGTTCTTTGAAAAGATTAACAAAATTGACAAACCCTTGACTAGACTCACTAAGATAAAAAGAGAGAAGACATTAATTCACAAAATCAGAAATGAAAAAGGGGAAGTTGTCACGGACACCACATAAATACAAAGGATCATCCAAGAATACTATGAAGGACTATATGCCACCAAATTCAATAACCTAGAAGAAATGGACAAGTTCTTAGAAACATATAGGCTTCCAAGGCTGAACCATGAAGAACTGGAAAATCTAAACAGACCGATCACCAGTAACGAAATTGAATCAGTCATCCAAAACCTTCCCAAAAGCAAAAGTCCGGGACCAGATGTCTTCACTAATGAATTCTACCAAACTTTCAAAGAGGATCTAATACCAATCCTGCTCAAACTCTTCCAAAAAATTGAAGAAGAGACAGTACTCCCTAACTCATTTTATGAGGCCAACATTACCCTGATACCAAAACCTGGTAAGGACAACACAAAAAAAGAAAACTACAGACCAATATCTCTGATGAATACAGATGCAAAAATCCTAAACAAGATTCTAGCAAATCGAATACAACAATGCATTAAAAAGATCATTCATCACGACCAAGTGGGGTTCATCCCCAGGGCACAAGGATGGTTCAACATCCACAAATCCATCAATGTGATACATCACATAAACAAAATAAAGGACAAAAATCATATGATTATATCAATTGATGCAGAAAAAGCATTTGACAAGATACAACATCCATTTAGGATTAAAACACTTAATAAAATAGGTATAGAAGGAAAATACCTTAACATAATAAAGGCCATATATGACAAGCCTTCAGCTAATCTCATAATTAATGGTGAAAAACTGAAGCCCTTTGCTCTACGTTCAGGAACACAGCAGAGCTGTCCCCTATCACCTCTGCTTTTCAACATAGTGTTGGAAGTCCTTGCCAGAGCAATCAGGCGAGAGAAAGAAATAAAAGGCATCCAAATTGGGAATGAAGAAGTTAAATTATCACTCTTTGCAGATGACATGATGCTATATATAGAAAACCCTAAAGACTCCACCAGAAAGCTATTAGAAACAATCAACGAATACAGTAAAGCTGCTGGCTACAAAATCAATGTACAAAAGTCCATTGCATTCCTATATACTAACAATGAAATCTCAGAAAAAGAAATACAAAAAACAATTCCTTTTGCAATTGCAGCAAAAAGAATAAAATACCTAGGAATAAACTTAAACAAGGATGTGAAGGACCTATATGCTGAAAACTATAAGACATTTTTGAAACAAATTGAAGAAGACAAAAAGAAATGGAAAGACATTCTGTGCTCATGGATTGGAAGAATCAGCATAGTTAAAATGGCCATATTACCCAAAGCAATATACAGATTTAATGCAATCCCCATCAAAACCCCAATGGCATTTTTTAAAGAAATAGAACAAAAAAATCATCAGATTTCTTTGGAACCACAAAAGACCCTGAATAGCCAAAGCAATCTTAAAAAAGAACAATATTGGAGGTATCACACTCCCTGACTTTAGCTTGTACTACAGGGCTACAATAATCAAAACAGTATGGTATTGGCAGAAAAACGGACACATAGACCAATGGAATAGAATTGAGAACCCAGAAATAAAACCACATAAATATGGACAGATAATTTTTGACCAAGAAACTAAAAACATATAATGGAGAAAAGACAGCCTCTTCGATAAATGGTGCTGAGAGAATTGGATAGCCACGTGCAAAAGAATGAAACTGGACTGCTATCTGTCGCCATGTACCAAAATTAATTCAAAATGGATCAAAGACGTAAGTATAAGACCTGACACAATAAACTGCATAGAAGAAAACATAGGTACTAAACTTATGGACCATGGGTTCAAAGAGCATTTTAAGAATTTGACTCCAAAGGCAAGGGAAGTAAAAGCTAAAATAAACAAATGGGACTATATGAAACTTAAAAGCTTCTGCACTGCAAAAGAAACCATCGACAAAAATAAAGAGGCAACCAACTGAATGGGAGAAGATTTTTGCAAACAGTGCCTCCGATAAGGGGCTAATATCCAAAATATGCAAGGAACTTATGAAACTCAACAACAAAAAAACAAACAACCCAATTGAAAAATGAGCAGAGGACCTGAAGAGACATTTCTCCAAAGAGGACATACAAATGGCAAATACACATACGAAAAAATGCTCAACATCACTTATCATCAGAGAAATGCAAATAAAAACCACAATGAGATATCACCTAACCCCAGTCAGAATTGCTATCATCAACAAGACAAATAGTAACAAGTGTTGGAGAGGCTGTGGAGAAAAAGGAACCCTCATACACTGTTGGTGGGAATGCAGACTGGTGCAGCCGTTATGGAAGGCAGTGTGGAGGTTCCTCAAAAAATTACGAATAGAATTGCCATATGACCCAGCAATCCCTCTCCTGGGTATCTACCAAAAAAATCCGAAAACATTTATACGTAAAGACACGTGTGCTCCAATGTTCATTGCAGCTTTGTTTACGGTGGCCAAGACATGGAAACAACCAAAATATCCTTCTATAGATGAATGGATAAAGAAGTTGTGGTATATATACACAATGGATTAGTATTCGGCAGTAAGAAAAGATGATATAGGAACATTTGTGACAACCTGGATGGATCTTGAGAGTATAATGTTAAGCGAAATAAGTCAGACAGAAAAAGCAGAGAACCATATGATTTCACTGATATGTGGTATATAAACCAAAAACAACAAAAGAACAAGACAAATAAATGAGAAACAAAAACTCATAGACACAGACAATAGTTTAGTGGTTACCAGAGGGAAAGGGGGGTGGGGGTGGTAGATGAGGGTAAAGGGGATCAAATATATGGTGATGGAAGGAGAACTGACTGCAGGTGGTGAACACACAATGGGATTTATAGATGATGTAATACAGAATTGTACACCTGAAATTTACGTAATTTTACTAACAATTGTCACCCCAATAAATTAAAAAAAAAAGAATGACATCTTATCACCTATCTATTTTCTCTTGAGCTCCATTTAATTCATTGTTCATCTCAGAAATGATTTTGTCTTTTTTTCTTTTCTAATTTCCACCAGTCCCTAAAGTCCACTCACTATCTGCTCATCTAGCTATCATGAGGTCTTAAATTTCTGCTTTCTGGTTTTTCTTCATAGCTGCAACTACTTAACTGAGGTTTGTTTTTTATTATTATTATTGTTATTATTATTATTAATATATGTCAGAAGGTTCAGGTACAATTTCCCCCCACTTTTGCCAACATTTTTCTGATGTATTTTCTTCATCTGCAGAAAAATATTGTTCCTTTTCAGGATTGTTTTTATGGAATTCTGCATGAATTTACAGTTATACCTATATGTTACTGATATTTGAGTAAGCTCTATTTTCTTGGACCAGCTATTATAGGAGAATCCTAGTTTTGGAGGTGTTGAGGACATGCCTCCAGGGCTCCCGCCTCTGCAACTATGAAGGACAGTTTCTTTCACTTATGCCTCTTCAGAAGCAGGCCACCAGTCCTGATAAGATTCCTCCCAAACTCACATATATGTGGAAATTGAGCAACACATTCTTAGGTGACCAATGAGTCAAAGAGAGAATCAAAAGGGAAATCAGAAAATACTTTGAGATGAATGAAAATGAAGTTACAATATACCAAAACTTATGGTATGCAGCTAGTGCAGTGCTTAGAGGAAAATGTAGAGCTGTTAATGCCTATATTAAGAAGAAAGATCTCAAATAATAAGCTAATGTTCTACCTTAAGAAGCTTGAAAAATAAGACCACAGTAAACCCAACGTGGGTTCCTTCCCAAGCCCTGAGCCCCTCCAGTTCCCTCACCATCATCTGCTGCCCCCAGGGGATGGTGTGCTGTCTTCTAGGGATCCACTCTCTTCCCAAAGGGGTTCTTCCTATGTTGAACACTTCTGGGCCCACTCCAGGCCCATCCACACCTTCTCTTGACCTTCTCCAGCTGATTTTCTATCTTGCTCATGGCAGCTACTCCTCAGGGTGGGACCCTGTCCTTCTAGGACCCGACCATTAGACTCTTCCCCTCTCCCCTGCTTCTCTGCCAGTCCTGCTGCCCCCCGGTGACCTCTTGTGCAGCTTCAGCTGGTTTTAAGGGCTTCTGGCCACAGTTAAATGTAATTTGAGGCTTGGAAATTTCCTGTCTCCTACATTCACTGAAGGTGCAGTTTTGTTTTGTTATTTGTGGAGGGAGTTATTTGTTATTAAGTTATTTGTTCAGCCTCCTCATTGCTCTGTATGACTTTTAGGACCAGAATTTGGAACTAAGCTAATGCCAAGCTCCTGCTTGAACCACTCTAGGTGCTCCATGGAGTTTTATTACCAAGTAACTCAGTCTTGACCACAGCTCATGTGAGAGGGTGCAGGGGGCTGTCTCAGCTATATATTAGTTGGTATTGGGGGGCCCTAGGTTGCACTAATGTGGCTTTCTCACCAAGGAACAGAGGCTACTTCCCCCTTGAGTGCTCAGTGCCACATTTTTACTGGGGTTATTAAGCCAAGGGCAATTCTGCTGTTTAGTTCTGATGCTAACCACTAAGAGCTAGCATCATACTCCACAGGTTAAAGCACAGACCCCAAAAAGCCTTCCCTCACTTGAGACACCAGCTGCAAGTTCAGAGTCCTCAGGCCACCTGCACTTCTGACCAGCTGGCTACATATCTGGGGGCTCCCATGAACCCTTCAGTTTCAGTCATTCACTAGAATAACTCACAGTACTCAGGAAAGTACTAGACTTACACTCTTATTTATGAAGGATAAAAATCAGTACTAGCCAAATAAAGAGACGTATAAAGCAAGGTCTGGGAAAGACCCAAATGCAGAGTTTCCATGTCCTGTCCGCTGGAACAAGGACACATCGCCCTCCAGGCACATTGAGGTGTTCAGCAACCCGAAAGTTTGCCTGAGCCTCCATTCCTCGAGTTTTTATTGGGGTTTCATTACCTAGGCATTATTGATTAAATCATCAGCCACATGATTTGACTCAATCTCCAGCTCCTTTTCCATCCCCAGAGGTCAGAAGTTAGGCTGAAATCATGTAACTCAAAGCCCCAACCCTCTGATCACACGGTGGGTCTTCCTGGCGTGACCAGCCCATCCTGAGTCATCTTGTCAGCATAAACGTGTATGGCCCAACGGCCACCAAGAACAACAAAGACACTCCTGTCACCAAGGAAAATTTCAAGGGCTTAAAAGCTTTGTCCCAGGAACCCAAGACAAAAACCAGACAAATTCTTTATTATAGAACGTAAGAATGTTTGGATAAGTGTGCCCAAGACAATGGGAGGCTGGAACGTATCATCAGAGCAGCTGAGGGGGACCAAAAAAGAAGATCTGGAGAGGGAGGACAGTAGACAGGCGAGCTGTGTCCATAAGGAGCTACGTAAAGAGCTGTCACAGGACTTGTTCCTCTGCCTCATGAGACAAACACAAACCAGGCAATTCCAGGCCCAGGAGATGGGTTGTCCATTGGGGAAAATGTTCTTCCCAGTTGCAGCCCTCTGAGAAAGTGAGAGGCCAGCATGTAGGCCAGCGGCCAGCATCCCTGCCAGTGCCCCGGGCTCCCGTGTCATGCGGTCTCCGAAAGACCCTGCTCCAGGGAAGGGACCAGATGACCTCTGAGGGCCACGGCAACTCACAGGGCCCAGCACAGTGCTCAGACCTCAATGCACACTCAATAAACACTTTTTCAGTCTATGCTGACTACCCCTCTGGGCTTGGGAGTAATAGGGGAGGGAGGAAAAAGTGGGGGCCTCCCATCGTGTGCAGCGTTAAATTGAGTAACAGACATTGTCAGCAAAAGCCTCTCTGAGAAGAGTTCACTGGCCTTTTTGCCATGTCTGAGTCCACTGCTCTCTTTTTCTGCCCCAGGGCCATCCTCTTTTCCTTGAATTCTTGTGCACAGCCCCAGGTGAGGCTCCAGGACAGTCTGAGCTCAACCAGAAACTCACTACGGTGAGCCCCAAGCCAAGCACCAAGGACCCTTGGCCTCCCGAAGCTCTGGCCCCTCCTTCCTTAACATGCCTTGGGGTTGCTCTCAGCAGGGACCCCCACCAAGGGTGGGCCGGGGTCAAGTGTTGCCTCCACTTTATGAGCCAGGCCAGAGGCCAAAAGCGAGGCTGCTGGCAGCCTCACTGTCTGTCCCTCCACCGCTCACCCAGCCTCACTTCCTGGATGCTCCCTCTGGATTCCTTGTGCACAAGCTTGCTGGGATTCTGCAGGGCACGGCTCTGTGATGCCCTGTTTTCTGGTTCCCCACCTGTTCTGGTTCCCCCGCTGTATGTGCTGTCCCCAGTCTGTCCTTCTCTTCCTGTGTCTGTGACTTTTATACTCTCCTTGGGGGCTCCCACCCAGTCTCATGGCTTCACAATGTACCCAAATGCAAAAGACCCCAGTGCCTATTTCCTGTCCAAGTCACTAGCCTCTCTGTGGATGGAGACACAGAAACTCTTAACTGAGGTTTCCTGAGGAAGAAGAAATCCCGCTTGAGGACTGCTGTGTCAGCTCATCTTTGATGGTTCCTGTCTGCCCACCCTCACAGCCTGCCTGTCAGATTTCAGACTTGCCTGGGCAGCCCTACACTCCTGCAGGCCTTGCAATTAATCATTGTCTGTCTGTCTGTCTGTCTGTCTCTCTCTTTCTCTCTCTCCCCCATCTCTCTCTCTGCTAATTCTGTTTCTCTGGCACAGCCCTAACTGATACACTACCTAATAACACTAATTAAACTCAAACTCTTCATTCTCCCTTGGCACCTTCCCAGGTCTTCATCCCAAATTTCGGGGTCTTCCCAAATTTGGCCGCTGTCCAAGCCAGAAGCCCAGGGGTCGGACCCGACCCCTCTGTCCCACTCTTCCTATACCCAGGCCATTAGCCTGTCTTAAAGTTTCTCAAATCTGTGCCCAGCCCTCCACCGCTGCCCCTACCAGCCATCTCACAGGACTCTGACCCCATGACAGCCTCGTCCTCCCCATTCCACTCCCCTGTGCACAGCCTGGAGTCCAACCCCTAAGCCAGTGGCTCTGCCTCTCTCTCACCACATTCCTTACTCCAGACTGAGGCCCCTCGGTGCTGTGCCTGGAGTGGGCCTCCCTTTCTCGCCTCTGCACGTTTTCTTCAACTTTCCCTCCTCCGCAACCACTTTACCTGTATAAACCCACATCGTCAGGCTACCACGGGGCTGGCTGCTCGCCTCACTGAATTCCTAGCAATCTCGGCCCCTGCGGGCAAAGACTGGGTCTGTCTTCACTCAGTTCCTATTTCAGAGAGAAAAATGGTACGTGCTCAAAAAATATTTGCCCAAGAAGTCATCAAATGAACTCACTCTCTCTTCCCTTCTGTCCTTCTCCTTTTACTGGTCATAACACAGAACCAAAGAAATGCGTTTAATTAGTTTAGGGGGTTACTAAAGGGAATTTAATTGTCTCTGCTCGTGACTTAACTGCAGATGATTAGGACAAAGAGTAGTTTGCCCCTAAGAAAACTAAATAGATCTGCTTTGATTCATATAAGGGTTTAAATTGAGTTTGTTTTTGTGTCCCAATGGCGCTTGATACTAAAATGCGTTCCACTCTGTTTGGTGATTCTTCAGTGTGTCCAAGAAGAATGGTGATATGGGGCCACTTCTTCAGGGTCTTAAGCAGTTGAGAAGAGCTTGGTTCTGCTCTGTCTCGGCAGACCCTGCCCTTCATGCCTGTGGGGACAGAACCCCAAAAAAGCAGTTTCCAGGCTCTCGGCCTCACATAGAAAGGTGCTGGCTCAGGTAGTAAATGGCCATCGACTGTGATCAAATGGCCAGCAGCTGTGGCTAGTCGGCCGTCAGCTGTAACCAGTGAGCCATTAGCCATGAATATAACTGCCGTGGCTAGGCTAGCAGAAAAAAGGGGGAGCTAGCAAGAAGATGGTGGCTGAGTCTGCAAGCGGCACAGTGAGGGTTGAGAATTGTGTTGCTCCTGGTTCCTGTGTCTCCAACCCAGCCGCCAGTGAGAGTATAGTGGTGTGACTCCCCTACCTATGGCTCCGTGGGTGTTCCTTTTTGGCCTAGCCATATCCTACGTTCTTGTGTGGGGAGTGGGACCAGAGACCCCGCCGGACACCCTGCACGACACTTGGCGTAGTCGGCAGGGTCCCCTGCACTACAATGCCTTTATGACTGTATGGATGGAATCCACTCAGAGCACCTTCATTTCCCAAGACAGTCTGTCCTCGACCACGAGCCTTTGTCTCCATCCCTGTCATGGAGTTCTTCTGAGCATTAACTCCTCAGATAAAACCCTGGTCCACCAGAATCACCCAAGGACAGAGTCCCAAGCCTAGTGTCCTCACTGGGCAGAGCCCATGGGGTCCCATGCCTACGGATCTGGCCAGTCCCAACAACAAAGGGCTGCAGACACAGCAGACACAGCTTGCTGACATGGAAACCAGAGGCACTTGTGGAAAAAGCACAGGTGACCTTGGATGTGACTTTGACATCCTTCTCCATTTCAGACACTTCATTTGCCTCCCATGACTCTGAACTCCTAGTAACCCAGTGTTAATGTGTCCTCACTGGAAATCTATGGACAATGATGACACTGGCATTTCTGCGCTGCAGTGAGGAACTACAACACATACAGGCTTCTGGAGTTAATTAAATGAAGAGATCACATGAAAAAAGATGGCTAGAACATGAATTCTAACGGCCGGGTGCCAATGACACTTGTGAAGAGAATCCTTTGGCCTTTTTTAGGGTGGCAGGCCTCTCTTTCCACTATGGAAGGTGTCCCTGCAGCCCCTTGCAGGAAGCTCAGCCATGGACACGGACCGCACCTCCAAATCTAGCCTGGCTTCAAAGAGACCAGCCATCTCCCAGTACTTTTCCACCCTCTCATTCTGCATTCCCGACATTCAATCACTTAGAGATAAAGTCTGTACTTTTTCTAAGCACAGAACTTTAAGGTTCTCTCACACAGAGATCAGACTTATAAAGGGAGTAACAAAAGGCATTCGAAAGCGCCAGGAACTAAGAGGAGCAAAGGGGCAGCTGCCAAGAGCAGAGCAGGTGAGCCCTCGCTGCTCTAGTGAGCCACCTGGCCGCCTTCCCAGCCGGCCCCCACAGCCACTGCCATGGAAACCACACACAGCATTGTGGCTCCTGCACCCTCAAGGAGTCAGGCGACAGTGTTGGCAAGGCCACTTGGTGGGTAGAGAACAGCAAAGCAAAAGCTTGGGAAGCTGGCCTTCTTGGGGCTGCTACCCGCTTCATAGTGTCTGGGACAAGGGATTGATTGCCCTGTAAGGACAACCTCTTCCTCAAACATGGGAAATCATACTGTAAGATTAGAGGATAAGAAACCTTGGTCAAAGGAACCAGCTGCTCAGTGAGCTTGAAGTGACTCAGAGTCTCAGTTACTGTGCACTGAATGACAATGATGAGGACAGTCCTTAAGGAGCCAAGTGGGAAAGTGGCCCTTTGCCCCGTGCCACTTCCAGTCAGAAAGTATAAGAGAAATTACCCATCCTGGCTGTGGAATTCTCCCCCAGAACCTCTCCACCTGATGCAACAGACAACTGCTAAATAGCAATGTTACACGTCTTATTACCAGAACAAGCCACAGCAGGTACGTGTATGAATTAAATAGTACAGTCTCTTCCCCACTCGACACAAGCCACTGGAATTAAAGTGTGTCTTGATGGCCCTACCCATCTTCTCCCTCCCTGTTGCCTGCAGGAAAACTCTAAATTCCTTGATGACTGGAGGACCAAATTTCTCACAACTTGTCTGTGATCTTTTCTCCCCCTGCTCAGCAGCTTGAGCCTGGACCCCAACCACCCTCCACGCCACGTCGTCCCTTCAGCATTCTGGGTTCCCTTCACCAATTCTTCATCTGGTGTACCCCAAACAAGTGTTACACATTGTCTACTTGTGAGCGCTGCACTTGGGCTAATACCTGAGAACAAACACAACATTATGAGGAAGAAATGCAAGTAGTATTTGGTACTAGGAGACAACGAAGGATTAAAAACATTCTTACCCAGGAGAGAGGTGCTCTCAGACGTTGTTGGCAGAGGAAAGATGGTTCAAGCCCCAGAAAGGAGAACTGGACAAACCTGCCAATGTTATAGATACACATCCCCTTGCTGCAGTAGTGCCACTTCTGGAAACCCATTCTGCAAATACCTCTGTGCACACAAACGTCAGATGAACAAGAGTAGTCATTGGGGTGGCCCTTGTAATAACAAAAGAGTGGAGCCATTGCAAGTGGTCGTGAGTCGGGGCTGGGAGATATACTATGACACACCCACCCAGGGGACTACTAAAAGCTGCAAACAGCAACGTAGGGGGACGTCTGTGCCCTGATATGAAAAGATCTCCAGGAGGTATTGGTAAGTATATAGCATGCCACCCTTTTCAGGAGGGGAAAATGAAAATATATGTTCATGTATAATTGCATAAGGAAGCACTAGAAGTAGAGAAAGGGATCTCATAAAAACGGTTTCTTAGAGGGAGTAGGAGTGGATGGGGATAACTTTTCATATCATTTGAATTTTGAACCCTGCAATGTATCTTCCACTTGAAAATTAAACATAATTTTTAAAAGGATTATATCTACACAGACGTAAAACATTTTTAAATTCAGTAACCACAAGAACGTGTAAAGTTGGGCCCCACTTTGATACATGGAATCTATGCATTTTTCCTTTTCTCCCCTGTAGAAAGTTTCCTTGAGAAAAAGCATTTTGTCTAATTGATCTTTGTGTCTCTAAGACTGAGCCCATAGTCGGAATTCAAAAAATATTCATTGATTAGATGGCTGTGGTTTTGTGGAAACTGACAGCCACTGATCAAATGCCAAATAAGGCGCCAATGCACGTGGTCAGGACTGCTCACTTTTTTTAACGAGAATCTCCATAGTGATGAGAGAGAAGTGGCTCTGCGGTTGCTAACAGCAGCAGCTTGAGGCCCACAGGCCCTCTGAGGCAAAGCCTGGACCATATCTGAATGAGGAGCGTGTTGTTATCTTGAACTTTGTGTTTTGGGAAGATTTTATTGTAAAGTTTTATTCATTTTAACAGCAAATGATGAAAACATTTAAATCTGCATTATCCCTTAAAATGTGTAGCTAAAATATAGGAGATTTGGTATTCTTGCCATTTTTCCTTTGCTGATTAAAAAAAAAAAAAAAAACAGGAAATGAAATCTGGTTTATATATAATTTGTCACACATGTAATACATCCAACTTTGTAAGCACTCCAAGTCTTCATTAACTCTGCTAAAACATATTTACATTAAGAAATCTCTCAGCCCTAATGTCGTTAGTTTGAAACTTCCAAACTTAGTTGCTTTGCTAAAAATGCAGATCAGAGCCAGATGGAGGACCAAGCACCCCCATGTGACCTCCCTCCTAACCAAAATCCTGTAAATGACAGAAAAGATTTGTTTAATTGGAAGAAGCAAAAAAGGGAATGAAAAGGAAAAGCAAAAGAAATCCATAATGGTTTGGAAAAATAAGAAAGATCATTATCATTGGACCATAGTATTTGTCCCCAAGCTAAATCTGAGCATGTCAGTATATGGTCCAGAGAGGCAAGGCCATGCCCCAGTGTCCCAAGAAGTACAGGGAACTCCTACGTCTCTGAAGAATAGAGCTCACCCCTCCCCAAGGCAGGTATGATAAATAGAATAAGTGAGCTAACAGGAATTCTTAGATATAAAGATGGACAGAAGACCAAGAACCTCCAAACATTTGAGAAAAACCAACACCATGATAAAAGGACAAACATGATATAGAAGAACTACAACAAACCAGTAGATAAAATAAAGAAGACAGTGTAATAACTATAATTTCTATCTTCAGATAGATAATAAAGGATATTTCATCCATTAAAACATTCATTGCAAAAATTAAAATCTGAAGATTAACTTCAAAATCTCAGTAGGTGGAGTGAATACCAAAATAATCACAGCTAAGGGGCAATCAGTGACGTGGAAGCTCAAACCAAGGAATTCTCCTAAAGCTTAGCATGAAAGGTCAAAGAAATTAAAAATGTGGGTTAAAAGTCATGAGATGTGGAGGAGAGACCCAGAAATTCCAATATCCGTACAGCAGTTCAAAAAAGAGAGAATAGGTAAAATAGGATTGAAGAAGTACTAAGATAAATAATGGGATGGTGGGTGGGGATTCCACAGCTGTAGAAAGGCATCAGCCTTCAGATTGATAGAGTTCATTGACTACAAAGCAAAGTGAATGAAAAGTAAAACAGAATTTAAAAATCTAGACACATTGTGGTAAAATTTTTTAATACCAAGGATGAAAGGAAAATTCCACTAACTCCCAAAGATAGAAAATAGGTCATCACAATAGAATGAAAACCAGCTTGACATCAGACATCTCCATCATCAACCCTGAATTCTAGAAGATATTAGAGCAATTTCTCTAATGTTCTAAAGAAAAAAATCATCTTAAACCTAGAATCCAATACCCAGCCAAACTAGCATTCAAGTGGGGATGCAAAATAAAGACATTTTCAAGCATGGACAGCAGACTCATACCACCTAAAAAAACCCACACACACCCCGCAAAGAATCCAAGAAATTAGAAAATACAGAAGACAATGGAGAGGGAAATAGAGTAAAAACTTAAAATTAATGTATTTGGGTTAAAAAAAAAAGTTAAATTTCAATCTAGAATGAAAAGGTCAATGAGGTAGGGTACTGGTTACAAGGTTAATGAGAGCAGCTGGGAGGAAAAGCAGCAAAGTCATGCTCCAAGTATACATGCCAAGTCCAACTCCAAGAGCAGCTACACTTCTGGAAACAACTTACCTTGGGATTTTTAATAAACCGTACCAATTCACTCAATAACTGGACTAGTGAATCAATTTTGCTTTTTAAGTTAATGAGAGTGTTTATAGATTTTGAGTCTTTAAACTCACTCAAAAGACAGGGGTCAGGTGGGGATCACATCTAAGAGAGTTTGAATGATCACTTATCGTTTTCAGTAAATCAGATCAGGCCAGGTAGAGGGAGAGCTGCCTGGGATGAGAGAGATCATGTAGGATCAGGGACTGTACAGAAAAGGCGGTATTCTGACAGGTTCTCTTAAAGGGAGTGCTGAGTTGCTGACATATGAAACACAAGATAACTAATATGTATTTACACATATATGTATATATATGTAAGTATATATATAAATATATATAATATATATTATATTATTTATATTATTATTATCAAACTAAACAGAAATTTCTCCTCTATCCTTCCAATAAAAGAGCTTCTTGTAACTTACAACAGCAGGAAGCGAGAGTGGTAGGTTGAATTATTGGCCCCAGTTCTTCATCCTTCCCTGCACCCATACCCTTACCACAGCCTCACTGCAGGCGGCGAGCACATTCCCACCCCTTGACTTTAGGCTCAGCCAATGGGATGTTAGCAGATATGACACAAGCAAAAACCTGAAATATATTTGTGTGGTCAGGTGTGCCATCTGTCCGGCCCTGCTGTCGCTCACAAGTGAACATGTCCCTGCTTGTCCCAGGAAAGGATATGAGAGTCCCAGAAAGCATGAAGTGGAGCCACATCAGCCACCTGCAAACCATGACTGGTAAATAAATGCTTATTACTGTATGGCACTGACATTTGGGCATGATTTGCTATGTAGCGTAATGGTGGCAATCACTAACTGACACTGGGCAGGTGGCAGGTGTCAACGCAACAGATATGAGGAGTAATTACCGAGTCACTGCCTACTAACATGGCTTCTCTCACTGTAGAGAGAACATTCCACTCTGGTAAAATGTCACTGCTTTCCAGGAAAGGTGTGGTGACATGGGCACTGTCGTATGCTGCCAGTGGGAGGATAAATGGGTACCTTTTAGAGAGCAATTTGGGGATAGCTATCAAGATTCTTTAAAATGCTTGCATCTACTGACACAGTAATTTCACTTCTGAATATTGATCCTAAAAGAGTAATCCTAAATAGGAAAAAAAGCTTTATGCACAATGATAATGTGGTTTATAATAGAAAGAAGCATTTATTGCACACTTATTCCTCCAAAGTTTTCACATGCATTTCCTATTCAATACTCGCAACACCTTGTGAAGTTTGCAGAGGCTCAGAGAGAATGAGTCACCTTCCCTTTCAAACCCTGGCCTCTGGCTCCCGGGCCCATGGTCCTCACCTCCATGCTGTACTGCCTAAAATGGCCAAAAGAAGTTACATGAGTCACTCACATTCTGGAATGTAATGCAGCCATTTAAAAATCAAAGTACACCATCATTTTTTAAATACTTCAAAAATAGATTATAAGGCTATATAGAAAAAATAGAACACAAATTTACTGCCTAAAACCCTTAGACTAAGGCAGAGTTTAAATGCATTAGTAAATAGACATAAAATAAATAAGTATAAAATCAAATACATGCAAATGAAAACAACAAGGCGTTACTACATACTCATTAAATGCTCAGGTTAAAAGACTGACAAGACCAGGTGTTTGCTCAAATGCAGAGTGACTGAGACTCTCATACATTGTGGGTGGGAGTATAAATGGATACAGCATTATGGAAAATTGTTTGGCAGTTTCTTACAATGTTAAACATTCTCCTACCTTAGGACCTAGCAATTCCACCCTTAGGTATTGACCCAAGAGAAATGAAAACACGTGTCCACACAAATCCTTATGCAAGAAAGCTAATTGCAACTTTATTCTTAGAAAAATTGGAAACAACTCTAATTCTCATCAACAAGAAAATAGATAAACTGTGATGCATTCATACTATGGAATACTACTTAAATTAAATTAAATTAAAAGGATTGGTTTACTGATGTATGCAAAAACAAGGAAGGACCTCAAAAAAAAACAGTGTTTCAAGCTAAAAGAACCATAGTGGTTGTTTGGGGAGTGGGGGTGGGGTTGGGGTGGGGAAGGTGGATAGACTAGAAAGGGGGAGGCGGGAATTTTCCAGGGAGATGGTGATGTCTCATATCTTGATTGGGGTGTTGGCTACGCAGACATATAAATATTTGTCAAAAATCATTGACCTATATAGACGTAAGATCTGTGAATTTGACTGAACTATACCTCAGTTTTAAAATGTGCATGGATACAGTGTCCGGCTGAAGCTGAGGGGCAGATAGGCCCATCTGTGGAGTTGGACAGCCCCCAAGACTCAGCAGGCTCTGGACAGACCAAGCTCTGTGCGCTTATGGCACGTCTGGAACACTTTTCATGGGGCTCAGGGTCTGGCCATGTCTCTAGATTTTTCAGGGCCCCGCTGCACCATGGGAAAGAATTTCAACTGAGTTTCCAGTCACATTTAAACCTGCCTGCTGGGTGGTAGGAAGGAGGCCGAGGAAGGCAGGTGAGCAGAGGGACAACATGGCGTATGCTGGAGAGCGGAAGCAGCAGGACGCTGACCCTGAAGCCACCTAGGCAGACCTGCCTGGAGCCCCTGAGTCCTGGGGAAGCAGGGTGGAGCCCTTTTTCAGTGCCCGCTCTGCTCAAGGACCACCCCTCCCACCTTGGCTCACCAAAGGTCTTCTGTAACTCAGCAGTTCAGGGGAGCTGTTCCCTCTGAGAGGTGAATGTGGACAAGGCAGGGGTTTCTCAGCTCTCTCATAGGAGAGAGATGCTTGGGGAGTCCTGGGTCACCGAGAGCTGGCCCCACCACATGTGCTAAAAATGTGGACACCATGGGGCCCCACACAGAGCCTGAAAACAATGGCAGCAGGATGGCAGGTCAGGGCAAGGGCACTGACTAAGGAGAGTGGAGCGAGCAGAGGTCAGTAAGGGGAGCAGAAGGTGCAGAGTGCCTGGAGGCCAGGGGTACCTCACAGGGGACAGGAGGGCTGAGGGCTGCAGTGTGGCAGGAAAAGGCACCTGGAAATGCACATTAGCCAGACTCCACGAGGTGACAACCTAGAGGTGAGGGGTTATGCAAGTAAGGCCCCTTGAAGGCCCTAGAAATATGGAGGGAGAAGGCTGCCCCAGGATCCTGGGCTGCAGCATGAGTAGGTGAAGGCACCAAGCCCCAGAATCGCCAAGGTCACATGTCAACATCAAGGGCATTTGGATGGCAGGCTGGTGTAACCTAGGACTCTGAGCTCATATTTGACAATCACTATTCTCAGAACACATTCACCATGGAGAAATATGTGCAGAAACACAGCTGAGAGAAGACATGGCAAAATGTTGATAGCAACTGTTTCTCATCTCTTGGCAATAAGATTACAAGTGATTTTCCCCTTGTCTATACATGTTAGTTCTTCATAAATTTATAATAAAAGGTAAACCTTGACATGTGTCTATGGACACGTGATTACATAGAGAATAGTGATTGTCAAATATTTGGGCCTCGGGATACCTTTATTCTCTTAAAAAATTATTACAGCCCCTAAAGAACTTTTGTCCCTGTGAGTTCTATCAATTTTAGATGTTAATACTGAGATTTCAAAATATTTATTTATTTAAAATAGCAGCAATAAACCCGTTGCACGTTAACATAAATAACATTTTAATGAAAAATAACGATATCTTTGAAAAACTTAGGGAGAAGCGTGGCATTGTTTTACATTTGCAAATTTCTTTAATGTCTGGCTTAGTAGAAGATAGCTAGATTCTCAGATCTGCTTCAGCCTTCAGTCTGTTGCAATGTCACACTGGTGTAGTCTCTGGAAAATTCCACTGTATGCTCATGGGAGAAAGTGAAAAAAGACAAATGACATCTTAGTATTATGAAAATAGTTTTGGCCACACTTTGAGAACAACTAATATGGAGTATAATCACAACTGCATTAAAATAGACATGCAAAACTTCTGAATAAAAGTGTCATGATGCCACCTAGTGGTATCTCTAATTATTACAATTGCTGATTACCAAACGTGTGTGTGTGTGTGTGTGTGTGTGTGTGTGTGAGAGAGAGAGAGAGAGAGAGAGAGAGAGAGAGAGAGAGAGAGAGAGAGAGAGAGAGAGAGAAACATGGGATGTAGAAGGGTTCACATGGGTCATGTGTGTGATGAGTGTTGTGTGTACATGTGGTATGTGTGTGGGTGGTGTGGAGTGTGTGCATGTGTTGCATGTATGTGGTAGTGCTTGCAAATAGTTGTGTGGTGTGTGTGTGAGTGTTACAGTGTATGTGGTGTGTGTGGATATGTCGCGTGTCTGGCTGTGTGCATGCACATGTGCGTGTGTGTGCTGTGCACCTGGGACAATGGAATTCCTAGTCCTCACCTCCTGTGTACGCGCCTGGCCTATGCGAGGTGCTCTCCTGTTAAGAACATGCCTGTTGAATTCTCCAGCCAAGAAGCGGGCAGGTGCTCGTCCTCAAGACACTCATTGCTCTCCACCAGCTTGGGGAACCAGGCGTTGCCCCCACGGACAACAAAGACCGCAGGGATAGAGCACCTCGCTCAAGGTTCAGGGCCAGTAAGTGCTGGGTCCAGGATTCAGACTTGAATCTTCTGATCACAAGGAATTTAATCATGTTATATGAATGATTACCTCTAATTTATAAAATATCATCTATATGGTATGATCAAAAAATGTAAAAGGGCAAATAAATTCCTGAATAAAAAGAACATGACAGCACCACCTGGTCCTCCCCTCTGCCCCGCTACCCTTCCCACTGGTGTGTGTGCCCATTTCAGACCATGTGCACAATTGGAAAGACGTTAACTAGCACCTGCTGGGCATCAATTATATGTGCAAGATACATTCACATTCAGGTATAAACATAACAAGTACAAATTCTCAGTCTCAAAAATCACATGTACAAAACATAACTCAGTTTCTCATAACTCAATTTCCATTTCTGATTTCAGTTTCTGTAAATGTAACCTAGTTCCTTGCAGGAAAACAGCCCCATCTGTGGTCATGTGGACGCTTCAGGCCCTGTCGTCCCCTCTCCTCCGGGGGATCCCAGCCTCAGGAGCATTGACGACTGGTGCCCCTTCCCCAGCACTTCCCACACAGCGTGATGGGCTGGTGTCTGTACCTACAAGTATCCACTGAAGGCCGCCTGCAACCATGGCCACCTGTAGGGAGGCAAAGCCCTCTGCGTGCTTTGTCACCATGGGGAGCACCCCTGAGGTTCCCCAGTTTCCTCTCAGAAGGCTCAGTGCAACAGAGCTGCTCTCTCCAGCCCCGCCCCTGGGGTGCTGGGACCCTGCCACCAGCAGGCTATCTGGGCCCACGGCCCGTCTCACACACACAGAGCCCCACACAAAACCCAGCCTGGGGGCTCCCCCAGCCAGTGGACTCATTTCCCAGCTCCTGCATCACCTTCAGGCCCCACTTAGTTCTTCACACAGAAGAATGTTTAGGCAGAGTCCTTCAGGATTCGCCTCTTGACAGCCAAAGCAAATCAGTATATCTTGATTCTCAAACTAGCATTTCCTCTGCTGTGAGCTCTTAAATTCCATTTAGAAACTCAGCTGGCTTTTGTGTACTCTCTGGGTGAGATCTCAGCGTCCTCCCTTCACTGGGCCCAGAATGAGCCCTGAGAAAGTCCACAGAGACCACCACGAACGTAGGAACATGGCTGGGCACTAATTCAACCAAAATGTGTATATGGAGATCCCGAGGGATGGTAGCCAGGTCCTGTTGGCCAGCTCGCCAGTCCCTGTCCCCCAATCCTGAGACAAGGAAAGACTGGCTTCTGTGCCTTCGTGCCAGTGCCCCAGTGCAGCCGGCACAGGTCTAGAGGGCCAGGGTCTCTGACATGAGGAGAAAAGCAAAGGCGATATAAGCAGCAGTCCTGAGAAGCTGGTGAGGGTGCACATTCCTGGGCCCCACGCCCAGGGATTTGAGGTGAGGATGCAGGGGCTCCGGGGCGGGGCCTGAGAATCTGCTTTCCCAAGAAGCAACCCAGCTATGCCAATGCCCCGGAGCCAGGACCACACTGAGCAGCACTGCTGTGAGCACCCAGCAGCTGAAGGAGGGGCATGGAGGACAGAAGAACAGGTGGCTCCTGGAAAGGCAGACTTCAGAGCAGGAAAAAGATGTGGCTGAGAAAAATGACCATAATGAGAACACTTAAGGAGACAGATATACTGATACAGATTATAAATACAGATGTAGATTAGATATAGATACAAATACAGATGATATAGATAGAGATATGGAGATACAGATACAGATATATACAGATAAGATAGGTATAGATGTAGATGTAGATATAGATAGATATAAAGGTAGATACAGATCTGTAATAGATATCTTTGTTTTTTATTGTTATTTTTGGAATATCTTCTTGTCTCTCCTTAAGAGTTGTCACTAGAGTTACTTTATTTGGAAATTTTTTATTACAATTTTAACTTAGTTTTATTTATTTATATATTTTTATATATTTGTCTAATTTGTATTATAATTATATTACATTTTTATTTATTTTATACACTTTCTCTACCCCTTCGCTGAGACGGGCTGTCCAGGCTGCCATCCAGTCAGTCCCTTCTCATCTCTTCAAGGGCACTGCTTCAACAACACTCCCTCTGTCCTACATCATCACTTTTCACTCTACTAGAGCTTCTTCCACAGCATCTAAAAATGCTGTTACCTCTCCCAGATGAAAAGAGGAAAAAAAAACCTTTGTCTCGAACCTACTTCTCCCGCCAGCATCTGCCCCATTTCTAGTCTATAATCCTTCCCTGTCCATCATCACCCTTGAACTCATTTCAGCCAGGCTTCTGCACACAGTTCTGATAAATTACTCTCCCCACGGATATAGGTCATTTCCACGGAGAACACGTGGCCAGTCCTCAATCATCATCTTACTGCACCATCTAAGTCATTCCCTCCTCCTTGTAACAGTTTCTTCCTTGGGTTCCTGGATACCATTTTCTGGTGCTCCTTGCTGACGTCCGCTCTTCTCCATGACCTCCTTTTCTCCTCTGTCTACCCTGGCTTCCTTGCTGACTTTGCTCATCTGTATCTCCTCCCACTCCTTCCCAGCGAGTGGAAGATCACACGTGACTGGCTCTGGCCAACGGGCTATGAGCAGAAGAGACAGGTCACTTCCCAGCAAAGCCTGGCACGTGACTCTCCAGCTGTCTCTTCTCCTGCAGATAGTGAAGAAATCCTCATGTTGACATGCAGGATGAAAAGAACCAGAGCAGCCTGATCGCTGAGTCACTAGGAAAGACAGATGTTCTGGAAACGAGCCCAGACTTACATCAGGCTTCATATGACTGAGCAATAAACTTCTGTGTGTCTGTATCCAGCCACTAGGATTTGGGAGCTATTTGTTACTGAGACAAAAGCCTAGCCTATCCTGACCAATACAGTTACTCATTCAGTCTTAAAATACTATCCGTATGCCAAGAACTCCAAATTTATAGTTCCAGCCAAATTTGTCTCCCAGACTCCAGACTCAAATATCCAACTACCTACTCAATATTTCCACTTGGGATGTTAGACATTTCTAACTTAACGTGTCCAAAACTGAAATATTTATGCAAGATTCACACTATTTTGATTACTATAGCTTTGTAATAAGTTTTGAAATAAAAAATTGTGAGTTCTCCAGCTTTATTCTTCTTTTTCAGGCTTGTTTTGGCTATTTGGGGTCCTTTGATATCTGTGAATTTTAGGATGACTTTGGAATTTTGATAGGGATTGCATTAAATAAATCTGGAGATCACTTTAAGCAGTATTGACATCTTAATAATATTAAATCTTCCAACTCATGAACATGGGATGTCTTTCCATTTATTTATGTCTTCTTTAATTTCTTTCAAAAATGTTCCATAGTTTTTATTGTACAGTCTTTCACCTTCGTAGTTAATTCCTAAGTATTTTATTCTTTTTGATGCTGTTGGAAGTGGATGTGGTTTTTTTAATTTCCTTTTTCAACTGTTTATTGTTAGTGTATAGAAACACAACTAATTTTGTATCTTGCTATTTTAAGGAATTTGTTTATTAGCACTACCAATTTTTTGGTGGAATCTTTAGGGTTTTATAACACATAAGATCATAACATCTGGAAACAGAGATAATTTCACTTTTTTCTTTCCAATTAGGATGACTTTTATTTCAGGTTTTGCCTAGTCACTCTGGCTAGGACTTCCAGCAGTATGCTGAAGAGAAGAGGTAAAAGTGGGCAACCCTGCCTTATTCCTGATCTTACAGGAAAAACTTTCAGTCTTTCACTGCTGAGCATGATGTTTGCTATGGGTTTTTTACATATGGATTTTATTGTGTGGAAGTAGTTTTATTCTATTCCTAGTTTGTTGTTTTTATAATGAAAGGGCATTAATTTATTTTTTTTTATTGGGGAAAATTGGGAAACTGTGTTTTTCCAGGGCCCATCAACTACAAGTTAAGTCGTTGTTTTGAATCTAGTTGTGGAGGGTGCAGTTCACTGGTCCATGTGGCAATCGAACCGGTGACCTTGGTGTTATGAGCACTGTGCTTTAACCAACTGAGCCAACCAGCCTCCCAGGGCATTGAATTTTGTCAAATGGTTTTTCTGCATCAATTGAGATAACCATGTGATTGTTTTCCCTTCATTCTGTTAAGATGGTATATGACGAGTTCTGACAATTAAGTTCGCAAACTTGCCACCGTGTGTGTACATTGGCAGCACTGTACAAACAGCTTGGTAAGGTTTCATAACCTTGGTATATCAATGTCTCTCAGCTGTGTTCATGTCGACATGTGGCGGTGTCTTGCTGAATGGCATTCATTATTGTTGTGTGTTTTTGTGTGCCATCACAAGAATGTCTGAGCTTGAATCAGAGCAACAAACATTACATTTCTTGTTAGATTTGGCAAGAGTGGAAGTGAAATCAGGGACATATTAGTCCAAGTTTATGGGGATAATGCCATGAAGAAAACGACAGTGTACAAATGGGTTAAATATTTTTCTGAGTGCAGAGAAACACATCACTGATGAAGAGAGGTCAGGGCAACCAATAACAAGCAGAACTGACTAAAATGTTGCAAAAATTCGTGGAATTGTGCATCAAAATCTTCAGCTGACTGTGAAAAGAATAGCAGACCAAGTAAACATCGATAGAGAAACAGTTAGGAAAATCTTAACTGAAAATCTTGGCATGAGAAAGGCACGTGCAAAAATGGTCCCAAAGGAGCTCTTGCATCAGGACAATGCACCAGCTCACAGGGCACTGTCTGTGAAGGAGTTTTTAGCCAGGAAACAAATACAGTAGTACCTCGGTTTTCTAACATCTCCATTGATGAACATTTCGGTTTATGAACATCGTAAACCCAGAGTAAATGCTTTGGTTTTCGAACACGCCTTGGAAGTTGAACATGTCACGTGGCTTCTGCTGAGTGCAAGATCCTGAGGCCTAGCTGTCAGCTGTTGAGTCCTGAGCACCCGCGCAACATGGAGGTGATATTTGGGCTTATTTGATGACTGTGTGCAATCGATCTGTGCTCATCTCATCTCAGGAGCCCTCTGCCAATTACCCCGTGCTGTGAGAAATGGATAAAAGCTGCAAAGCCAAGAGAACCATTAAAAGAACAACAATAGAAGTGCAGATGGAAATTATTTCCAAACATGAAAGTGATGTCTGTATATGTGATCTGGCAACGCAGTTTGGTATTGCCAAATCTACAATGTGTACCATCTTAAAAAATAAAGAAGCCATTAAAGGAGCCAATGTTGCAAGAGATGTTAAAACACAAGACAAAGAACACAGACAATTGAAGAAGTGGAAAAATTGCTTTCCATATGGATAAATGAAAAACAGTTGGCCGGTGACAGCATTTCTGAGAGATAATTTGTGAAAAAGCTTTACATTTGCTTGCTGACCTCATCAAAAACACCCCTGGAACAAATGCTGAGAGTGATATTTTCAAGGGAAATAGAGAGTGGTTTGAAAAGTTTAAGAGGAGAAGTGGCATACACAATGTGGTGAGACATGGTGAAGCGGCCAGTGCCAACAAAGAAGACACTGACCAGTTTGTTTTGGAATTTAAAGATTATGTAGAGGCAGAGGGTTTCCTTCCCCAAGTTTTCAACTGTGATGAGACAAGCCTCTTTTGGAAGAAAATGCCAAAGAGGACCTACCTAACAAAGGCGGAGAAATCATTGCCAGGACACAAGCCCGTGAAAGACAGGCTAACCCTTTTATTTTGTGGGAATGCAAGTGGGGATTTTAAGTTGAAGCCTTTGCGAGTCTACCGTTCTGAGAACCCCATGGTATTTAAGAAAAACAATGTCATAGAAAGCAAATTGCATGTGATGTGGAAGGCAAACAGCAAAGCTTGGGTAATCAGGCAATTTTTTATTGAGTGGGTTCATGAAGTGTTCGGGTCAAGTGTAAAAAAAATACCTCCAAGACAAAAACCTTCCAATGAAGTGCCTGCTTGTTGTGGAGAATGGTCCAGCTCACCCCCTAGGCTTGGAGGACGAGTTGATGGAAGAGTTCGTCAATGTAAAGTTTTATCAATGTAAAGTTTTTGCCCCCGAGCGCGACTCCTCTCATTCAGCCTATGGACCAGCAGGCCATATCTAATTTTAAGAGGCTTTACACCAAAGCACTGTTCCAAAGGTGCTTTGAGGTGACCTCAGACACAGAGGTAACCCTCAGAGAGTTCTGGAAGAATCATTTCAATATCCTACATTGCTTACACCTCATAGACAAAGCATGGAGGGATGTGTCTCACAGAACAATGAAGTCAGCCTGGAAGAAATTTTGGCCAGAACGTGTATTGGAGGATGTTGAAGAGGATGCTCCTGTTGTTGAGGACGTTGTGTCTCCGGGAAAGTCCATGGGCTGGGAAGTGAGCAGTGATGATGGAGGAGTTAGTAGAGGATCACAGGACTGAACTCACCACAGAAGAACTTCAACACCTTCTGACGGAGCAGCAACAGGCAGCAACTGAGGAACTGTCTTCGGAGGAGGAGGGAGGAGGAAGTGTTTCTACTGCACTGATCAAAGAAATGTGTGCAAAATGGGTTGAAGTGCAAATTTTTGTTGAAAAATAGCACCCTGATAAAGCTGCTGTAAGTCATGCCACTGACACTGTCAATGATGATGCTGTGTCTCACTTTAGGCAAATTTTAAAACATCGGAAAAAGCAAATGTCAATTGAAAAATTTTTAATGAGGAAAAGATCTAGTGAGTCTAAACCAGGTGTCAGTGGTGTAAAAAAATCAAGGGAAGAATTGGCAGGAGAGGAGTCACCTACAGTGTTATGGAAGGGGGCTAGAGAACACCTGACCAAAGCTCACCTATTGCAATTATGGAAGAGGACCACAGAACACCTGGAGAACAGTCAGAACAGTCACCCATTGTGATTATTAAAGGGGACCCCCCCCATCCAAACCATGACTATCATCATTGCAGGTAAGAAACAATTATTTTCATTTTTATCATCTACAGTACTATTTTTACATTGTGTTTATTTATTATTGCTTTTACAGTACAGTATATTGTGTGTATTGCTTTCATTGTGTATTATTTTATGGATCTATGGTATCATTAGGTAGTAAAATTCATGTTAAATTGCTGTTTTAGGGGTTGGATTAATCCATTTTGCATTACTTTGTATGGAAAACTGTGCCTCGGTTTTCGAACGTTTCAGAACTCGAACGGTCTTCCAGAACAGATTATGTTTGAAAACCAAGGTACCACTGAAACTGTATTGGAACACCCTCCCTACTCACCTGATCTGGCCCCCAATGACTTCTGTCTTTACCCAAAGATAAAGGAAATATTGCAAAGAAGACATTTTGATGACAATCAGGACATCAAGGGTAATACGACGACAGCTCTGATGGCCATTCCAGAAAGAGTTCCAAAATTGCTTTGAAGGGTGGACTAGGCGCTGGCGTGAATACATAGCTTCTCAAGGGGAGTACTTCGAAGGTGACCATAGTGATATTCAGCAACGAGGTGTGTGGCACTTTTTCTAGGATGAGTTCACAAACTTAATTGTTAGACCTCATACATTAATCACTTTTGTATGTTAAACTATCTTTGTATTCTATTAATATATCCCACTTGGTCACAGTGTAGAATCCTTTTACTATGCTGCTGAATTTGGTTTGCTAGTATTTTGTTGAGGATTTTTGCATTGATGTTCATAAGGATATTGGTTTGTAGTTTTCTTTGCTTGTAGTGTCTTTGGCTTTGGTCAGGGTCATGGTGGCCTCATAGAGTGAGTTAGGAGCTATGCTCTCCTCTTTGATTTTTGGAAAAAGTTTGCAAAGGATTGGTGTTAGTTCTTCTTTAAATTTTGGTAGAATTCCAATAAAGCCATCAGGTTTAGGGCTTTACTTTGTTAAGAGATTTTTGAATATTGACTCAATCTATGTACTAGTGAAAGGTCTATTCAGATTTTCTATTTCTTCATGGTTTCGTCTTGGTAAATTTTGTGTGTCTAGGAATTTTCCCATTTCATCTAGGTTATTTAAATTTTGACATTCAGTTGCTCATAGAACTCTCTTATAATACCTTTTATTTCTTTAGAATTGGTAATAATGTCTCCACTATCATTCCTCATTTCAGTAATTTATTGCATGACTTAATTTTTGTAGTTTTATAATAAATCTTCATGTCACTCCAGTATACTCATCTTCATCATGATTGTCCTGGCTATTCTCAGGCCTTTGCATTTCTGTATAAATTTTAGAATCAATATGACAATCTATACCAACAACCTGCTGGGATTTTGATCAGAATTGTATTAAATAAATAAATCAACTTGAAGAGATTTGACATCTCTATAAGACTTCCATCTGCTCCCTTCACTTTGGCTGCTAAAAATAATTTATCTGCTTTCTGTAGTTTTTGCCTTTTTTAGACTTTCATGTAAAAGGAATCCGTACAGTATGTAGTCTTCTGTGTCTGGCTTATTTTAGCCGGCATAATGCTTCTCAATTCATCTATGATGTTGCACGTGGGTCATTCCTATTAATGCTCAGTGATATTTCATTGTGCAGACATACCACATTATACTTGTTTATTCACCAGTTAATGAGCCCTTGAGTTTTCTCACAGATTTTGTTATTATGAATCAAGTTTCTCTGGAAGCTTGGTTCATAATAACAATGTTAAATAATATATAATTAAATATGTAAAAATTACATATTATATAAAATTAAGGTACATAAAATACATAATTAAATATATAAATACATATAATATAAAAACACATAATAAAAAACATACATACAACATATAATATATACATACAATACATAATATATAACAAAGCTTTCAGAGAAGCTTTATTCATAATAACAATACATGTACAAGTGTTGGTGTGAACAAGTTTTCATTTCTCATGAATAAAGGCCTAGGCCTGCGATCTAAATCATATGTAGGTGTTTCTTTATATGAAATTGCCAAACTGTCTCCAAATGTCTGTGCCATTTTACATTCCCACCAGGAATATATGAGGGTTCCAGTTGCTTCAATCCTCTCCAACACTTTGTAGTATCATTATTTTTCATTACAGCCATTCTAGAGGGTGTGTAGTAGTATCTCACTGCGGTATCTAATTGCATTTTACAAATGCAAATGATATAACAACCCTGGTTTTCCTTTTAATTTTATTTTTTCATTAAAACTTTAAAAAAAATTATTTTGAAACAGTTTTAGATTTACAGAAGAGTTGGAAAGATAATACAAAGAGTTCCTGTATGCCCTTCTCACAATTTGCTTTAATGTTATCACCTTACATAACGATGGTACATTGTCAAAACTAAGAAATTGACATTGATCCAATGCTATTAATTAAAATACAGACTTAATTTATATTCCACCAGTTTGCCAACTAATGTTCTTTTTCTGCTCCAGGGCCCAACCCAGAATACCACATAACAATCAGTCATTATGTCTCCTTAGTTTCTTCTAATCTGTGATGGTTTTTTGATCTTTTCATGTTTTTATGACCTTGACATTTTTGAAGCGTACTAGTCCGATATGTTTGTAGAATGTCTATCAGTTTGGGTTCGTGTGATGTTTTCTCACCATTAGAGAGAGTATGTGGATTATTGGAAGAATACTACAGAATCATGAAGTGTAATAAAGTGCCCATCTCATCACATGGTATCAGATGGTACATATCAACATGACTTATTAATGGTGATGTTTCCCTTGATCCCTTGGTTTTAGTTGTGTCTGCCAGATGTCTTCACTGTAGAGTTGCTCTTTTTCCTTTCCATACTCTTTTAATTAGGAATGAGTTGCTAAGTCCAGTCCATACTCCAAAGGAGGAGAATTAAGCTCCACTTCCTAAAGTGAGGTGTCTCAAAAAATATGTGGGCATATATTAAAACCACTACAATAATTAATAAATATTATGATTGAGATATTTGAGGGTAGGAAAATATCTTGTTTCTCAAAGTTTTGCCAATCATTTTAGCATTCTTTTGTGGGTCTTGCCCATAACAATTATTAATATGGTGTTCTAGTGGTGATTTGTTTTGTTTTGTTTTGTTTTTATCAGGGAATATTAGGGAACAGTATGTTTTTCCAGGGCCCATTAGCTCCAAGTCAAGTCGTTGTTTTCAGTCTAATTGCGGAGGGTGCAGCTCACTGGCCCATGTAGGAATCGAACCGGCAACCTTGGTGTTATGAGCACTACGCTCCAACCAACTGAGCCAACTGGCTGCCCCTAGTGGTGATTTTTTATTTCCCTCATTCCTTCTATATTTATTGTTTGGAATTCTATTGGAAAGAGTTGTCCTTTCTCGCCTCTTATTTATTTATTCAAACATTCCTACCAATATGAACTCATAGATAGTCATATTTATTCTTTAAGTTACAACCCAACACCATTGTTATTTAGTTGTTCAAATTGTTCCACCTTTGGCCCTTTGGTTGGTTCCTGTGTCTTATACTTAAAAAAAAAAAGAAAAAAACCACTTTCTTATCTTCTGGCACTACAAGATGCTCCTTGCACATCTTATGTTTTCTCTGCCTCAACCTTAGAATCGGTCATTTCTCCAGATTTTCTTTTGATTAGTGTTTACATAATGTATCTTATTTCATTCTTTTACTTTTAAGCCATTTTTTTCTTTGTATTTAAGGTGCTCATAGAGTTGGTTCTTTTTTAAAATCCAACATGAAAATCTCTGTATATTCATTGCTGTTTGTTTTCTGCTCCTTATTCCTCTTTGTAAATCATTGAATCAACAAGAAAAATTTCCCCAAAAAGGCCCATAGGGACATATTAATAAATGCTTGGGGTCAAATGGTCCCAGTAAATGGGAATCAAAACACACAAATTTCCCCATCCCAGAGTCCCAGTGCACAGCAGCTTTATATGGTCCAGAATCCAGGAGGTAAGAAACTATAGCACCTGCTGTGTCCCCAGTCTGTACTTCAGTGGCCATGACCTATGTTTGTTTGATCCTGGGCCCTGGCTGAACCCTCCCACAGGGTTTATTTTGGAGATGAGAGGCCCTGAGATCCTGGGGCTCCATCCCCTGAGATCCCTCTTATGTGGGGCCCTTTCCTCTGGGGATCCCCACACAGACACAGGTACACATACACACACACACACACACACACACACACACACACTACCCAGCTGGGGAGTGCACACTGGGGAGGTGACAAGAGGGAAAGAAAAAAAGTTGGAGGCAGCTCTGCCATGGGGCAGGGGCATCCAGTCTCTGGGCACCAGGCCCGGGGCCCATAGGTGGGGAGGGGAGACACACCAGGCTAATGGGAAGGGCAACCCCGAAGTGCCCAGGGGTCTGCCTGAGACAGCGTCATCTCTGGGCACCTGGAGAGAACAAGGTCTGGGTCCTGTGTCCTCCACTCTGGGAACCTGTCACCAGAAGGAGACGCCCCCAGTGTGGAGAGGCTGCAGGGGAGAGAGCCTCAGCTTACTCCCCTGTAACGTGGGGTACATAGACAGGGTGACACCAAGAGTCCCATGACCTGCAGGAGAGGCTATCGCCCCTGGTTCTCTGTCATGACCCAGCGTGCTCCCAGTCCCTGGAAAGCGCTTTCCACTCCTTGAAATCCTTCTGAGCACAGGGCAGCCTAGGGGTTTGGGGGACACGGGGCCTGCATCGTGCAGAATGTGGCAGAGCAATGGACCACTCGCTCAGGGACCAGGGACATCCTTGTTGGAGACTCAGGGTCCTCATTTAGAAGTGGGGGGAGTCATTGCAGTGGATGGGGTGAGAGGCCCTGTGAGTGAACTGGACACACCAGAACAGTGGAGGGAAAGAGAGGAGCCAGAGAGGCTTCTGGGGTCCCTCACATCCCCCTGGAGCCTGCAAACCCAGCCCCTTTGCCTCCTGGCCATGGTGGAATAACTGCCTTGAGGACCACAAACAAAGGAGTGTGTCTTGTTCTCTGGTTTTCCGCCCGGAGCTGCAGTGCTGGGGCTGCCCACCAGGGGACACTGTGCTCAATGGTGCAAGGAGGAGGGAAGGGAACCAAGGGTCATTCCCAGCCACCTCTGCCTCTGAACAACAGGCACCTTTTTTTTCTTTGTAAGATTTGTATTAAAATATAACTAACATACAATATTATATTAGTTTCAGGTGTACACCATAGTTATTCAACATTTATATACCTAAAGAAGTGATCACCATGGTAAGTCCAGCAACCATGTGACACCGTACCAATTTATCACAATATTATTGACTATATTCCCTATGCTGTACTTTACATCCCCAGGACTATTCTGTAACTACCAATTGGTACTTCTTACTCCCTTCACCTACTTCATCCTGCCCCCTAACTCCCCCTCCCATCTATCACCCTGATAAATCTAATACCCATCTGACACCATACATATTTATTACAATATTATTGACTATATTCCTTATAGTGTACCCTACATCCCCATGACTACTGTGTGACAACCAATCTGTACTTCTTACTCCCTTCTCCGTTTTCACCCACCCTCAACCGCATTCCATCTAGCAACCATCAAAATGCTCTATCTATCTATGAATTTGTTTCTGTTTTGTTTGTTTTGTTCTTTAGATTCCACATATAAGTGAAATAACATTGCACTGTCTTTCTGTCTCACATACTCCACTCAGCACAACACCCTCCAGGTCCAGCCATGCTGCTGCAGATGGCAAGAACCATTCCCTTCCCTGGCCAAGCAATATTCCACTGTATATACCTACTCTTTACCCATTCATCCATAGACAAATACCCAGGCTGCCTCCACATCGTGGCCATTGTAAACAATGCTGCAATGAACATATGGATGTACATGTCCCTTGAAGTAGCATTTGGGTTTCTTCAGATAAATACCCAGAAGTAGAATTAATGGGTCCTTCTTTGTCTCTTGTTATAGCCTTTGTTTTAAAGTCATTGTCATGCACGGTGTCATGCGGGGTCTCTGCTCCCGCTCCCCACATAAGAACGCAGGATATGGTGAGGCCAAAAAGGAACACCCATGGAGCCATGGATGGGGGTTCACACCACTATAGTCTCAGTGGCGACTGGGGTGGAGACACAGGAAGCAGGATCCACACCATCCGCAACCTGCCATCCGCTTCTCTGCCAACCAACGTCACTTGCTAACTGCAATCCGCCCTTGCTAGCTCAGCCACGGCAGTTGTATCAGTGGCTAATGGCTAACTGGTTACAACTGATGGCCATCTACTACCTGAGCCAGCACCTTTCCATGTGAGGCCGAGAGCCTGGAAACTGCTCTCTGGGACTCTGTCCCCACAGTCATTTTGTCTGGTATAGGTATTGCTGTCCCAGCTTTTTTTTTTTTTCCTCCATTTTCATGAAATACCTTTTTCCCATCCCTTTACTTTCAGTCTGTGTGTGGCTTTTGATCTGAAGTGAGTCTCTTGTAAACAGCATAGGTAAAGGTCTTGTTTTCTTATCCATTCAGCCCTTCTATCTGTTGATTGAAATATTTAATCAATTTACATTAAAGTAATTGTTGATAGATATGTAGTTACTGCCATTTTGTTATTCATATTTTTTATCCTTTTTTTTTTTTTCATCTTAAAAAAGTCCCTGTAAGATTCCTCGTAATACTGGTTTGGTGGTGACAAACCCCTTTAGCTTTTCCTTGTCTCAGAAACTCTTTATCTGGCCTTCGATTCTAAATGAGAACTTTGCTGGGTAGTCTTGATTGCAGGTCCTTGCTTTCATTGAGTATTTTGTGCCAATCCCTCTGGCCTGCAAAGTTTCTGTTGAGAAATCAGCTGATAGTCGTATGGGAGTCGTAGGTAACTAACTGCTTTTCTCTTGCTGCTTTTAAGATTTGTCTTTACACCTGAAACTAATTTTTTTTTAAATCAAACAAAAAAAAAAATATTTGTCTTTAACCTTTGGCATTTGTGGGGAAGAGCCAGGAGTGCAGTTTCCAGGCTCTCAGCCTCATGAGGAAAGGTGCTGGCTCGGGTAGTAAATGGCCATCAACTGGGAATGGATGGCCGGCCATCAGCTGTGGCTAGTTGGCCGTCAGCTGTAACCAGTGAGGCACTGGCCACTAATATAACTGCTGTGGCTACGCTAGCAGCGGATAGTGACTGGCAGGCGCAGATTGCAGTTAGCAGGGTGGATTGCAGATTGTGGATGGCGGATTGCAGAGAGGCAGATTGCAGTTGGCAAGTGAGGTTGTTTTGCAGAGAAGCGGATGGCGGGTTGCGGATCATGTGGCTCCTGCTTCCTGTGTCTCCAACCCAGCCGCCAGCGAGAATATAGTGGTATGACTCCCCTATCTTTGGATCCGTGGGTGTTCCTTTTTGGCCTCGCCATATCCTGCATTCTTATGTGGGGAGTGGGACCAAAGACCCTGTGTGACACCCTGCAAGACAGCATTTTAATTATGTGTCTTGGTGTGGGCCTCTTTGGGTTCATCTTGTTTGCGACTCTCTGCATTTCCTGGGCTTATATGTCTATTTCTTTCACCAGGTTAGGAAAGTTTTCTGTTATTAATTCTTCAAAAAAGGTTTTCAATTCCCTGCTCTCTCTCTTCTCCTTCTGGTATCCCTATGATGCAAATGTTGGTATGCTTCATGTTGTCCCAGAGGCCCCTTAAACTATCCTTCTTTTCTTTTTTTTTTTTAATTCTTTTTTCTGTTTGCTCTCTGTTTGGGTGTTTTCTGCTGCCGTATCTTCTAAATCGCTGATTGGATCCTCTGTTCATCTAATCTACTGTGGATTCCCTCTAATGTATTCTTCATTTCAGTTATTGTTGTCTTTATTTCTAACTGGTTCTTTTTTATGTTTTCTATCTCCATTTTGATGTTTCCTATTTCTTTGTTGAAGTTCTGAGATCATTGCACTTCTTTATAACCATGTTTTGAACTCTGCATCAGGTAGATTGCTTGTCTCCATTTTGTTCAGTTCATTTTCTGGAAATTTGTTCCGTTCTTTTATTTGGGACATATTTGTCTCCCCATTTGGCTGCCTCTCTGTCTTTGTTTCTGTGTATTAGGTAGGGCTGCTATGTCTTCCGGTCTTAGTAGAGTGGTCTTATGTAGTAGGAGTGCTGTGGGGCCCAGTGGTGCAGTCTCCCTGGTAACCTGAGCCAGGCACTCCATGTGTGGGTTGTGTGTGCCCTTTTGTTGTTGTTGAGCCTTGGTGATGTTTGCACATCAATGAGAGGGATTGACCTTTGGGCAGATTGGTTGTGAGGACTGGCCATGACTATAGAGGAGGAGCTGCTGTGCAGGGGCTGATCCCATGGAGCAATATTCACTTTAGCAGGGCTCTGGTGCCTGCCTAGTCTGCCTTTGGATGTGCCATCCCCAAAGGCAGCCAGGTGATGCTCCAGCTGGTTCTGAAGTTGGCCATTGGGCATGCCAGCTCCGGGGCCTCCCGAAAGGGGACACACTGCAGACCAAGTTCAGCCTCAGCCTGTGCCCTGCCCTGGGCCACCTGGCATGAGCCACAAAGCAATCTGCAGATGGCCACTGCCCAAGCCAGGCTTGGATGTGCCTTGAGAGGCCAAGCCACGAACTGAGACTGGCTGTCACTAGTGCTGGGCTTAGGGCTGCTCAGCCAGAGGTATAGGACACGCCAAAGCCAGATGTTCTTCGTTTGGGTTTTGTGAACCTTCAAGAGATTTTAGGAAAATCCACAGCATGAGCCAAGATAGGTCATTTACACAGAAAAGACTCTGGAAGCAGCTTGGGTGTGCCCAAAGTTGGGTGGGGCAGGGTCTCTGGGAATCATCCAAGGTGGGCAAGTGAACAGTGTTATCCAGGCTAACACTGAATCAATAGCTCCTTCATCAGGGAGAAAACTGTCCCTCCAGCCCTCGCTCTTGAGCCAGACAACTCAGTTCCTCCCCATATGTCCCTGGTGCCTTTCAAGCTGCTGCCCCAGCGCTGGAGTTCAGAGAGGGTGAGTCCATCAACAAGTCCATGTGGGGGCCCTTTATGAGGAATGCCTGGGACTTCAGCCACCCTCATCTCACTCAGCCACAATCACTGCTGGTTTTCACAGCCAGAGTTATGGGAGCTTCTTCCCCCAGCACCAGATCCCTGAGCTAGGGAACCTCGTGTGGGGCTGGGGCTTCTCATTCCTGAGGGGGGGACCTTCACAGCCAACTTATCCCTCCCGATTTTTAATGGTCATATATGTGTGTGGGACCAGCCTGTTCCACATCTTTGCCCCTCTTCCCAGTCCCAAGTGTCTTCTTCTGTATGTCCTTAGTTGTAGGGCTTCACTTCAGCCAGACTTCAGGTGATTGTCAAGTGACAGTTCTTCTGTAGTCTAGTTGTAATTTTGATATGGTTGTGAAAGGAAGCAAGCATTGCGTTTACCTACTCCGCCATCTTGACTGGAGCTCTGCACCTTTTTACTAGCATCCATCTCCACAATGTGTGCTGCTCAGAGACAGAAGGGAGCTCTGAGATCCTCTCATTAATCCTTCAGCTACTTTGCCCTACGCTCACCCTGAGCAGGGCTGTGTTAGGCTCCTGGGGGAGGCGGGGGGCAGGGGTGGTCCAGACACTGCAGGTATTTATAGTTATGATGACAGCCTGTGAAGTAGATGCTAGAATGACCCGTACTGTGCACATAGGGACATTCAGGGGAGGCCCTGAGAGGACGTGTTTGTCAGGGTCACATCACTGATGAGGAGGAGGAGCCAGTTCTGAACCCAGCTCTGGGTCCTCAAAGCCGGGGCCCCGGCTGCACCCAGGCCTCCCTGGGACTGTGGGGTGCTGTGGGGTGGGCTGTGTTGGTGTAAGTATATGGACATGGCGTGGGGGGAGGGAGAGCAGTCACCAGCCCAGAGGGGCCTTGGGGAGCTCCTGTCTGAGGAGGAAGCCCAGGTAGGGGATCCCAGGCAATGCCATCACTTCCTGATCACACAGCCCCACAGAACGTGCCCCCCCCCCCCCGGTGACCAGGCAGCCCCAGCCTGGAGAATCCCGCGCCCAGCTCACTTGGCTGCAGACGCCGGACGTAGTGACATGTTTCCTTCTTGCTCTCGCACACCCCGAGGCAGTGGCCTCAGGAAAGCCCGAAGTTCGAATCCTTTCCCATGTTTTAGACACTGGGTGAGATCTCACCCCAGATGCCTCTGGCCATTTTCCCGGAGGAAACCACAGGTAACACAGGGAGGCCCAAGGCGGTTCAGTCCGGGCCAGGTCACTACTCTGGTCCCGTGTGTGTGTGTGTGTGTGTGTGTGTGTGTGTGTGAGAGAGAGAGAGAGAGAGAGAGAGGGTTCACACGGAAAGGGCAGGCCCTGAGCAGAAGCAGGCTGAGGGGGGCTCAGAAGCCTGGGGGCTGGTCGTGTGCACACCCCAGGTCAAGCCTGGCTGGGTGGATGTGGGGGCAGAGCAGCTCTGCCCAAAGTTCATCCCAAGCCCTCAGGGAAATGTCATGTGCCCGGAATGGAGGTCTGTGCAGATACAAGCCTGTGCCTGACCTGAGAACAGAAGGTCAGGAGGGCAGAAGCAGCCGCGACAACGCCCAGGCAGGGCTCTGATGCCTGCACACAGGCCGCCGGCCACTGTCACTGCAGAGCTCCAGGCAGGACATCAGTGATGAGCTATCAACAGGGACACCCACTCCATGTCCCCGAGCGAGGGGCAGGTGCACCATGCCATCAACAAGGGCCAGTGCAAGCCCTAGGTGAGTTATGTCTTCAAAACCGGGGTCCAAGGAAGGCCACCAGCCCAGACCCCGCCCAGGCCCCTCCCCCGGGTTGCCCCCAGGGTCTGCTTGCAGTTTTTCACTTCAGGCCCAGACCTGGAGCTCAGAGCTCAACTTCTGTTGACTCTACCTGAAGACCTGGATCCCGGGAAGGCAGAGCCTGACGGTGAGCAGGGCCTATGTGGGCTGCCCCTGAGCGCTCAGGGAGGGCTCTGTGCCAGACACACAGGGCGGAGCTCCACAGGCTGGGCCAGGAGCCAAGATGGGACTCCGCCCACCGTCTGGGGGCCTGCACCCAGGGAAGGTGTCCTGGGGTGGGTCCCCGGGCTGTGGCCTCTCTGAAAGGCTCTGTAATGGGTCCTGGGTTTGCAGTGTACCTGGAAAGGCAGGCATGTGATTTTTCTCCTCTCATAGCTGCAGTACCAGCTCAGGAATCTCAGCATGTCCCAGGTGCGGCTCCTGTCCCTCCTGAGGAGCCCAGTGCAAGGCCAGGAGCCAGGGCAGTGACCAGGCACCTCCAGGCACTGAGGAGAGTCTGCAGGCACTATCACCATTAGATGCAGCTGCAAGTCTGGGGTTGGACGGGCATGTGGAGCAAATCCTGGAAGGGACCTGGGGCTGGTGCAAGAGTCCCCAACACGAGGAAGGAACATCGCCAGCACCAGCACTGCTGCCGGCAGAGGGCCTGGAGTTGTCACTGCACCCAGTACCTCGCAAGCTGAACCATCACCTGATTCTGCACCTGCACTGGCTCATGTAGGGGACAGAGGCAGGAGTGGTTTCCAGGCTCTCGGCCTCACGTGGAAAGGTGCTCACTCGGGTAGTAAATGGCCATCAACCGTGATTGGATGGCCATCAGCTGTGGCGAGTTGGCCGTGAGCTGTAACCAGTGAGGCACTGGCCAGTAATATAACTGTCGTGGCTGTGCTAGCAGCAAATGGGGGCTAGCAAGAAGATGGTGGCTGAGCTAGCAGGAGCGGATTGCAGTTAGCACAGCGGGTTGAGCTAGCAAGTGAGGTTGGGTGGCAGAAAGAAGTGGACTACAGGTTGAGGATCGTGTGGCTCCGGCTTCCTGTGCCTCCAACCCAGCCGACAGCGAGAATATAGTGGTATGACTCCCCTATCTATGGCTCCGTGGGTGTTCCTTTTTTGCCTCACCATGTCCTGCATTCTTATGTGGGGAGTGGGAGCTGATGACACCCTGCATGACACTCATGCAGGGGACCTAGAACAGGCACAAGACGCTGCACCCTTTCAGGGCAAGCTGTCACCTGCACAAACATGAATTCCTGCAAGAGACTATAGAGCTGGCAAAAGAAGCAGCAACCTTGCAGGATAAACCGTCCTCTGATTCTGCACCTGCACTGGCTCATGCAGGAAACCTAGAGCTGGCAAAGCAGCAGCAACAATGCAGGGAGAACACGTGATTGTGCACTTGCACGGGCTCCTGAAGGAAACCTGGAGCTGTCGTGAGCCCAGCACCCCTGTAAGGGTGGCTGGCTCTGGAACATCCTTCGCACTGTTTTCTGTATCTCACCTTCAACCCTATCGCCCACCAGAACTTTCAGCCATTCCCTTTTATTGTTTGTGTTTATGGTTTCTTTAATTCTATTTTTCCTCTCTACATCTATATGATATCTTACATATGTTTCAAATTCAAGACAATTAAATGTAACAAACATCATTATACATTGTACATTCATGAGTAGTTAGTACATCCACAGCACCATGCATCCATCGTCACTATCTCGCTGTGAAATATTTCATCGCGCAAATCCCTCACCCCCATTTCTCCTTCCCCCAGCCCCTGGCAGCCCCAGTCTCTTTTCTGTTTCTCTTTCTTTACCTATTCTGGATCTTTCCTCTAAATGGAATCATAGAATACGGTCCCTTTTGTGTCTGCCCATGTATTTTTTGAAGGGACTCATTAATTTTTGTTTCTGTTTTAATTGAAAATAATATTTTTGTTTTTAAAATTGAAACCCCAGATGGATGAAAGATTAGATGAATAAAATGAAACCCCTTTAACTAAATATGCGTGTAATCTTGGGGGAGACACCACTGTTCTACGTGTGACACCAGCATTAGAAGACAGACAGGAAGCGGCTGGCTCTTCCTGTAGCCAAAACAAAGCAAGAAAAATGCAGAAACCTGGAAAACAACCACAAACTGCAAAGCATTTTTTACAATTCAAAGCCAGAAAAAGGTTTAACATCCCTATGGTACAAAAACACCCTCAAAAATCAATGTCTTTAGAATGACTAAGAGCAAAAACATGCAAT
Source organism: Rhinolophus ferrumequinum (assembly GCF_004115265.2). NCBI lineage: Eukaryota > Metazoa > Chordata > Mammalia > Chiroptera > Rhinolophidae > Rhinolophus > Rhinolophus ferrumequinum. Next base: position 2,748,465 of record NC_046307.1, read on the forward strand.
TCCAACAAGAGGCAGCACCTATGGCCTGTACATGTCAGAGATGCCTGCCCTCCCTGATGGGGACACACAAATGTAAACAGTGAGAGAGCATTGTCACCATCAGACTGGCAGGGTCCTCGTCTGGGGGCGACCAGTCCTGGGGACAAGGTGAGGAAGCACAGGCCCCAGCAGATCCCTGGAGAGAAGTGGGAAAGGCTCCTCTGGGAGGACAGGGCACAGGACCTGTCCCAGGTCCACAGGGGCTCCACTCCCCCGGCAGTGCTCACCCTAGGAGGTGACCCACAGACAGGCTTGCACAATGTTTCAAAGATGTATTTACAAGACATTCCTCACAGCACTGGTTCAAACAGCAGGAAACTGGGAAGAACACTAAGGTCCACGAAGAGGGGCTGGGATGCACCCATCCTGGTCCACAGGGACAAGTGACGTTGAGCAGCCGCTAACGTCAGTGCAGGGTGTCCAGGCGCAGACAGTGTCCTCAGGGTCCTCTGACGTGAGTCACGCTGGACCCACCGTGTGCAGCCGGGATCCCGTGTCTGACACCACATGGATGTGATGGCAACTGACAGACACACACGTATCAACATGAATTCTGTGTGTGAGAGAGAGAATGAGAGCCTTAGGGATACTCACCAAACCACTATGAGGGTCAGCTCTGGGGGTGGGACTTGCAAATCTCTTCTTGTTTAGGTGATGTTGAAATTTTTTCTAATGTATATTACTTTATAATTCTAAAAAGATTTAAATCATATGTTAAAGTTATCCATTTATCACTCATATGCAGAATAAGTACATTATTTACTTTTAAAGGTATTTATTACAAGTACAATCATGATTTATTAGGGTAAAATAGTGAATTCTAAAGGAATTAAGAATTAAGTAAACCACACAGAAGGAGTGCCCCTGCCCCACCCATTCATAACTCACCTGATCAGCCTGGCCCTGCCACCCAGGACAGAGGACGGGGATGGTCTGGACACTCTTGCCTGTTCCCTCTCCCTCCGAGCGTGGAACCCTTCTCTCAGCCGGGAAAGCACATCTAGGGTAGTATCATGGGGACAACCCTGAATGGGCTGCCTCCAGGTAAAGGTCTCAGCTGCAACGGCAGGATCCACTTGAGCTTGTGTGAGCAGAAGCCTTTGTGAAACACTGAGGGGATCAGAGAAGCTGCTAGGAGGTCAGTGCATGAGGCTGGGGGCTTTGGAGATGGAACAAAGTGCCAAACCACATCTAAGCCTCCAGTGGGAGTGACCCCTGCCCTGTGCCAGCTGCCAGCCCACACAGCTGGCACATGCAGCATATAAATGAGATCACATGGTATTTTTCTTTCTCAGTCTGACTTATTTTACTTAGCATAATAGCCTCTAAGTCCATTCATGCTGTCGCAAATAGCAAGATGTCATTTTTTGTGGCTGAGTAATATTCCACTGTATGTATGTACCACATCTTCTTTGTCCACTCACCTACTGATGGGCAGTTGGGCTGCTTGCATATCTTGGCTATTGTAAATAGTGCTGCAGTGAACATCGGGGGGCAGATATCTTTTCAAATTATTGTTTTAAATTTCATTGGATAAATACCCAGAAGTGGATTTGCTGGGTTATAAGGTAATTCTATTTTTAATTTTTTCAGGAACCTCCATACTGTTTTCCATAGTGGCTGCATCAATTTGCAATCCCACCAACAATGCGTGAGGCTCCCTTTTCTCCACATCTTCACCAACACTTGTTTGTTGATTTACTGATGATGGCCATTCTGACAGGTGTGTGAGGGTGGTATCTCATCATGGTTTTTATTTGCATTTCCCTGATTAGTGATGTTGAGCATCTTTTCATATGTCCATTGGCCATCTGAGAAATGTCTATTCAGGTCCTTTGCACATTTTTTAATCAGATTGTTAGGTTTTTTGGTGTTAGGTTTTTTGGTATGAGTTTCTCACATATTTTGGATATTAACCCCTTACTAGATGTATCATTGGTAAATATCTTCTCCCATTCAGGAGGTTGCCTTTTCATTTTGTTGATGGTTTCCTTTGCTGTGCAAAAAAATTTTAATTTGATATAGTTCCATTTGTTTGTCTTTTGTTTCCATTGCCCAGGGAGACTAATCCAAAAAAACACATTGCTAAGATCAATGTCAAAAAGTCTATTGCCTATATTTTCTCCTAGAAGTTTTATGATTTCAAGTCTTCAAGTCTTACATTGAAGTCTTTAATCTAGTTTCTTTTTTCTTTTTTTTTTTTTTTTTTTGCATATGTCTGTCCAGTTTCCCAACACAACTTGTTGAAGAGACTGTCATTTCTCCATTGTATATTCTTGGCTCCTTTGTCACAGATTAATTGACCACATAGGCGTGGGTTGATTTCTGGGCTCTCTATTCTGTTCCATTGATCTATGTGTCTGTTTTTATACCAGTACCATGCTGTTTTGATTACTAAAGCCTTGTAGTATAGTTTGATATCAGGTAGCATGATACCTCCAACTTTGTCCTTCTTTCTCAAGATTGTTTCAGCTATTTGGGGTCTTTTATGGTTCCATGTAAATTTTACGTGTTTGGCAAAGATTGTGCTGAATCTGTAGATTGCTTTGGGTAGTATGGACATTTTAAGGATGTTAATTCTTCCTATCCACGAGCATGGTATATGCTTCCATTTATTTGTAACTTCTTTGGTTTCTTTATTCAATGTCTTGTAATTTTCAGTACATTTATTCAATATCTTTATTCAACGTCTTTATTCAATGTCTTGTAATCCTCAGTTAAATTTATTCCTAGATATTTTTTATGCAACTGTAAATTAGATTGTTTTCTTAATTTCTCTTTCTGATAGTTTGTTACTGGTGTATAAAAATGCAACTAGGGCCGGCCTGGTGGCTCAGGAGGTTGGAGCTCCGTGCTCCTAACTCCGAAGGCTGCTAGTTCGATTCCTACATGGGCCAGTGGGCTCTCAACCACAAGGTTGCCGGTTCAACTCCTCGAGTCCCGCAAGGGATGGTGGGCTTTGCCCCCTGCAACTAAGATTGAACACAGCACCTTGAGCTGAGCTGCCTCTCGGATGGTTCAGTTGGTTGGAGCACAGGCTCTCAACCACAAGGTTGCCAGTTCAATTCCTCGAGTCCCGCAAGGGATGGTGGGCAGCGCCCCCTGCAACTAAGATTGAGCACGGCACCTTGAGCTGAGCTGCCTCTGAGCTCCCGGATGGCTCAGTTGGTTGGAGCGTGTCCTCTCAACCACAAGGTTGCCAGTTCGACTCCCGCAAGGGATGGTGGGCTGTGCCCCCTGCAACTAGCAACGGCAACTGGACCTGGAGCTGAGCTGTGCCCTCCATAACTAAGACTGAAAGGACAACAACTTGACTTGGAAAAAAAAAGTCCTGGAAGTACACACGGTTCCCCAATAAAGTCCTGTTCCCCTTCCCCAATAAAAAAAAAAAGAAAGAAATCTTTAAAAACAAAAAAATTTTTTTTTAATGCAACTAATTTCTGAATATTACTTTTGTATTCTGCCACTTTACTGAATTCATTTATTAGTTGAAACAGCTTTTTGGTGGACTCTTTAGGGTTCTCTATATACAGTATCATGTCATCTGCAAATAATGATAGTTTTTCTTCTTTCCAATTCGGATGCTTTTATTTCTTTTTCTTATTTGATTGCTGTGGCTAGGGCTTCCAATACTCCTTAAAAGCCTAATTCATGTCTTCAACAGTGGCCACTCCCTCATTTTATTGGCCATGGGTCACTCCTTCTCCCACTCAGCCTCCTGCTCTGGGGGCAGAAGGTCATCCTGTTCCAAGCTGGTCCAGGGCCATCAGTCTTTAGCTCCTTCTCCTCCTCCAGGTTGTCAGTCACAGACTACTTCTCTTCGTCCGCCTCCTCCTCCCACTTGATCTCGCTGGCACCCAAGGTGGCGCCCTACCACCCGAGTCCACTGTAGGAGTCAGGTGGCCAAGAGAGGTCAGGAAGAACCGCATGGTTGTGCAGGAGGCTGCAGCTGTTTGAGAGGCTATCCTCTGAGTGGTTGCCTCCAACCAGTGGAAAGACCAGGGCTGCAAAGCTGGAAGCCCATGTTGGTCGGACGAGGGGGAGGGCAGCAGGTCCTGCACATGGCCCACAGTTCCCAGCGCCAAGCCTGCAGAGTACGTGGATGGCCTCTCTAGGTGGTCCTCTGTCCGGGTGGGTTGAGTCTCAGGAGTAAGGTGTGTGCACCACAGGGAGCTGAAAGAAGATACATGGAGCCAAAGGCAAAGTAGACATACTTTATTCAGGCTATGGGGCACAATCAGCCCCATCGCTGGATACAGTCAGCTGCCCACCACGTGAAACAGCCAGACACCTTTATACTATACAGAGACAAAGGTGGCGTACAACCAGGGTGCTTACATAAGAGTATATCTTTAAGATGGACGGCGCCTGCACTGTGTTCCATCGTGTGGGACTGGCAGGTCGCCGGGTCAGGGCCAGCAGCTGGTCGGGGAGGGAGCCTGACCACGGCTATTTTCCCTATATGCTCCATCATGTTCAGGCTGTGGAGACCCCATCATAGCTGGGTCATAAGGCACCGGGGCTCCTGCTCAGGGCCATTGTGACATCCCAGCCAGGACCTGTGAGGAACTCATGGCTATAATGGGGCTGGATGAGAAGTTATTGCTTGAGTGATCTAGGAAATAGATCGAGGCCAGCATCTTTCCAAGGGCGTCTCCAGAACTGCCAACAGTGGTCCCTCAGGAGCTCAGGACGTTGTCAGCCCACTGACGGGGGAGTGTGGCTGGAAATAGTAAGGCAACAACCATAGGTGGCTGTGAGGGCCAAAGAGGTGGCCATGACCGGGAGCCCACCGTTCACCTCCATGCTATGCAGCTGGTAGCCAATGCACAAGTGCTGGCGCAGGTCGCCAAACCCGCCGCCACTGCTGCTGCCCACAGAGTTGCACGCCTGACGGGAGGGGCAAGGGAACAAGCCCCAGCCCGGCATGGGTCCGAAGCCCGCCTAACCTGGGGGCTCCAGAGCTCAGCTGAGGAGTGCAGACTGCCATCGGCCATGTAGAAAGGGGCCGTGTAGTCGCTGCTGGGGGTTCTTGGTGGACAGGTAGGGAGCAGTGTCCCTGCTATAGTCATCACCTGAGTTGAGTGGGTCCAGCAAGGACGGGAGACCCAGCCGTACCTTCCGGACCTTCTTGGGCTGTGTGACCAATGCTGCTCTCCGCGGCTCTCCGCCAAGCATGATCGGGATACGAGTCATACTGGGACTCGCCCTTGACACCCGAGGGGGAGAGCAGCCCTGGGCTGCTGAGGGCCAGTCCGCTGGGCAGGAAGCCAGCCTGAGTCAAGCCACCAACACTTGCATCTCTGCCAAAGGCTGTGAAGGCACTCTGCTCCCTGCCCTTACCTCCGAGCCTGGGTCCCAAGAAGTAGATGAAGAGAAGCTACCGTGGGACTCACTGTAGGTCCAGCTGGAGTCGAAGGAGGAGCTGTTCTGGTCACCAGTGCCCAAGGAGCAGTAGCTGGGTCGGTCCTCCAGACCTGAGCCTCCAAACTGGGTGTGAGCCAGGGAGATGGGCCCGCCCTTTTCATTGGCCACAGGCAGCGGGAACATCACGCTGAAGCCCGGGAGGTCACTGAGCTCCCTGGCTGTGTCCACAAGCTCCATGCTCTGCCATGGGTTCATTCTCCAGCTGCAATCTTGGGCTCAGGAGCCAGGGTGGGTACCTCAGGCCTGGAGATAGCCCTGCTCAGCCTGCCCACCCGCAGCACACTTTGTCCACGCATAAACACTGCGACCCACAGACCTCCTTCCACCGGCCCCAGGGGCAGGTGTAAGCTGGTTGGGCACATGATCGCCCCCTTTCCCCTCCTTTCCCCGCCAGGCAGGGCCCAAGCACAACTCCCTCCTCCCGCCAAGGCTGCAGGCGCCTAATAGGTGGGCTGAGTTAGGCCTCTCAGGGGTTGGAGGTGGAGGGGCATTGCTGCCTTATCTTCCTCCACCTTATGTCTTGATTGGAGCATTGAGTCCATTTGTGTTTAAAGCAATTATGGACAGGTATGTAGTCACTGCCAGTTTCTTAATTGTTCTCTGATTGTTTCTGTAGTTCTTCTCTGTTCCTTTCTTCTTCTCTTGTTCTCTTCTCTTGTATGTTGGTTACTTCCTATAATGTTGTGTTTGGATTCCTTTCCCTTTATTTCTTGTATATCTCTTGTAGATTTTTGGTTTGTGGGTACTATGTGCTTCATGTACACCAACCTATGTTTACGTCTATCTTCAGTTGATGGTTGGTTAAGTTCCAACACATTCTAAAATCACTACCATTTTTACTCACCCTCTCCAAATTTATGTTTTTGTCATTATTTTTACTTCTTTTGTGTGTGTTTGTGGGTATCCCTTAATTTACTGTAGCAATTACACATTATCTTCCTACTTTTGCCTTTTAACCTTAGTACTAGCTTTAATGTTGGTTGATCCGGTGCTTTTATTATGTGTTTGTGTTTGTCTTTGTCAGTGCAAATTTTTTTTCTTTGCTAAATTTCCTTATTCATATTTTTATCTTTTTTTTTTTTCTGAAAGAAGTCCCTTTAACATTTCTTGCAATACTGGTTTAGTGGTAATTAACTCCCTTAGATTTATCTTGTCTGGAAAACTCTTTATCTCTCCTTTCATTCTAAATGACAGCCTTGCTGGATAGAGTAGTGTTGGTTGTAGGTCCTTGTCTTTTATCACTGAATATTTCGTGCCACTCCCTTCTGGTCTGCAACGTTTCTGTTGAGAAATCAGCTGACACTTTTATGGGGGCTCCCTTGTACATAACTGCTTTTCTCTTGCTGCTTTAAGATTCTCTCTTTGTCTTTAACCTTTGGCATTTTAATTATGATGTGTCTTGGTGTGGGCCTCTTTGGGGTCATCCTTTTTGGGATTCTTTGCACTTCCTGGGCTTGCATGTCTATTTCCTTCACCAGGTTAGGGAAGTTTTCAGTCATTTCTTCAAATAGGTTTTCAATCCCTTGCTCTCTCTCTTCTCCTCCCAGTACCCCTATGATGCAAATGTTGGCACTCTTGATATTGTCCAAGAGGCCCCTTAAAATACCTTAATTTTTTTTAATTCTTCTTTTGCTGTTCCCCCAGTTGGGTGTTTTCTGCTATCTTGTGCTCCAGATCGCTGACTCGATCCTCTGCTTCATTTAATCTGCTGTTGATTCCATCTAATGCATTCTTCATTTCAGTTATTGTATTCTTCACTTCTGACTGTTTCATTTTTATGGTTTCTATCTCTTTGTGTACGTTCTCACTGAGTTCATCTATTCTTTTCCTAAGTTCATTGAGCATCCTTGTAACCAGTGTTTTGAACTCTGTATCTGGGCAGATTGCTTGTCTCCATTTCATTTAGTTCTTTTTCTGGAATGTTGCCCTGTTCTTTCATTTGGGACATGTTTCTTTGTCATCTCATCTTGACTGCCTCCTTGTGTTTGTTTCTATGTATTAGGTAGGTCTGCTACATCTCTCAGGATTGGGAGAGTGGCCTTATGTACCAGATGGGACGGTCTGGTCTTAAATGAAAATGATAAAACATAGATGATCATGCTAATGGTGATTTTAAAAAAATTCTAAGCTGGCATCATGTGCCAGGTATCATGCCAGGTGTTTGGCATAACTTTTCCTGTATGAGAAAGTTACTGTTGTCATAGTCTCTTTCAGACAAGGATACTGAGCCCCAGAGGGGAGTGGGCGATGCGACAGGGCGGGAAGAATAGATGCAGCAGACGAGACATCTGTGTGCAGCCAAGGAAACCACTCAACTGCGACCCAAGCAAGCATTCTTGAAACAAATAGCAGACAAAATATCTCAGCAGATAAACAAAAGCTTTAAAATATATAAACCAAATGAAAATATTAGAACCGAAAAATGTAATCACTAACATGAAAATTTACTGGATGAGCTCAAGAGTAGACTATAGAAGAAAGTAGAAAGAGTCTGTGAACTTAAAAGATAGACCAATAGCTATTATCCAATCTGAAGAACAGACACTTAAAAAGATTGATACAAACGAACAGGGCTTCAGGGACCTGTGAAATAATTCCCAAAGGTCTAACCTCCACGTCATTGGAAATACAGGATAGACAAAAGGGTGCACTGCTAAAAAAGTATTTAAAGAAATAATGGTTGAAAACTTCCAAAATTTTGTGTAAGACATTAAGCTACTGATTGAAGAACCTCAGTGAACCCAAGCAGGATAAACCCAAAGAAATTCACGCCCAAAATCATCATACTCAAACTACTGAAAATGAAAGACAAAACATTTTAAAGCAGCCACAAAAAAAGACACATTACATAAATGGAAACAATTATCCAAATGACTGGAATTGCTCATAGCAAGTTTATTTGCAGAAACTTGAAACAACCCAAGTGTCCATCTATGTGGTGAATGGATAAACAAATTTTGATATATCCAGACATTGGAAATGGTTCAGCAATAATAAGGAAGGAACTACTGATACATGCAACAACACAGATAGATCTCAAAGTAATTATACCGACTGGAAGAAGCCAGGCATAAAAGAATACATAGTTTAAGATTTCATTTATATAAAACTCTAGAAAATACAAATTATCTATAGTGAAGAAAGCAGACCAGGTATTGCCTGGGGATGGAGGAGGTGTCGGAGGAACGGGGGGAGGGTTACAAGGAGCGCAGGGAAAGTCTGGGTGATACTGGATATGTGCACTATCTTGATCATGGCGATAGTTTCACAAGTATTTACATGTGTAAAGACATATTGTACAATTTAAATATAGGCAGCTTATTATATGTCAATTATACCTCAATAAAGTTGTTTCTAAAAAAAGTAACCACTGATACAGGTCACTCATGGATGAATCTCCAAAATATCATGCTGAGTGAAAGAAGCCAGACATAAAGGCATTCATGCTGTATGATTCCATTTACATAAAATTCTAGAACAGGAAACACTAATCTATTCTAAGAAAAAGGAGGAGGAGAAAGAAGAGGAGGACAAAGGAAGGGGGAAGGGAAAATGGTCGCCTGCCCCTGGAGGGTGAGTGAGTGACCAGGAAGGGGCATGAAGAGGGAGACAATGTTCTTTATAGGGGTTTGGGTTACGTGAGTATATTCATTTGTCAAAATTTAGAGAATGGAAACTCTAGGTAGACGCAATTCACTGTACACTAAAGTGTTTACAGATTAAGTGTCCTGATGTCAACAACTTACTTTAAAATACGCTTTTTTAAAAAAGATGACTTGATGGAGGGCAGCATGGATAAATGGATTGATGTGATAAAGCAACACAACAACATGTGAAGTCTAGAATCTAGGTGGTTATTAGGGGGTTCATTCTATAATTCTTTCTTCTGTATGTTTGAAATTTTTCATAATAAAATGAGGAAACAAAAGAAAAAAAAAACGATTTGTGCATCTCAGTCCACAATGCAAAGCAAACCATCTACATGGACAACCAGAAAGTTTTTAGCATTAATTACTGTTGGGAAGGGAAGGATTTGGAGAAAACATGGAAAAGGTGGAATTTTTGCTTTTCCATGTTTTCTCTTCTTACAATGAGAGTATATTCTTGTAACCACGTGTAATTCTTTTCAGAATAAATTCCTGTGTACCTCCCACAAACTCACGACACAGATATCATTCTTGCCCAAAAGTGCACATCCAGGGCCAGAGGGATGCAGCAGTCTGACCAAGGTTACTCACAAGCCCTGAGAGATCAGGAACCATGACCAGGCCCCGTGCTCCTTCAGGTAAAGAGGCCTTGATGGAAAGGCCTTGGGGGCTCATCTCATGTCCCGCAGTTCAGCTCCTTCAGGTATGGAGTTAGCATTTAACCCCAGCATTCCTTCACTGTTATTCATGTGGCAGGAGACACTCGGCCAGGCTCCCCTGTGCTCTGGGTCCACACATCCCACCCCCTCCTGGACCACTCCACCAGGATGTCCACACATCCACTCACCCAGGTCAGAGAGCTCAGCGTGGTCTTCATTTCTCCCTGCCCTCACCTCCATGTGTCACCAACAAGTCCTCTGACTCTCCTCCAACATCTCTGGCATCAGACCCCTCTTTGTAATACCTAACCCCTGCCCCGTTTCTGCCTCAATGCCGGCTTCTCACCTAGAGGACCAGGAATGGTTCCCAAGTGGCCCACCGCTCTTTGATCTCATATGCCCTTGAACCATGCCACCTGCCACCAGACTTTAATTTCTAGAGCACATTTCTGAATGTGTCAGTTCCCTACTTACAAGCATCATTGTCCCTGTTACTTACAGGATAAAGTCCAGACTCCTTAGAGCCCCATTGGGCATGCTCCAAGGTCTGCACTCAGACCACTGAGCAGACTCACCATGACCCACTCCGCCACTCAAGCCCACCACTCCTTCCATAAAAGGTGCAGATCTCCAGGCTGTTTCAGGCCTCTGTGCTTTGCTCTGGCAGCTTCCCCAACCCCAGCTCCCCGCACAGGTGAGCAACTGCTCATCTTTCAAGGCTCAGGCCATAGGAACTTCCCTACGGATGCTTTTCAGCACCTCCCACCATCACACTAGAGGACTGGCCACTTGCTCCTCTGTGTATGAGGAGGGACGATGCTCTGCTGCCCCTCCAGCCCAGCCCGTCATGGCACTCCTCGCTGTGTCTGCCTCACCAAGGTGGAAGCCATCAGGTCTGCTTCTTCTCCTAGGCACATAGTGGGGCTACACTTCCCACCCTCTTGCCCCTTGAAGTTAGGCATGGCCATGTGTCAGCCCCGGCCAATGAAATGTGAGCACAAAGGCAAGGTCACTTCTATGAGGAAGCCGTTAGGAGCAGGTGGCTTTTCTCTCTGTTCCTTCCCCCTGCTGAGGTGATGAAGGAAGTTCCAGAGGATGAGAGATCGACCAGCCGGGTCTCTAAGTGGGAAGAATGGGGAGCAACTCTGCCAACCAAGGTGGTTGTTTGGAGTAAGCATGACAGACTTTTGTTTTTAAAAGTCACTAACATACGGGGGTAGTTTGTTCTGAGCGCTGGAGATCTAGCAATGAATAAGAGAGACAAGCTTCCCTCTGAGCTCCATTCAGTGAGCGGAGGCAGACAATACCAAATACAACTCCAGCAGGAAGACACAAGTACCATGTCACTTCACCAGTGATAAAGCGGGACTGGAGTCTGGGACAACTGTGTGTCTTAGAGTGGTTAAGGAAGGTGTCTCTGGGAAGTTGAATTGAGCTTAGATATGAAGGATGATAAAAAGTCGATCAGGTTAAGACTGGGAGAAAATCATTCCAAGCGGGGGGTGGGGACGGCATATGCAAAGAATAAGCTTGGGGTGTTTAAGAAACAGAAAGAAATCGTGTGGGGTTTAACAAAGCCACATATAATGACATGAAATGGGGTCAGAAAGATTAGCAGGAGCAGACCCCATGGGTCTCATAGTCTACGATGGCTACATGGATGGGAGAATGAATACAGATGGACTGAGGGATGGTTGGGAGGGTGGGAGGATGAAAAAATGGATGGATGGATGGAAGAATGGATATGAATGGATTGAAGGATAGAAGAATGGATGAGAGGATGAAAGGATGGATGGAAAGAAGGATGGAAGCATGGATGGATGGATGGATGGATGGATGGATGGATGGATGGATGGATGGACAGATGGATTGATGGATATGGATGAACTGAAGGATGGATAAAGATAAGTAGATGGATAGGATGAATGGAAGGATAAAGATGAATGGATGGATAGATTTATTGAAACTGTCAAATCCTGATGGTTAGAAACCCAAATCCATTTTAGACCACTAGATGGAGCCAAACATTGACAGTATTTGTTACATAGTTGTGTCTGTCCTTTTGGCATACGTTTAAAAGCATATGTGACATTCCTCAGTGGGAAATAGACAAACCTTCCACTCTCCTTAGATCAGAGCAGGCCTTCTCACTAGCACAGCTTCTTAGCTATTAGTTGTGCAGAGATACTGACGCCCTAGTTTCAGGGGTGATCAAGTAAAGTCTGGGGACACCCCAAACGTTACCTCTGCAGCAAGCAGCCTCCGCCCATTTCCAATGCCTATTATACAACAAACACTATCATGTTCCAGGTCGGTCATGATGTGAAAAAGATTAGGAGGCACAGTTTTAGAGAATGAGAATATCTGGTTCTGATAAAGAAGTAAAAAGACCAAAAGTTTGAGAATACTGGTTCAGGAAATGACCTGGAGGAGCCACCTTCCCTAGAAAGTAAATATCCATCCTGAACTCTCCATTTTAAAAACAATTTGCATATGGAATTAAATTATATCATTCATTGCTTCAAACCACACTTAATGAGCACCAAATCTGTGTCTGCTCTCACATTCAGAAGTGGGGATTATTGTCAGGTGGTCCCTTTTCATAAAAAGCTCTCACTATAAAGAGGAGACAGACAGGCAAACCAAGGAATATCATACAACAGGATGCACATCATGGCCTATTAGCACATAAAATGAAGCTCAGCCTCAATGGGTAAAACATTTAGGAATACTTACAAGTACAAAATTTACTGTGGCTTAAACAGTTATTTATCTGGATTATTCCTTCATGCTGGTCACATTATGATGACAAAGTGGCTGCCCTAGCTCCAGATATCATGTCTACATTCAAGGCAGGAAGGGAAAAGGACACGAATCATCAACTGTATTTTTTCATTTATCAAGAAAAGCAAGACTTCCCAGAAGCCCCAACACATTCTAGTTACATCTCATTGGCCACAACTAGGCCACACGGCACCCCTGGCTGTTAGGGAGGTTGTAAACATGAGTAGCTCACCTAGGCCTATCCCTACTAACAAAATCAGGATTAAATTCGCAAAAAAGAAGAGGGAATTGATATTGGGCGTATAATTACCAATGTGTCCCATATACACACTGGTAATAATCAAAGAAAAGCAAATTAAAATGAGACATGTTCTTGCTTATTAAATTGAGCCAGATTTTAAAAGTTTGGTAACAGCTGCTGTTGGGAAGATAGAGCAAAGTGAACATTTCATAGCTTTTCGGTAGAAGTGCACAACTCTCATTTGGCAACATACTGCAAGTCAAGATTTTTTTCAATGTTAATATTTTGACCCAACAGTTCCACTCCTAGAAAGTTATTCTAAGCGATAGGTGCACAAAGATATATTGTTGTTTAGATATTGAAAATTAGGAAACTATCCACATATCCAACAATCACTTTTTAAATTAGGAATGTATACAAATGCAAGATTAGATTAAAAGTATCTTTTTTTATGATTTTCTATAGTGTTGTGCTTTGATTCCTTTCTTTCTCTTTGTGAATCTAATAGGCTTTTGTTTTGCAGTTGCCATGAGATTTACATAAAATATCTTATACCGTGTTCCCCCAAAAATAAGACCGGGTCTTATATTAATTTTTGCTCCAAAAGACTCATTAGGACATAGTGAATAATCTGAAGGAAGTGGCTTCTGTACTCATTGGGTACTGTGAATTAAAAACTAGGATATCTATGCTTATCTTGAAATAGGGAGAAAGGGAGATTTAGGTGGGTATGCAGAGAGAATAATACTAGAGAGTATAATTGATTTTCCTTTCTTGACTTGGGTCATGATTGTGTAGTTTATTTTCCTTTACACCTATTGAAAAATTCTGGAACTGTGATGCCTATGAGTATTTATAATACTACAAAAATGGTTTTGAATTAGCTGCCATTTTTACTGTCTGCTATTCTACTAATTATTGGGTAATTGAGAATTAATTGCATAAAATTCACTTATCAAGTAAAAAAAAAAAGACTCATTAGGGCTTATGTTCAGGGGATGTCATCCTGAAAAATCATGCTAGGGCTTATTTTCTGGTTAGGTCTTATTTTCGGGGAAACACGGTAGTTCCAACAGTCTATTTTTAAGTGATAACTTTGATCACATACAAAAACTACTTTTGTCCCCACACAGTATTATATTTCTGATGTCACAATTTATATCTTTTTATATTGTGTGTCCGTTGACAGTGAACTTTTATACTAGAGTTATAAGTGATTTACACACCACCATGCAAAGAGTAGAGGATTCTGAACTTGACTATATAGTTACCTTTAACAGTGAGTTATACTTTCATTTGTTCTCATGTTACTAATTAATGTACTTTCACTGCAACATGAAGAACCTTCTTTAGCATTTCTTGTAAGGCAGGTCTAGATCAAAGGTATCTTATTAAAAGTACGTTTCAATGTTAAACATACTGAAGTTGATAATTTTACCATGTGTTATGTAAGAAAATATCCTAATTCTCGAGAAATCTATCCTGAATGATTTAAGACTAAAAGGGTCATAGTTTACCCTTCGAAGGCCCAGGGGAAAAGCACATATGTAAACAGAGATAAAGAGAGAGCATATGCAAACGGCAATGACCACAGTGAAATGTTAACTACAGGGGTATACAGTTTGCTCTGTGCTATCTTTATGCCTGCAGCTTTTCTGTAAGATTAAACTTATTTCTAAATGAAAAGTTGTTTAAAGTATTAGATTTCCTTTGAAATACATCAAAAAATAAGATGGATTAACGGATGGAAAAAGGGATGAATACATGGAGAGATACGGTAAATGCTACACTCTATGTTTGGAATTTTTCATCATAAAATGTGGGGCAGGGAGAAACACTAGGCAAGTTTATATGACCTGTTATAAAAAAATGTCACCAAATCAGAAAATCCACTGTTTAAAAGCCACTGGCAGGGTCTTCAAAGCTCACCTTCCTGGCCCTGCTATCTCTTAGTATTTTCTCCAAAAGTGTGTGTTGGGCTCCGCCACTCATGGCCACTGTGAGGTGCCAAGCAGAAAAGGACAATCACTCAGGGACGTAAGGAGGGACACATTATGTAAATTTTATGCAAATTATCAGGTTAACATTTTTGCAAGTAAGCTACATATTTCTGAGTTAATTTTTATTTTCATAAAATAACTCATCAGATTTCCTTTTCTTTTTTTTCTTTTTTTAAAGGAAATGTTTCCTAAACACAATAGACAAACCAGAATTAGACATATTTAGATTTAAGTGAGGAAGAGTTGGAGAGGACAGACCTGAAACCTACTTTGAAAACTGCTCTCTGACAGTGTGTTTTATTTTAAACCCCTCATGAAACTGAGTTTTATTCTTAGAAAAAGTTTCATCTAAACTTTGTATTTTCCTTTGCTTCATCTGGCTTCCTAAATAATTTTTGAGCTCTCAATGGACTCTGGGTGGTGAACACACAATGTGATTTATAGATGATGTAATACAGAATTGTACACCTGAAATCTATGTAACTTTACTAACAATTGTCACCACAATAAACTTTAATAAAAAAATAGTTTTTGAGGTCTCAAGAAGTTAATACTTTCCTAATGTTTAACTTTCTCTCTCTAAGTTGCATCTACTTTAAAAATAAATCCCTTTTTTGTAACGACTAATTGAATTCTCAAAACAAAGTGCCCAGATGAGGACTCGCCCAATTTCAGCTCGCAAAGGGATGCGGTACCTTGGGGCGGTCCCACTGCAGGGCGCTGTCCGGGCTTGGTGTTTAACCTAAGCTGACATGCCTCTGCTCCTTGTCCTGGTTTAGCTCCCTGTGGTGTCCTACATCACCCCTTCTCTGGCCACATCACCCCCTTAACGTGTTATCCTATCCCTGCTGGTGAGCAGCTTATTATCAAAGACGTAGAAAACACACTCGAATCTTCTCCGAGAAGTTGCACAACAGTTGCCAGTTTTACCTTCTTGGTCATTAGATGTCCACTCCATGTTCCAGTCGTCTGGTCCAGGTACAGAATATCTCCTAGTAAAATATTCTGTTGCTTCTGTAAATACAGATAGAAGAGATAACCTGATTTGTGTGGTACAATTTGTTCATAAAGAAACACTGTATAGAATAAGAAGGGGGAGGAGGAGGAGAAGGATAAGAAACAATATTTGGTCTCTGCTCCTGGTTCCTGGCACAGAGCTCCTAAAACCCGTGTACTTTTCCTGAGTAATGGGGGACATAGTTGTATCTTTCGTTATTTCTAATAAGTGCCATTCAACCATACCTGAGTTTATGCTGATGAGGTGACTCAGGGAGGATGAGGGCTGTTGTCAAAAGAATCAACCATGTAATTAGAGGGTTGGAACATTCATCCCCACCACTGGACCTCCAGGGACGTGAGAGGGGCTAGAGATTGAGTTCAACCACCCAACTTCATCAATCCTGCCCAAGTCATGGAACCTCCATAAAAAGCCTCAACAATGAGGTTCAGAGATCTTCCAGGTTGCTGAACACATCAAGGTGCTGGGAGGATGGCGTGCCCAGAGGGGCATAGCCACTCCACATCTGTCTCACACAGCTTGTCCCACATATCTCTACCAGTTAGCTGTTCCTGAGTTGTATCCTTTGCAATCAACGGTTAAAGTGCTTTCCTCAATACCGTGAGTCATGCTAGTAAATTGCCAAATCCAAGGAGGGGGTCGTGCAAATCCCCAGTTGATAGCCAGTCGGTCAAAAGTACCAGAGGCCCACACTAGTGATTGGCCTCTGCAGTCTTGTGGGGTCTGCACCCACTCTGCGCAATTAGCATCAGAAGTATAGTGAGTAAGGAGAGTTTTCCTATTAGGTGATTACGCTTTCACCTGCTAGACATTGATGGATGCCATCTCAGAAACAGCACCTGCATCTCAGTCAGTCACAGCCACCACAACAAGCTACAAGTTTTAAACTCAAAATATTCACCTGTGGGTATTTTGCCCTAGTCCCTGCAGTTACAAGGCCATTTAGAGAAGCAAGTCTTCATAAAATTAAAATATTCACTAATGAGTATGTTAGCAGTACCCCTTATAAAATCTGTTACCGCTTATAAAATTAGTCCCTCCTCAAAGCTCACTTCCTGCTGAAGCCCAAAGCACTGTCCCCAGTACGGACCCGATGGCCAGCCAGTCTCTCACCAGCTGGCAGATGTCTACAAGGCCAATCAACTGTACAGTGAAACTGTGCATCTTGCACAGGATGCAAGATTTCACGAGTAAACAAAAGTGATGCTCAGGTCCCCCTCAATTCCCACACAAAGCCCCTACACGTAGGGTCGGCAGAAAAGGAAGTCAACGCTGATGAACTTCAAAACAGAATGGTTGGAAAAAAATAATGAATTTACAACTTATATTAAAAGTAAAGAGTGAGCTCAGATAGGCTCACAGTATAGAGTAATAATACCATAAAATGGCTTGTGTTTTCCAATAAGCAATCCCATGAAAGCAGCCAGAAGAATGAATAGCATTGTGAACAGGATTAGTTTACTGCTTTTGGCCTATTCGCTTGAGTACTAGCTATGTGCAAACAGATACAACTAAAATGGAAATGGAACCACAGGGGAAAAAAAGAGATATGATAGGTCTATAAAAGATTGAAGAGAACTTGAGAAATAAGATGAAGCCTAAGTTTTGGACCCTCTTTCTGAGTCCACCATAAATCAGCTAAAATGAATGATGCTATGTCTTGATATCAGGTAATTTTTCAGAAAAATTATACAAAAGAATCAGCATTTGTTCATTTTTGTATTCATTCTAAAAACCAGCACATGGTTGCAAGCATAGTCTACATTTTATTAAATATAAGATCAAATATACTTATTTTCTTAATTTATGTTTTCATTTTTTAAAAAAAAAATGTCAAGCCTTTTTTGGTGATTTTTCACTTCATGGAACATTGGCTGCTGTTGCAAACAGATTCACTTTTTTACATATCTTTTTACTTTTTCTTATGAAAATACAGACATTCAGAAAAGTAGAGGGAATATGTAATAACTCTCGTACACTTGTTACCTAGATTTCAAAAGTGTCAAGCTCTTGCCACATTTGCATCATCTATTTTCTTTTGCTGAAGTATTTTAAAATAAATTATAGACATCATAACATATCACTACTTGATACTCTAATGCAGCTGTAAAAATAAAGGCCTTTTCCTACACACCCACAATCCATTATCATACTTAAAAAATTAATTCTGCAATATCTAATATCCACATTCAAGTTCCCCCAATTGACAAAAACCAATCTTTCCCAGCAGGTAATTCTGGTCTCTTCAGGTTGCCTCTTCATTCTATTAACTTTTGCTCCAAAAGACGCATTAGAGCTGATCATCCAGCTAGGTCTTATTTTCGGGGAAACACGGTATATCTTCTATAATGCCCCATTTACAATTCTGAAATGAAATTCATAGATAATAAACCTACCTACCAACACTCAAAATCTCAAAAAATTAGTATGTCCTAAGAGAAATAACTCCATAATATGTATTTCAATATGTAAATGAGGCACAACTACCACTAAAAGCAATGTAACTATTTGTACCTTTATATAAAATAGCCATGACTGTGACAGACAGCACTGGCATCATCTTAACATCTCCAGCATTGTTGTGGGTGACATGATGTTCTGAAACGGTTAATAACTTTTAGGTTCTGAACAAATCAATTTTGTTGCATTCTGGGAAAATTCAAAATGCATTTCTGGTAGTCATTATTCTGTTCACCAATATTCCCAGTTCTCCTATTCCACTAATAGGATTGAACTTCCCAATTCTATTGAAGTTAGAGTTGCTATGTGACTTGCTTTGGCCAATGAAATGTGTATAAGGGAATAATCACTTCAAGGCTGGGGCATTTACTATTGATGCAAAACTGCTCCAAGTGACAGAACCTCCAACAGCCCGGCATAATGACAAACTTCTGTTATGGGAAGATACTGATATTTGGGGGTTGTTACTGAAGCATAACCTAGCCTGATATAGTATTAAAACTGTTCCCCTCAAGAATAGTTTATGTTTTTATGCAAAATGGAATTAGGCTCCAGGCTCTGATCATTATAAACAAGCTTTGCACTTACATGAATGTCCAGGGGGAAGGAGAGTCCTGAAGGATCCTGGACAACTCTTTGTCATTCCAAACTACCCGACACCCCATCCGCCCCTCCACTCCTCAATCACTGTGACAACTCAAATGTCATCCCCACCAATTCCCCCACTCACTCCCCACTCCACAAAAAACAATTGGCCTTCAGGGATCAGGCAGATCATGACTAGTACACTGGGCTGGACCTACACGCCTAGAGAACCTGGGCTTCTGAAGGGCAGCCACTGCCCACTCCACTAGTTCGCCGCCATCAGCAAACATACTGAGTTGCCAAATCTTCCGATGCTTCAAGGGACAGCCAAAATCCAGCTTTTTATGCAAAACCGGTTGATTTCTAGATATCTGCAACAACCTGAAAATTTAAAATGTAAGCACTCTGGGAGTCAAACCAAACAGTTCTGCTTGTTTGATGGTGCCCACGTGCAGCACTTTGCAAAAAAAAAAAAAAAAAAAAAGTGTCAAATGCTGGTGAAATTTGAGTTTCTACTTTGTCAAATTCCCTTCTTTTCCAAGTGCCAAAACAGGCTATAAGTCGTTAAGAGTGCCTTGCCTAAGCCGCATAGTTGGGTAACAGCCATCACGATTGCTAACGTTTGCTCCGTGCTCCTTACTGCAAAATCTTACTTAAATAATGAGGTAGGTTGTTATTGTCCCCCTTTAGCCAATTAATAGCAGAATCTGGACCTTCAGATTTCCAATCCACCTCAGTGGATTTTCTGCCAAGCTGTGGCATTAGGTCCGTAATTTTTTAAAACTTCTGTTTCCTACCTCTCCAGTCCGTTTCCTTACCCGCCCTTTTGCTTGTTCTGAAGACTGCTGCAGAAAAGTGAAATAGAAAAAGCAAAATATGAAATGAAAATAAAAAAGAGGAACTCGTGTCACAAAGAAAACTAAGGCCATGTGGGCTGTGTTCTAGGCTGGGACCAAGAGTAACTTCACGGAAAAAAGTCCTCCCGACTGGTGGGAATAGGGGCGCTCCTTAGGTTATGACCGGTACTTTCCTGAACCTACTTAGAGTGGGAGGGAGGGAGGGAGGGAGGGTGGTGAAGAAGAAGACCGACGTCGCGAACAGGAAAACAGGACAGCAAGGGTGTGAGAGCGCCGGCCCGCCCGCCCCGAGCACGCGGCCCGCTCGGGCCACGTGACGCGGCCAAGATGGCCGACGGGGGAGCCAGCTGCTCGGCGGGGCGGGAGCTCGGGCCAGGGCCGGAGCAGGCGCAGGAGCCGGAGCCGGGAGAAGAGTTCGAGATCGTGGACCGGAGCCAGCTGCCGGGCCCGGGCGAGCTGCGGAGTGCAGCGAGACGGCGGGCCGCGGCGGACGGCTGGTCCGCGCCCATCCTGACCCTGGCGCGCAGGGCCACCGGCAACCTGTCGGCGAGCTGCGGGAGCGCGCTGCGTGCGGCCGCGGGACTGGGCAGCGCGGGCGGCGGCGCCGACGGCGCGGCGCCGGCAGGTAGGTCCGGCGAGCGCGTCCCGCCCGTTCTCCGCTCGGGTCAGGGGGTGGTTGGCTGTAGGAGGGCGGCAGACAAGACCCTGTTAGACTGGTCGTAAGAAGCCAGTGTGTTCACGCGCCTGGCTTCTCTTCTGATTTCTCTACACTCTGCGGCTGCGCAGAGATGAATTCGTGGCTTGGGTGGTGACTCCCACTTGTGTTCCCCAGACAACGTCGTTATATTCATTGGTGGGCCTTAAGAAAATGTACGAGTTTGAGCTCAGGTTATCTGTATGGGATTTAAAAAGCACTTAAGTAAATCCAGGACTTCTGCCGTAAATCTCAAAATGCCAGCCCAGCTCACACCTGCAGGTGTGACAGCGCATCCACTCTCCGCAAGGAGTCAAGTCACCACATTTCCCAGCCAGTAAAATGGGGAGTTTTGATTCACCCAGTGATTCCCTACAGTGCTTTCAGCCCTTGTCATTAGTGAGAAGAATGGAAACATTAAATGTGTGACTCAGTGGCCCACGGGGGGCTTGTGGCTACGTATTGCATAGTGCACTGGGGACATTTTCTTCTGCATAGGAAAGTGCTGTGGGGCAGAGCTGACTAAAGACTGGAGTGCTCTTTAAGAAGCATTAGTGTGCCTTGGAGGTTTCTTGATTCTGTCCTACCCACTGGCAACTTTTCCAGAATAGTGAATTTTGAGAATCTCAGTGGTTAAGAAAGATTAAGGAGTAAAGTTTAAAATCTGACTTCTTTTCAGATTCTGACAATGGAAAGTAGGACTAAAAGGTAATGAGGGGCTGCTCTACCCAGGAATCTGGTCCCCAATCCCTTGCCCGCTTTGTGCATGTCAGTGAGTGTTTGCACACCCACCCACTGGCAGTCAGTCCCAGAGTCAAGGCCTGGGGTCTTCTGGAGGCCTCTCAGATAGTTCATGGTAGGTAGTAAGCAAATAATGTTACCTGTTCACTGATGAATAAAATGTTCCAATGCCCAGAACAGTGCCTAGCTCAGAATAATAAATATTCGAACAAATGCCTATTTGAAAAATACTTGTTTTCCATTTATGAGCTATGAATAATAGCCAACACTTGTATTGTGCTTACTGGGTGCCAGTTATTAGTCTTAGATCTGTACATAATTCATTTAATCCTCACTGTAATCCTGCATAATAGCAGGACTGGCTTCATGGTGTGTAATCGATGCAGGCTTTGGTTAATGTGGTCCAACAGGGACAGGCACTGAGAAATGACCCATGCTTGAAATTCTTAGTAATTATATCTCTGAATTTGTGTTTTGTAAGTGAAGGAGCGAACAAAGGAGCATGTGTGGGGGTCTTGGAGTCGGACTCACGTGTGGTCCCACCTTCCACTGCCTCCGTGGGACAGGTTCTCAGCCGCCCTGGCCCACTCAGACTACCCTGGGGCACTGCTGGCCTAAGCAGGGTTGGGGTCTTGCCTTTTGAATCTTAGAGTGTCCACTGCCATGCCGCACCAGGCTGGCAGTGCCACAGCACAGTAGGCAGGCAACCGGGCCTCTCATCCTCCCCAGAGGGTGGTCCCCATCTCTGTAGGAAGGTGCAATGCCTTAGGACCCACGAAGGGGAGACTGACTTCCTCGCCTTTCCACATGGAGCCAGCCCATGTGATAGGTACCATTTTATCCCCGTTTTAGAAAGGAGGGAAACTGACTTAAAGAGTAACTTAGAAATGGCAGAGCCCATACTTGAACCAAGACACCTGCCTCTCAAGCCATGCTGTTAGTCACAACACCCCAATGCCTCGATACCTCTAAATAGTTTTATGGTAAAATGCCTTAATATATGCGTATGGATTTTTTAATTAGATTTAATATTTTAATGAAAATATTAAATAAATGCCACTCAGATCTGGCAAAAATTGTGAACATGACTGAACAAGGACTGAAATGTGGGAAACAGCTGGGAGAAGCTGTGGGCTAGTCCACGAAGGTCACCGGGATTTGGAGCCATCCAATAGGACAGGAGTGGAGGTGGCGAAAGGAGGTGGACCCGGGCACCAGGCTGGGCAGAGGCCCCCGAACAGCAGGTCAGGAGAAGACAGTGGCCCCGCTTCAGCAGGCTCATTCGTGTCTTTCCCACCAATCTGCTTCCATAAGTGATGAGGATGCAGCGTTGTCAGAGGGAGCAGTGAAGGAACAGAGGTCGAGTGTCAGCAGGCCCCATCCCAGAAAAAAATTGGGGGTAATAAAGGTTAAAGGGAAACACTGTGGAATGTTGTGGAATGCTCTGAGTATTTGTTGTACAGCATTATCCCACGTGAGGTCTGGTAGCAGCACAGCAGGCCACAGCAATTGCATTCACATAGTTGTCTTATTTGGTTTTTTATTTTTTAAATATTCTTTCTCTCTCTCTTTCTCTTTCTTTCATTTATTTATTATTGGGGAACAGTGTGTTTCTCCAGGGCCCATCAGCTCCAAGTTGTTGTGGAGGGCACAGCTCACTGGCCCTTGTGGGAATCAAACCGGCAACCCTGTTGTTCAGAGCTTGCGCTCTAAACAACTGGGCCATCCAGCCTCCCTGATTTATTTTTTTAAGATAATAAACGTGCATGGTGGGGGAAAAAAAACATCTAACCATACTAAAGAAGACTTGTATAGAGGCAGTCCTTCATTCCAGAAACTGACCTCAATCCTGTTCGATCTTTCAAAGGGTGTGTATGCTTGTAGCTATCCTTTCATCTACACAGTTTTCATGAAAACCACAGGACATACACACAAAGTTCCACATCTTGCTTTCTAGAGTGATGTCTCTTCCTAAAGGATGAATAGCAAAACATACATGTTTATGGAATTAATGAGCCCAGCACAGTGGGTACTCACTGGAGAAGGCATTCTTTGATTTTAAAATTATATTTGCCATTAAGTAGATGGTACATATTTGTGCCTTTTTCTGTTCTCTCCCATGACAAATTTTATTTTGTGCTGCAGCTCCTTCCAAAATGAAGCACAACAACTTTTTCCACTTCACATTGCTAAATTCCTTAAGTTAGCCATTAAGATAAGTGAATATTCCTGACAATTACAAAAGTGTAAAAACAGTTTCCTTTGTTGTCAGTACAAGATAACACCATACTGAACTATGTTTCAAGAAACCAAAGGGCTACTCAAAATTAAAACTCAAATCTATAAAAATCTAGTCATTCTCTAAAATTTAGAACCCAACAAAAATAACGCTTACAGCCCACTCCCCTTCCTGAGTGCTTATTCTCTAGACCAAATGTTACAACAAACTGGCAGCCCTTTGAGCTGTTTGTGGTTGGTAGTTGCGTTTTTTTCTACCCTGCACAGTATGAAACAATTTTAAAAAACATTTTTAAGGCAACTAGTAGGTTTTACATAAAAATTCAGATTACCAGCTTCTCTTGAAAACTCCGATCTGGCACTAATGACAGCATTCCTCCAGCAAGAGGGTGGCTGGCTTCGTGTTCCCTCCAGCTCAGCCTCTCTGCGTCGCTTGTTTGGGTTACAGGCCTGGCTCCTTTCTACAAGGGTCTAGGTTGAGATCCCTAATCAGATCATTTATCTGACAATTCAGTAAGTGTAGAATTCTGTGACTTTCTGTGTGTGGTGTTGAGCTGTTATTAATGAAGCTTAGAGATATTAACAGCTTGGCCAAAGTCACAAAGCTACCGTGTTTCCTCAAAAATAAGACCTAGCCGGACCATTAGCTCTAATGAGTCTTTTGGAGCAAAAATTAATATAAGACCGGGTCTTATTTTAATATAGTATAAGACCCGATCTCAATATAAGACCTGGGCTTATGTGATTTTTAATTTTTATATTAATTTTTAAATTTTTATATTAATTTTTGCTCCAAAAAACACATTAGAGCTGATGGTTCAGCTAGGTCTTATTTTTGGGGAAACACAGTAGTAAAATTGAGAGGTGGACCAGCTTAAAGATCCTTCCAGCTTGAATTTTCCATAACTCTCTAAATTGAGCATGAATGTGAGTAGCCGACTAACTGAACAGGGGGGTGGATGAGATGGTTGACATATACTGCCTTGTCCCCAGGAACGGTGTGGAGAGCCACTGCCACCCAGCTCTGACCACCTAAAACACGTCTTCACATTTTTTGCTCACATGACCTCCTGGAAAAAAAAATTCAACTTTTAAAGCTGACATAAAATTCTTGATAATTTTAAAATGAGTAATTTTCTGGCTTATTGTAAATACTGACTTTTTGAAATAAAACTGTTACATCACTTTGAAGTGTATCAAGTGGTATGTACATAAATACCTTGATTTGATAAGCACAACCATTCATCTTAAAAATAAACAAGTTATTTCATATTTTAAATATTTTTACCTTATTTTATTCCTTGAACTTGAATTTCCACTTCCATGTTTTAAAATTTTTTATTGGTCATCCAATCATATGTCTCAGCCAAAAATATGTAAATGAATTAATATTTAATAAACTTTTCTTGTAACTAAAGCTCTAAGTGTATAAAAATTTTTCTTCTGCAGTGAATTACCATTAAAATGATTAATAATGGTAAATTGATAAAAAGCATATAAATGTAATTTTATAAATAATTATACATAAATTTTCCCTGGAATTGCTTCTCTTAATGAGCTAAATGATATTGGTTTTTTCATTAGCCTGTATCTATAGATGACTATATATGATTTACTGATAAAATGTGATAGGACTAAGCATGAATTTTATTCCTTTTTTTATAGATGTGATCACTGTCAAACCTGGTTCCGATAAGAAATATAAATGGAGAATTAGATCAATGTAAAGTTATATGCCCTAAATCACATTGATCTAATGTCAGTGATTATATTTTATTTTTGACTGATGAAAATCACCTGACTTTCAGTAAATGATGCATCCTAGTCATATTAAAGAAATATATGATTTTTCAACCTCTGGGAAGTTCCAAAAAAAAGGTTTTACCAAGATTTATCAAGTGATAATTATGTGTGTAATTCTTTCATGTAGTTACCTTGTTTAACCCAGAACACTCAAAATGGTGGGGGACATCTAAATATTGCTTATTTCATTACACCTTTGCCGATAAAGTACATATTTTTTGACAAAAAGACTTAGTTTACATGTACTTCAAATCCATTTTTATCAAAAACTTGGAGCTACAGTTTTGGCTCATTTAATTTATGGAACATGTCCATCAAGTTAATGGCACGCCCTAGGGTACTAAGAGTATTGAGACTGGCTGAAAATAATTACATATTTATATTTGTGGGGGGGGATTTTTTTTTAACTTTCTAAATTCAGATACCGAGCAGAGGGCTAGAAATCAACCCCCTCCTCAACACCAGTTTTCCCTAAGTGCAGTAAAGCAATGAGAGACTGGAAGCTTTTCATGCTGTTGGTGGCTTGATTAATCATGGAATGAGGCTTCACCCCCATGTGGGTGTGTGGGATCCCAAGTCAATGCATCAAGAGGAAGATATGGGGTAGGGAGTGAATTGACACTCTTCTGTGGACTCAGAGAAGAAAGAGTTCCTGTGAAACATGAAGACCTGGGAATTGATTTCTTTAAAACACCTGCACCTGCCTAGCCCTCTGCAAGACTTCCTGGATATGTATTCTGATTGGAAGACCACTAGTTCATAGACCTGGGCCCAGGGTCTTATGTAATGTTAAATATTTACAAATTGCTTGTATGGTTATTGATTGGTCTATTCAGGATTTCTCCTTCCTTTTGATAAGGTTTTACAATTTTTATTTACTTTGCCTATCCATTTCATTAAAGTTTTCAAATTTATAAATGTAATACATAGCATTCTTTCAAAATTTAAAAATAATTAAACAAGGGCCGGCCCGGTGGTCCGGGTGGTTGGAGCTCCATGCTCCTGACTCCGAGGGCTGCCGGTTCGATTCCCACATGGGCCAGTGAGTGGGCTATCAGCCACAAGATTGCCGGTTCAACTCCTCAAGTCCCGTAAGGGATGGTGGGCTCCGCCCTCTGCAACTAAGATTGAACACAGCACCTTGAGTTGAGCTGCCTCCCGATTGGCTCAGTTGGTTGGAGCACAGGCTCTCAACCACAAGGTTGCCAGTTCGATTCCTTGAGTCCCACAAGGGATGGTGGGCAGCGCCCGCTGCAACTAAAGACTGAACTTGGCACCTTGAGTTGAGCTGCATCCCAGATGGCTCAGATGGTTGGAGCGCGTCCTCTCAACCACAAGGTTGCCAGTTCGACTGGCGCAAGGGATGGTGGGCTGCGCCCCCTGCAACTAGCAAGGGCAACTGGACCTGGAGCTGAGCTGCGCCCTCCACAACTAAGACTGAAAGGACAACAACTTGAAGCTGAACGGCACCCTCCACGACTAGGATTGAGGGGACAACGGCTTGACGTGGAGAAAAGTCCTGGAAGCACACACTGTTCCCCAATAAAGTCCTGTTAAAAAAAATAATAATAATTAAACAACCCCCACCCAAATGCTTTATTTAACCCATTTTTCTCTCTTCACAACTGATATGAAATGTTTAAACCAATTTCTCTTTCCCAGGAGGTGTCTTAGGTTTTGCCGAGAAAATTGAGAATATTGAATCCCAAACTGTCTCAAGTCTCAATATTTACTTATTAGCAAATGCCTTTATTATAAATTCACAGTAATAATATCGTCCTTTTCAATTTAGCTACACATATACCGAGGGTGCCAAAAAAATGCGGACACTTTGGTCAACATTGCTCAAACAGTAGTTCACTGTAATCAGAAGTGTCTGGACACGGATGGTAACCACTTTGAGCACCTCTTGTAATTGCAGAAGTTAAATGTGACTTATATTCATCTTTTGTTATCAGTACATATTGAGTATTACAATTTCCATACAGTTTTCCTTTCTTAAAATGTGTATACCTTTTTTGGTACCTTCCATATATGCTGCTCTTCTGTGTCCATATTAATGTCATTGAACGTTAATCCACAGTTAACGTCCAAAATACACAGATCAATCCAAATTAAGGTTTAACAAACAAGTCACAGACTACTAGGAGACAATAAACATGACAATTCTGTAGTAATCAGACAATAGCAAACTAAAAAAATACGATCCCCCGCCCCACTTCCAATTCGCGAATATTTGAAAGGTGGAAGGTCGGTGCGCAGGCGGAGAGGAGGGGCGCGCCGCACCAGGTCGGGCCCCCTTCCTGCTCGGGGTTATTTTTCCTGCCATGACTGTTTGGGTCTACATTTTTATCTAATTTCTAGAATGACAATTTCCTGGGTTTGAGGGGACATGTGGTAAGCGTTTGTCATGGATACTGTGGGGACAGAACCCCAAAAAGCAGTTTCCAGGCTCTCGGCCTCACATAGAAAGGTGCTGGCTCAGGTAGTATATGGCCATCGACTGTGATCAAATGGCCATCAGTTGTGGCTAGTTGGCCGTCAGCTGTAACCAGTGAGCCATTGGCCACTAAGATAACCGCCGTGGCTAGCCCCTAGAAAATGGGAGCTAGCAAGAAGATGGTGGCTGAGCCTGCAAGCAGCGCAGTGAGGGTTGAGAATTGTGTGGCTCCTGGTTCCTGTGTCTCCAACCCAGCCGCCAGCGAGAGTATAGAGCTGTGACTCCCCTACCTATGGCCCCGTGGGTGTTCCTTTTTGGCCTCACCGTGTCCTGCGTTCTTGTGTGGGGAGCGGGAGCAGAGACCCGGACGCCCTGCAGGACAGATACCTAATACTGACTGAAGACTTTTTTTAACCTTCAAAACAAAACAAGGTTAATGAGGATGAAATGGAAAGACTGGTGAATTTATTTTATTCGAACGGTTTTAGTTACAAAAAAGTGTAAAACTCGTAATTGGCCACTAATTGTGGGCAAAAGGCGGGCAACAACGAGAATTTGAGCCTGAACCGGAGGCACTGTCAGGCAACCCTACAGGCCTAAGAAGCCGCCTGGGCAATGGCGGGACCACCGCCCCCGCCAGACAGCGTAAAATGGCGCCCGCCACCTTCGTGGGCGTGGCCCAGGGCTAGGCTCGTCCAATAGAAGCGTCCGGGGGCGGAACACTTTCCCAACCCGCCCTTTCGCTTGGGGCAGGGCTTCCAGGAGTTTGCGCCTTTCGGTGGGTAGAAAACTGAATACCAAGTGTAGGAGAGGCCAATCGCGGCGAGTCTTGTTAGAGACGTCGCCTTAGCAACGCGCAGAGCCGCCTGAGAGGCCTCGGGAGTCTGACCCTACACCTAGTTGTGGTTGTGACCTCCAGGGATCAGGGTCCGGGTGCTGCGAACCCCAGTTATCCGCACATCTGCGCTCCTGGCAGACCAACTGCTCCCTGCCCGTCTTGCCTCCGTTGTCCCACGTCTAACCTCTTAACCCCGGAACACAGTCCACTAACGCAGCTGTCCCTGCTTCTGCCCCACAGCTTCCAAGGGCCAGATGATGGAGGAGCGGGCCAACTTGATGCACATGATGAAACTCAGCATCAAGGTCTTGCTCCAGTCCGCCCTGAGCCTGGGCCGCAGCCTGGATGCGGACCATGCCCCCTTACAGCAATTCTTTGTGGTGATGGAGCACTGCCTCAAACATGGGCTGAAAGGTGAGCCTGGGGGCGTTCGGGGTGGGGGGCCGTGGGGGGAGTTAAGTTAGGCTAGCTGTTGCTCAGCATGTACTCAGCAGTGCCAAACATTGTTCTGAGGTGCTGGGATAACAGCAATGTACAAAACAGACAAGATCCCGGCCCACACTACGCGACGTTCTTGAGCATCGTTGTCCAGTAGAAATTGCCATGCAAGCCACATGAGCAGTTTCTAATGTTCTACCATAGTAGCTGTGTTAAGAAAAGAAATAAATGAAATTAATTTTAATGATATATTTTATTGAACCCAATATATCCAAAATATTATCATTTTGACACACAGTCATCATTAAAAAGCCGTATTAATGAGATATTTTGCATTCCTCTTCTATAGTAAGGCTTAAAAATCCACTGTGCTCGACATCTACAGCACATCTCAATTGCACTACCAGCTACAGTTCAAGTGCTCAGTAGCACATGTGGCTAGTGACTTCCTTGGACAGCACAGTTCTGGAGGAGGAGACAGACAATAAATTCAGAAACTAATCAACATAACTACAAAATGCTACAAATTCAAGGAAGCAAAGTGGGTTAGATGATAGAGAATCAAGGAAAAAAACCTTTCAGCGAGAGTGAGAGGGGAAGATCTTTCTGGGGAGATAAAATGTGAGCTGATACCTGCAGGAGGAGACGGAGTCCTCCATGCAAAGATTTGGGGAAAGCAAAAAAACAGATGCAGAGGTCCTGAGTGGGACCAGTCTTGGTTTGAGGAAGACACCAGGTAACTGAGATGTGCTGAGAGGGAGGAGATGAGGTCCGGGAGGTGGGAAGAGCTGGGTCATGTCGGTCATTTAAGGTCCAGTGAGGAACTGATTTTATTATTTTATTCCAAGAGTATGATGTGACTTACATTTTTAAAAGAACTTTCAGTTACGTGGAGTACAGATCGTAAGGGTGGAGAGGTGACCATGTTAGAGCAGGAAGATTCCTTAGGAGGTTATTACAGCAGTTCAGATGAGGGATGGTGGTAATGTTCATTTGAAACCAAGACTGATTTTGGCATCAGATAGGAAGGAGGAAGGGGAAAGATTTCCCAGGTGATCATGTGAGGCACTTGTTTTATTTCATGGCAACAAGTAAAATACTTGGAGAAAGAGCAGAGTGGGTAGATCAGACAGTCCCTGTCTCCAGAGGAGGGGAGAGCTCTCCCAGTCCACAAGACTAAATCAGAAGAATTAAGTGGAAAGATGAATCTGAACCATTCATTTGGCTTTTGGGAAAGAGCCTGTGGGCCCCTGAAGACATTTTGCATCTTGTTCTTATGTATAACACTTTTGTTTTCCCTTTTAGTTAAGAAGAGTTTTATTGGCCAAAATAAGTCTTTCTTTGGTCCTTTGGAGCTGGTGGAGAAACTTTGTCCAGAAGCATCAGATATAGCCACTAGTGTCAGAAATCTGCCAGAATTAAAGTGAGTGAAAAGTCATTACACTAATTTGATGTTTAAAAAAAAATCCCTTATATTTACCTATTTCTCAATTCCTTGCTGATAAACTATTTTCTAATTTAGAACAAATTGCAGCATGAGCGACACTCTGCTTAGAATTTAGTCCTAGCTCTGCTTCTCATTATCCACACAATCTTGAACAAGATTTACCCTGAGCCTCAGTTTCCTTTTCTTTAAAATGGGGATTGTGATGCTTGTCACACAAGGTCAAATAGGCTGAAAATGCATTGTCACATGAGGAGCAGTTATAGGAGGAAAAGGAGTCACATTCCTGGAATCACTACTTCCGATACATCTGGGCAGTTTTTCTGAATAATACCATTCAGGCCAGATTTTAGATTCCAGGACAAGAGACATTTGTGAAAAGGCTAGGACTAACAAATCATTTGCTGTATCTGGGTTTGCCCTTGGTATCCCGACCATCGGCTCCAAATCAAACACTGGACAGAGCACAAAGAAGGTGTCATCATGGAATCTACATTTAAAAGGGACTCTAGAGATTCTTGGGCCTGTGCAAAAGAGCCCCCTGCAACTGTCCAGCCTCTGCCTGACCCTTCTCCTGTGGAGCCAACCTGTTCCGTTTTCAGATAGTAATAATAATATTAATAATTCTAGCCACCATCTACTAAGGGCCTGCCATGTACCAGGTATCCTGCTAAGGACATTCTGTTACCTCATTTAATTCTCTACAACAAGCCTCTAGGAATGCCGTTCGTAGGTATCCCCGTGGACAAGCATGGACTTAGGCGCAGAGTGGGTAAGTTGCCCAAGGTCCCTTGGCAAGAAGTGAGTGGTAGCCAGGAAGAGAACACAGGTCTGTTGGACTCTGAAACCTGCTGAATGTCCCTAAACTCCGTCGCTGCGGAGTCCTGTGAAATACGTGAGTTGCAGGACAGCATGTATAGCATGGCGATTTTTTTTGTAAAAAGGGGAGAAAAAATGAGAATTTATATTTGTTTTCACGTGCATAAAAATGTTTTGGAGGTAAATATAAACTAAAAACAGTATATTAATGTATGGGGTAGGGGAGCAGGGGAAAAAATGAAATATTAAACTGTACGTACTGTTTTGTAGCCTTTCCATTTAGTATTTAGATGTTAAACCTCTTTCCGTTTGAAAGACTCATCCATCCATAACACCGTTTCTGAGATGGGCACATAGCATTGCATTGTATAGCTCATTTCTTTAACATCCCTGTGAGCTTTGTAGTTGTCTTCAGATTCTCATTATCCAACCAGCACGGTGGTGACCCGAACACATCTCCTGTGGAGGTCCTAAATTGCATCCTTAGGATATGTTACTAGAGTAGGGTTTGCATCCAGTGGCCATCCAACTGCCTGCTAGAAGACTTCTGCCAGTTTGCACCCCGCTGAGCTGCATGTGTCAGTGTCCACCTTCCACTCATGCCAACGTTAAATACCTGTTCCTCTAACTTTATTTCCTTTCCTTTTAACTCTGGTTAAATATCATTTATTTGCCAGGGCAGGGGATTGGGGGGTGGCATTGGTGTTCAAAGCCTTTTGTGTTGGTGAAGTGAGGTTAACCCTTGTGGGCCTGACTCCTGACACCCACCCAGGTGCACAGCAAGGCCTCAGCCCTGCGAGCCCCGTCTGATGCAGTATTGATCACAGCAGCTCCTCCATACTGTGTTTCCCCGAAAACAAGACCGGGTCTTATATAAAGGTTTGCTCCAAAAGACTCATTAGGGCTTATGTTCAGGGGATGTCCTCCTGAAAAATCATGTTAGGGCTTATTTTCCAGTTAGGTCTTATTTTCAGGGAAACACGGTATGTTCCTGGATGTTACAAATGCAGTTACTCTGCTTAGAACAGAATCTTCTTTTCCTTAAGCAAGTGTTAGATCGATAGTTGGGAGGCTGTTTTTCTTCTAAAGTTTAAAGCAGGCCTTTTCAAAATTGCACCTGTGAGCTGATGCCTTAGAAACCTTGTGAGATTTCAACACTTTAACAAGCATTAATGATGGTCTATGTATTAATCTTCTGAAAAAATATCCATTATACAATACTAATATTTCCTGACTCCCTGTGAAATTTTATTAATATGTGCAGTTTTATCTGATTGTATTCTAGAAATCAGATTTTTGTGGCTTAAGATTTTCTTTCCTGTGGAATCTAAAGAACAGAATGAATGAGCAAACAAAACAGAAATATAGAGATATAGAGAAAAAAACTGATAGTTGCTAGATGGGAGGTGGGCGAGGATGGAGGAGAAGGTGAGGGGATTAGAAAGTACAAATTGGTAGTCACAAAATAGTCAAGGGGATGTGAAATACAGTATGGGGATATAATTAATAATGTTGTAAAGATCACGTAAAGTGGCAGATGGGTACTGGACTTATCAGGTACTGGACTTATCAGGGGATCACTTCATAAACTGTGTAGATGCCTGACCACTGCACTGTACATGTGAAGCTGAAGTAGAATAATATTAAATGTCAACTATAACTAAACATATAGGTATATATAGACACAGGATGTGGAGTGTAGCACAGGGAAGGTAGTCAGTGGTATTGTAACGATGTCAGATGGGTAGTAGATTAAGGGGGGTTATTACTTTGTGAGGGGTATAATGTCTATTACATTGTTTTGTACACCTGAAACTAATTTAAAGAAGTTACATGTAAATATCATGGAGACTGAAACCCTAAAAGTAGTGCAAATAGTGAGGAACATAGGGTTAACTCCTGAATTTTAAGAAAAATATATGCCAACAATATTTTAATTAACTTGAAATTATTATATCACTGATGTAATTTATTTATCACCAAGTGGTATTAAAATGTTTATTGGCAATCCTGAGTACATGTATTAGTGATAGCAATAAAAACATTTGTACTGGGGAAAAAAAAGATTTTCTTTTCCTTTTTTGTCAAAAAAATAAATAAGTAAAACATGACCATGACACAAAGTTTAAACAGTACCCAGAGGTGTGTCATGAGCCATTGCTTGGCCTTCCCAGATGGTGTGTTCCCTCAGCCCCCAGAGCAGCTGTTCTTACACGGTCCTCTGCATTCACAAGCCGACTATGTGTATCTGGCTAAATTGGTTTTTTCCTTTGTTTTTTGTTGTTATTGTTATGTCACAACAGTTTGATTCTCCGTTTGAATTCTAGGACAGCTGTGGGAAGAGGCAGAGCTTGGCTTTATCTTGCACTTATGCAAAAGAAACTGGCAGATTATCTGAAACTGCTTATAGACAATAAACACCTCTTAAGGTATTTCATCACCTGTCTTTACTTGTCGTTTGCTTTGTAAATAATTAGAACATAGTTCTGTAGATCATTTTGAATTAAAACAGGAGTCTATAATGTACAGAGCTTTTATTCTAATTATTATTTCTCATAAATGTTCTGTGACTTAGTTTCAAAATAGTGCTAGTTCATTTTTTTTTTTTTTAAGATTTTATTGGGGAAGGGGAACAGGACTTTATTGGGGAACAGTGTGTACTTCCAGGCCTTTTTTCCAAGTCAAGTTGTTGTCCTTTCAATCTTAGTTGTGGAGGGTGC
Organism: Rhinolophus ferrumequinum; assembly: GCF_004115265.2. Classification (NCBI taxonomy): domain Eukaryota; kingdom Metazoa; phylum Chordata; class Mammalia; order Chiroptera; family Rhinolophidae; genus Rhinolophus; species Rhinolophus ferrumequinum. The sequence continues at coordinate 2,782,357 of NC_046307.1, forward strand.
CTTCAGCTTCAAGTTGTTGTCCTTTCAGTCTTAGTTGTGGAGGGCGCAGCTCAGCTCCAGGTCCAGTTGCCGTTGTTAGTTGCAGGGGGCACAGCCCACCATCCCTTGCAGGAGTTGAACCGGCAACCTTGTGGTTGAGAGGACACACTCCAACCAACTGAGCCATCTGGGAGCTCAGCGGCAGCTCAGCTCAAGGTGCCGTGTTCAATCTTAGTTGCAGGGGCCAGAGCCCACCAACCCTTGCGGGACTCGAGGAATTGAACTGGCAACCTTGTGGTTGAGAGCCCACTGGCCCATGTGGGAATCAAACCGGCAGCCTTCGGAGTTAGGAGCTTGGAGCTCTAACCACCTGAGCCACCGGGCTGGCCCCGCTAGTTCATTTTTTGAGCACTGATATCTGAAAGTCAGTATAAATGAAGATTTATATTTTCATTTTGAAAGTCAAGATAATTCTTCAAAATACTTAAGATTATGTAACTGACAACATACTACATTCAGTTTCAACCAAATTATATTTATTAGATTGGATGATAATAGGATGACTTTAGAACTAGATGCAGTGGGCAATTTTAAAGTATAAAAACCCTGGTTTTTGTAATACATTATCTATTTTAGGATTCCATATCCAGTTTGTAAAATTTTATGTCTCCTAACATCAGTAAAGACTAGCTATCTCTGAAATGTATGACTGGTTCATATTTGATATTTATAACTGTAAGCAAAAATATTCATTGTGAAAGGAATTTTCTCTAGAATATGAGAATTTATAAGTGAAGAATCTCTCTAGAGTTAATTCTCTTATCTAATTGAGATAAAAATATCTCTTACTGTATGGCCTGCCACCCAAAATTTTTCGTTGTTTTCAAGCCATGGCTTATTGAATATATCTTTACATTGAATTCTGATTTCAAATATTTCCTGTCCTTTGTACTTTGAGCACAGTTACACTGAGTAACTTTGAGGTACAGTTTTGTCCTAAGGAACTAATTCTTAAGAGTAAGTTCTCATGCGTCCCCCCCGCACACACTGGTGACCAGAAGCAGTCATAGATGGGCGGGTGGAGCCCCACTGCAAATTGCTGAGGTGACTGGGCGGTAAGGAAGGGAAAGCAGCTGGTGTTGCTCCAAGGGACACGTGGAAGAGGGAAGAATTTTATTCTTGAATGTGGGGGCACTGTGGGATCCACTTCTGTTGACACGACAGTAAGTGTAGAAGCTCACAGCAATGCAGAAGAAGGAACAGTGGGGACAGGAGGGGCCGAGTGATGGTCAGGAACTCAGGAGCCAAGAGATGAGAGGGATTGGGGTCCAGGGTCCAAATCCGGGAATTAACCTTAGACCACAGGCGGGAGGAGAAGGAATAGCAGCACTTGCAGTGGCAGAGGGAAATGAAAGGCAGAAGGAAATTCCCACAAAGGAGCTTCTGGCAGCCAGGCCAGGAGCCGAGAGCTGAAAAGGCAGGGCTCAGCTCGGTGGGGAGAGCGGTGGAGAAGGCATTCCTGAGCAGCTCCCCGGCCTTCACTCTTTTCCAGTGAGTTCTATGAGCCCGAGGCATTGATGATGGAGGAAGAGGGGATGGTGATCGTTGGTCTGCTGGTGGGACTCAATGTTCTTGATGCCAATCTCTGCTTAAAAGGAGAAGACTTGGATTCTCAGGTAAAATTTGGGCTCCAGATGGAACGCCTTTTCCAGGCCAGGGATCTTACACAGGATCTGCCAATAGTGCTGAATCTAAGAAACGGACAAAGGGCGTCTAATGGAGGGCTGTGCAAGGTGCTGTGCTGGGCAGAGGGGAGAGCTGGAGACAGGTGAAGAGAGAGTTTGGGCAGAGGCACCCAGAAGGCACGGCATGTTGGGAACAGGAAAACCGTTCTCCGTGGCTGGAACACAGGATGCTCCGTGAGTGAGGCGAAGGGGGCTCCATCGGGCCATGGGAAAAGCTTAGCGTTGTCCCTTGAGCTTTGCGAAGTGGTTGGAGGCTTTTAAACAGAACACTGAAATGATCAGGCCAGGGTTTAAGAAAGATCAGTCTAGCAATATCCAGGGCATGAGTTAGAAGTGGCCAAGAATAGACAGCAAAAACATTGAGTAGAAGTCTAGAAGTCCCATAAGGTTGGATGTGGAGTTGGGAGAGAGAGTCAGGAAAGATTTGGGAAATCACGTTGATAAAATGGGGCGCAAAGCAACATAGTAAGGTGCAGAGTGCCCTGTGTGGTGGGGCGGCCCTCTTAGGATGGGCTTTCCTGCGGCATGGGACCAGGTGACCAGGGCTGAGGCCTGAACTCCCGGCCGCGAGACCTGTAAATATCTGAGGGGAACAGACACCCTGACCATCCCCACCTCCCCCTTCAGGCCATCTGTCGCTGTGGTGGGGTCACTGCCCAGCCTTCTTCCCGCCACGTGTTTGGACCCGACAAAGACAAATCTAAAGCTTCCCCAGCCCTTCCATGCCCAGGTCAGCTGTTTTTTTTGTGTTTTTTTTTTGTAACCTCTCCTCCCCGTTTTTTTCTGATAGTCTTGTTGAAAGGTTTTCAACAAATACAGAGGTGTATTTTTGAAAAGAACTAAACATCACACATAATCCCATTACTCAAAGACAACTAATTCAGTGCTTTATTTTGGTATATGGCCTTCCAGCACATAATAAGCATGTGTGTGTGTGTATTTTATAAAGAGATGTTTGGAGTTTCCTTTGTTTTTTATTAGGTGCACAAAACAAAGTAATACTTAGACATTTATCGTTTATATCCCTCACACTGTGTCAACCCCCCTCCCCCATCCACTATCCCTCTGACATCGCACACAGCCATTACATTTCCACTGTCTCTATTCCTAATGCTGTATCTGCTTCTTGTAACTATATACATGTAACTATATATATATATATATATATATATATATATAAACTTGTAGTTGGCATTCATTATTGTTTAGCTTCAGCTTCAGGTGTACAGTGCAGTGATCAGGCATCTACATCTTCCCTGGAGTTTCCTTTTTTTATTAAACCAGAATATAATTATTCCAAGCACACTATTTTGTAAATTTTTTTAACAGTATGTCTCACATAGCTCTTGATGTCACTAGAGATACAAGCCATTTTAAATGGCTGCATAGTATTTCATTATATGAACGTACCATGATTTATTTAACCAATACTTATTAACTTAGGTTGTTTCCATATTATAACAACAATATTATAAACATCCTCATACCTCTTTGTACTCTTGTCCAATCATTTCCTGGGATTAACTTGGGGATTGCTATGTCAAAGTGTCCACATTCTGCATGACTGCTGTGGGGTCACAATGAGCCTTGTTGGTCTTTTTCAAACTGACAAAGCAATTCTTCTCAAGTTTATGTTTTTGAGAACTACAGAGGTGAAGTATTTTTTTCATGTTTTATTTGCCATTGGCGGTTCAGCTTCTGGGACTATCTGTTTATATTCTTTGCCTATTTTTCTGAATTTTCCACGCCTTTATTATAGATTAATGATATTAACTGTCAGAATTTTTTGTTAGAATTTTTTTTTCTAGTTTCTCGGTGGATTTTCTCTGGAACTTAATTTTTTTTATTTTATGTCTTTTTGCAATCAAATATAATGGGCTTTCCTTTATACCTTCTGAGGTATTGTGCTTAGAAGATCCTTCCCCATCTAAGAATTACTTTCCTTTTTAAATCAACTGTGTAATTTTTACATTTAAATAATATGTCATTTGTTTTGACACAGTGTGTAGTGTGAGTCTAGATTTCTTTGCAAGTAGTAAACCAGTTTTCTCAATATCGTGTATGATATATTATTTTCCTACTAATTTGAAATTCCACATTTATCATGTGTGAAATATCTAGAATACACTGAGGTATTTCTGGACTCTCTGTTGAGTCCCTGCATCTCTTTATTCCTATGCCAGTATCACAGTCTTAATTTCTAGAACCACATAGTATGCTTTACATTCTGGTAGTTCACCTCTTGCCCGATTTGTTATACTCCTTTTTCAGACAAGGTTCAGGCTGTCCATCCTGCCAGATGAACTTGAACATCATTTGGAATTTTGTCAAATTCCAAAATAAAGATTGGGAATTTTATTAAACAGTAAATGTAATTGAGCCCCCGGTCTGTACTTTAACACAGTCTCTTTCATCTGTCATCATAAAGTAGGAATGTTTGCTGTTGGTGTCTTAGGGGTCCTCCTTCCCATGTTTAGAAAGTGCTGTTTTATTCTAATGTACTTTGCACTTTCATTAAAAAAGAATATTGAATGCTGTCAAAGACCTTTTTTGGCATCTATTGAAATGTCGTATTCATTTTTAACCCATAGAATTAATTCTAGGTTTCCTGTTGTGATGGTATGCCCGCATTTCTAAAATAAGCCCTGCTTGGTTGTCACGTGTTATTCTTTCAGTACTTCCCGATTTAACATGCGTGCGGTGGATTTGGGGTTGTTGTGTTTCCACTTATTAGTGACACTTGTGAATTTTCCTCTTCAGCACCATCTTTGTCACTTTTCTGTGTCAGCATTGTATTAACCTCATAAAATAAGCTGGATAATGTTCTTTTCTTCCTTTCTACAGCAGTTTACTGGAGCACAAATTATTTTTTCATTAAAGGTTTGTAAGAACTTGCTGGTATGACCTTTTCAGCTTCCTGCCTTTTTTGTTCCTACTTCTTGGAGTACATTAAGTTTTTTCCTAGCCCTTGGCCAATGTATTGGTGTCCTAACTCTTAGGACAATTTTTTAGTCATTTAAATTTTTCCAGAAGTCATTTGTTTCATTCAGATCTATTAGTTATTTGAACAAATTCTCCAAAGTTTCTTAAAACCTCATCGTTCTCATTTGTAACATTCTGCACTTGCTAACTACTGATCATACTTGGTAGAGGTCGGCCTGTTTTGTTGAACTCAAAGAACCCACTCTTGCTTTTACTAATCAATTCTGATTTGAGAGGAGGGCTTTATTTGCTTTCTAATCCATTAATTTCTACTTTGGGCATGAATTCTTTCTCTTTCTTTCTATTGTTGGTTTTTTCCAGTTCAATATTTCCTTTTTATTCTTTAATTTTTATTTCAAAAGAAATCCATGCAATTCAAACTGTCCTTCCCCCTTCCCCTGCAATCCCACTCTCATCCCCACAGTTACTGGGAAAAATTGAGGGGGAACCTTTCTAGAACTCATTCTACTTTTTATGCATTTATGTACACATAGGTTTTGTCTGTGTCTGTGTGACAGTGAGCAGGCACATAATAACAGTCACTGTACCGCTCACCACTGGGGGCTGACTGGGCCAGAGGGGCGCTTCTTCCTAAGCGCTCCCATGTCTGCAGTCAGTTGGTGGCTGGGGCGGGAATCACAGAAGGCCTGCTCTCGCTTGGCTGTCTTCTGGATGGAGGAGCGCCATGAGCTGGGGGCTGGGACAGCTGCGGCTGCCATCTCTGTCCACAGGCAGTCTCTCCACTTAGTGTCCAGCCGTCATGGCCCCAGAGTAGCCAGATTTCTGTCAATGAAGCTCAAAAGTTCAGAGGTGTATGCCCCGAGAGAAAGCACCAAGGAGCTTGTCTCACCCTCATTAATCTGGCTGCAGAAGTCCGAGCATCGTTTCCGCTGCCTTCTAACTCATCACAATCGGCACTAAGACCGCCCAGGTTCAAGGGTCGGGAGTATAGATTGGTGGGAGATACAACAGAACCGTTGCACAAACCATCCCACATACCTTTGGCTTTAACACAGTGGGGTGACCGTGAGGAGCTAATGCTGTACGTGTTATACTTTGACTTAAAATTTTATCCTGGAGCTTTCTTCATATCTGCTCAGCCATCTGCTGCATTCTTTCTTATGGTTGCCGAGGGTTCTGTGGTATGGTTATAAAGTATTGATTGAAAACTTTATCTACTGGTAGACCCAATATCCTTATATTTCAAGTAGGAATGGCTTCACTTACTCATGCTGCAATGGACGGTGGCAGAGTAGGACTGTCACTCTCTCTCTCGAGTGCTTTATGTCCAGTCAAAGCCCTTGACACTGACATGTGTGAGGGTCTTGGTGCTGCCTCGTTCCCTGCAGCTGCAGAGAATTTCCCCGGAGTACCAATTGGACAGTTCACCACAACCTGGGGAAGGAAGATTGGTGTCAGCCAAGGTCACCACTGTAGCCTAGAGGTCCAGGGCTCCTTTTTATCATTATTATTATTACTTTGTACTCAAAGAACTTTGTCAACAACTTGATTATTGAATAAATACACAAAGCTAATTTTAACTAGGTGGCAAAATTTCAGAATATTCCCGTAAATTCTGATTTTCAGTACGTTTTCTTCTAAAAGGTGGTGGGGTTATTTTTCTCTTGGTTTGTTCGCTTGATTGCTGTTTTATAGAGCCATTTAGCCTAACTAAATGTTTGTAGGAAAAAACAGGAATGTAAATACCTGGAATTTTAAAGATTATAAGGTTTGTGTGGAACGCGGGAAAGTTAGTTTTTATCTAAACTCATCCATTTTGTCTTGCCCAGGTTGGAGTGATCGATTTTTCCCTCTACCTGAAGGATGTGCAGGAGCTCGATGGTGGCAGAGAGTAAGTCCTGTGCTGCACGCTGCTGTGCGTCACATTTTTAATGAAGTTCTGGCAGAGAATGCTGCACTTGTTTTTGCTCTGTTTGAAATTTTAGTTTTTATTTGGCTGTTTTTAATTGCAGAGGTAATACAGTCATTTGCCCCTTGTTTAAGGACTTAAGCTCTGTGGAATACAGCGTACAAGTGACGTTCCTCCCTCACACTGTGCCCCTTCTCCATTCAGTCCTACGCCCACTCCTCTTTCAGAGGAAGCTACTCACGTCTCCTTCCAAGCCTTTTGAACGCCCCGCAGGTGTATCTTTGTTGGTCCCATATTTTTCTGTACAGTTTGAATGTAAATGGGATGGTACCGTTATATCTGTAAGTTGCCCTTGGACTTGCTCTTTGGTCCCAGGGTGTCTTGGATGTCTTTCATCCCACAGGTAGCTCTCCCCCATCCTTGTTAACAAGAGCATTCTTTTAAAAGGAGTTATCCTGCGGAAAAAAAGAAAAAAAGGCAACAATGTATATAACATGCTACCATGTATGTCATGATAAAAAAGAATATACACCCGTATTTATATGTTGTGCTTCTGTACGCATGGACCATTTCTAGAGTGACACATAGACCTGACAGCAGTGCTGCCCGAGGGGAAAGAGGACGAGAGGGACTGTCCCTGTAAACGCATGGATCGCGTGTGACTGCTTTACCATGTGCATCTGGTGCCTGTCTCTCAAACGTCTTCCTGACAAGGACCCCCAGTCTCACCACCTTGGCAACACACCTTACCAAGGAAGGGACCAGTAGGAGGAACCCTATTAATGCTTCGTGCACCCTAAGAACAAGGATTCACCTACTTTAAATTTAAATAAAATACATTCTTAATGTCAAACAAACTGGAAATAAACAGATTATCCATCAGTTAGGGAAAATTGAAGGAATTATGGAACATCCATAATGTTCCACGCTGGTATATCATGCAGACCTAAAACAAGGACAGACTTGACCCACTAGTGTAGTTGACTTAGAGGGATTTCTACAAAGTGTTATTGAGTGAAAAACAGTATTATACTGAGAAGTATATATATATATCATTTTTTAAAACAAACCCCAAAAATCCCTCGTATATGTTTTGTATTTTAATTAAATATACTATATACATATACAAGATAGATAGATATTATGATTATATATGCACATGGGATACTCAACGGTATCAGTATGGGTCACCTGGGAGAGCTATGTAAAGGGCAGAACAGGTAAAAGGAAAGAAATGACAGCACAGAAAAACAAGTCCAGCACCTGTGGCGTGAACCTGTGTAGAATGACCCCATTTATGTACATCTGTACATATGTATGTAAAGAAATTGGGGAGGGGCTAACTTTAAAATGTTAGTCCTTTTTTTTTTAACCCAGACTGGTCAGCTTTGTGTTTTGCTAAGTCATAATCTCCTTTTCTGAGCCAGCTTTCTTCCTTCAGTATAACAAGGGTGGCTTCATCTGCCACATCAAAGCCACATCAGAGCCAAAGCCATTGCACACCGATGGCTTTCTCTCCTCTTCCCAATGCCCATCCAGTCTCAGGGGTGGGAGGGTGTCTGCAGGGAGACTGCTCTCCAGATGGTGTGTTTCCTGTTTCTGGCATGATTCTGTGTCCCCCAAATTCCTGCCAGCTTTGCTCTCTGTCACTCAGGGCCGTGCAGACATCACTAAGCTCTGACCATCTCTTGGTTTCCTGATGCCATTGGTCTTCCTACAAGGTGTTTGGAAGGTTGGGGACAGTTACAAAGTGTTAACCTTCAGTAAAAAGAATTTCTTTTTATGTTTTTAAAGGCACGAAAGAATTACTGATGTCCTTGATCAAAAAAATTATGTGGAAGAACTTAACCGGCACTTAAGGTAGGGCTGACTCCTCTTTCCAGTGTCACAGTTCAATCCCAGTACCCGATAATCGTGTCATGGAACTTTTTTGAGTTGCTGTATATTTGTAACTTAACTTTTTTCCCAAACCAAGAAAATAAATTATCATGCTGTGCTTACATGTACAGACTGGAGAAGTATGATTTCTTGATAGAAAGCTTTTGGGAATTCTTTGGTTCTTTGTTTTATGCAGTTATAAAATTTAGAGAGTAAATAAATAAAACTTTGAATGTCCACCCCTCACCCCACAGCCACTTAGTTAGAAGTCACCATCACGGGAAACACTGTCACTGCTGGGAGTCAGCACAGATCCCTGCAGTGTGCTGGGGCAGGAATAAAGGGTTGGAAACCACTGGGCCAGACCTTAGAGCAAGTCAGTAGCCATAGCAGGCATCTTTCTCTTGATTTTGTATTTTAATTGGAAAGCTGCTGCTGTGTCTCAGGAAACACTAGTCACTGGAGGTGCTGGTGGGGACTGGGCGGAGGTTGTCGGTGTTGGGAGACGCTGTTCTCTTAACATGTAACCTGACCCAGTTGTTCTGTAGTTCTTTCCGTGTAGCGTGGTACCAGGGTTAAGCAGCTTCACAAAATGAATTCGAGAGCTTTGCCCGGTTTCTGTGCCTGGGAACGAACACCTTCTAGTTCACATTTGCTCTTTGGATGTTTGGAGCTCGGAGCCTGGGAGGCAGGACCTTGCCAGGGTCTCAGTGTTTCCTCAGTTGTTAGTTCATCTGGGTTTTCTTCTCTGCAGAATCTCTCTTTCGGTAATTTAGGTCTTCTAAAGTATATATATAAATTCTATTAATATTTTCTCAGTTATGTAGTTGGTATGGAATTGACAGTTGTATGCCCTTCAACTTTTCATTTCTTCTCTATCTTTTGTTCCTTTTTTCATTTTGCATGATTGTGTTTTTATTTTTCTCCCACCCAACTTTTTTGAGGGGGTGGGAGTGTGAACCAAACAATTTTATTGAAGGGCTTTAGGGTCGGGTCAAAATGCTGGAAGGACAGTGAGATCCGGCGTCCTCGGCCTGGCCAGGATCTCCCCAGCTTCACAGTTTCCGAGAAGCTCCCGCCAGCTCTGGAGCCCTGACTCGTTAGCCTGGCCAGGCATGTTCCCGGCCCCTCATGTGCAGAAGGCATCGGGGCTTGTTGCTTACAGGTGTGGGCTCTGAGCCACTCTGCCTGGGTCCACATCCGGGTGCCCCGTTACACGGGTGTGAACTTCAGATTTTTTACGGTTTTCTTGTCTGTAAAATAGGTTAAAAAAAAGATTTACCTCACAAAATTGTGGGGAGAGTTACACGAGTCAATACATTTAAAGTGCTTAGAATAAACAGGGCCTGGCACATTGTCCAAAGAGAGAGTTAGTTCTTCTTTTGCTGTAGTTACTGTTATATTACTTATCAAGTCTACTTTAGCTTTTCACATATTTGAAAAATGGGGCAAAGGTTAAAAATTTAAAAATCATCTTTGAACCTGCTACCCAAAAGTACCAATATCTTGTTACAAATATGACTGTAGATATGTGACTGCCAACACATTTTGGTTCCCATTTATTGTGTTAGGGAAAAAAACTATTTTCTTTCCAGTTACCTTTAAAAAAAAAAAGGGTAGCATATTTTGGGGAGAAAACATTGAAAACTTTTCAATAAATGCATATATACATACATATATATTTAGAATTCTTATCCCTGGGTTAATTGGAGACCCTTTGACTCCATGTCATACAGGAAATCTGGACATCGCTATTCTTTGTTACAGGTTGGGAAAACAGTCATTTTTATAAGTTCACATTTACTTACTGTTGTATTTTCCATAGCTGCACAGTTGGAGATCTTCAAACCAAGATAGATGGCTTGGAAAAGACTAATTCAAAGCTTCAAGAAGAGGTTTGTACTTACTGAAATTCTTAAAACAGAACATCCCAAGGTTAAGAGAGATGGTGCAGTTGGTGTTTGTGACTGGAGCTGCTCGCTGGTCGGAATGGGGATTGCTGACGTTGGTTGAGCTGCACGTGGGACAGGCGCCCTCAGGATGTGTTCTGCCCTGTGGGGGGCTCCCCTGGGTCAGTGCCGCTGACCATGAGCCGGTTCGCAGTGACTTCAGTGGCCTCAGTGACCCTCACTGGGAAAGCCCAGCTCCTGTAGTGAGTGCACTGCCCTCCTCGTCCCCACCTGTCCTGTGGTTTAGTGCGCCTCTCTGCTGCCCCGAGGGCACAGACTCTTCCGAGATCCAAGCACCCTCGCCCACCCCTTCTGTGTTGCGGCCTCTCAGGAGCATGGAACCAGTCTCCCCACAGTGTGGTCTTTCTCTGCTTTCTCACTAGGAAGAGAGAGAATGAAAGGACAGGAAGAAGGAGGGCTGAGGCCGAGGAAGAAAGCTTGCTGCCAGCTGCCCGGCAGTCTCCTTGGTGAACACATCTTGTCTCCTGTTAGCAGGAGGGGGGTTGCTCAGCCTTTCTGAGGCTTTCCACAGGTAGCAGTCCCTGGCTGCTCTGGCCTCCCCGCTAAGTCTCACTGGGGAGGAAGAGGGCCGAGAGAGGGGGCTGGAGAGCCCGCCTTTGTGACGGAGGACCCAGTGTAGGGCTCACTTTAAATTGACTGCTCTCCCAAGGGGCCAGCCCTGAAAAGTGTTCAGGAGAGGAGCTCAGATTTGTGTGAGGAGAAGGAAATTCAAAGGCAGCATTCATAGTTAGGGTCACAGGAGGACCCCCAGTGAGGTGATTCACCGTGGGTGGTGAGCCTGTGGGCCTCAGTTTAGCAGCACGTGTTTGAGTTCTCATCTCCATACTGGATGACAATCCAAACCGTACACTATTAGCAATATTAAATTGGAGTAATATCACATAAATGTGCCTAATACAACACTTGGCGTGTGGAAAGCACTCAAGAGACATTAGTTGATTTTAGAACAAACCAATTCACTCTGTTCTCCTAGGTGAGGTGGCATGCTTTGAATGAAGATCTGGTTTAGCTTTGGAAACTGAACAACTGGGCTACTTTTTCTTCAGAGATAAACAGTTGTAATAGAAAGTGTGTGTTAGAGAAAAGTGAACCTCTCTTCAGGGGGTGCTCTGTACATCTTCAGAGAGTGGAACAGGAACTAGCTATGAGTTCTGCCTGTGTCTTCCCTTGTAGCTACGAGCAGCCCCTTTATAGCCTTAAAGGTTCTTACTGGGGTGTGGCAGGAAGGGTTAGGACCCTGTCCTGGGTTCTGAGTTTGAGTGGACTTCGTCACTGTTGACCAAGATGGAGAGCTCAGTGCGTCAAGGCCCCCATGAGTGAGTGATGCTGAGAGCACAGCCAAGTGCCAAGGGCAGACATCTTGCTTCTTTCTCCTTCTCCAGCCTCACCTTCTCTCCAGGCTTTGTTCAGAAGCTGGATAAGGAGGGGTTGGTCGTTGTATTTACTCCTCTATTTTGCCTCTCCTGCTAACCTCTCCTCAGCAGGTCCGGGAAGGCATCTTGCTTCTATAAGCTGTTCTCTGAATGGTGATAACTCATTCCTCAGGAGAGGAAGATGTCTTCCTCAGGCACGTCTTTAATGGTGTGGTTGTGATTCCTACCCCAGAATTCTTTAATTCTCCCTCTCGTGATAAATGTCCTTGTGCTCATTGGCTAGAAAAACTGAAGAGAATGAAGAATCAGAAAAAAAGCCCATAAACCCTTGGCTAAATGGCAGCTGTTCTTATCATGTAGTATATATATATCCCCATCTTTCTCGTGTGGCATATGTATACAGTCCCCATCTTAAGCCCTTTTTAACGTAGTTAAGTTTTTAAATTAGAAGTAAGGACGTACTATATAATCTATTTTATTTCTGTATTGGTATTATAAGTATGCTCTCAAGTTATCAAAAGCTTTTGTAAACATTTTAATAACTACATATTTCTGTCTTATGCTTCCACTGTAATTTATTAAACCATTTCTCTAATACTGGACATTCAGGCTGTTGCTAATATTTTGTGTCCATAAATCTTTGCCCACATTATGTAGTATGCTATCATTTTCGTAAAAGGAGAAACTTTGGGAAGGGCAGAGATGGCTAGAGGCTGGGGTGGGAGAGAGATTCTACTGGATAATTTTTATACTTTTGGAATTTTGTACCATGTGAATGTATTACCTATTCAAAACAAGGAAGTAAAATAAATAAAATATCAAATATTTGGAAATAAATTGTCGATTGTGAAGATGCCAAATGTTAGATTTTAATTTGAACAGTAAGATTCATTTTGATGTTAAAAAATATATAAAAATCTTTCTTAATCAGCTTTCAGCTGCAACAGACCGGATTTGTTCACTTCAAGAAGAACAGCAACAATTACGAGCACAAAATGAATTAATCCGTGAAAGAAGTGAAAAGAGTGTAGAGGTGAGACATTGACCTCACAGTTGGCAGCATACTTCTCACTCAGACATGGCATCATAAATCTCAAGCTCAGTGTGGGATAATGACCCAGTCTTCAGAGGGTGCCTCCTGCCACACCCTCCCTTGTCATTCTCAGGCCACCTGGACCCCATGGGGTGTCCCAGGCTCACTGCTCCCTCACCGCTGGGTCTTTGCACACGAAAGTTCCTGAATACTCTTCAACTTCCGCTCACGTGCTGGGTCCTCTGTGATACCTCTGGGTCCCTAGTGCCCATCAGTGGCCTGGCCACCCTCCTCTCATGTTCCCATAGCAATTTGCACATCCCTCCTTTGTAGAATCCATTTGCTGTTTTGTAGACTTGCTGGCTTGCAGCTATCTCACCTGATGAGGGTAGAGACCATATCTGATTCATCTCTCAGGATTTAGCCAGTGCTAAAAATATGCTCAATAAATACTGAATGATGGATTGAATGGAGGCCTTTCCCACTAAGAATGATTGTTCTCTTTTAAAGAAAAGCAAATATAAATTGTTTTCTGAACCTAAATTTTCTTTTAAAAAAATCTTTTGGCTTGTTCTCATCCTCAAGTTCAAAGATATTTCAAAATATGTTCAAATTTTTAACCTTTCTCTATTATACTTAAAAATAGAAATTATGCTACATTTTTTTAAATTATGGTATATTTTTAAGTGTTTTGTAGTTAGCTTGCTTCCCACAAGCAAACCTTTCCTCTCGATGTTCTTGTTGGATATAGATAACAAAACAGGATACAAAAGTTGAGCTGGAGACTTATAAGCAGACTCGGCGAGGTCTGGATGAAATGTACAGCGATGTGTGGAAGCGGCTGAAAGAAGAGAAGAAAGTCCGTTTGGTGAGTGTCTTTAGAAAGAATTCTCCAAAAGCCCCCTAAGTTATTTCTGCTAGCATTTTTCACATATGTGCTTAAACCTGCTGACACACAGATAGTCCAAAATTGCCCCTTTAAAAAAAAAAAAAAAAAGGCTGCATTTACCACTCAGTTCTGCATTGTCACTTATATTTTTCCAAGTTTATAAGCCTTTTTTCAAGGACTACTGTGAAACCAGACGCTCGGCCTCTTTGACAGTACATTTCCCTCAGTCAGAGCTTCTGTCTGGTCTTTTATTTCCCACCAATCTACGTGTCAGCGACCAGTGTTATTATTAAGCACAGTTCTTACACCTGCTTCAATTTTTTGTTCCTTTGCCTGGATGTGGAGAACATGTGTCCTCAGTTATCCAGGACAGAACCATTTCAAAATGGTTGCACCTTTGCTCCCATAAACTAGCAAACCATTCCAGAAATTCTGACATCCAGAAATTGCAACATCAAATGGCCCTTAGCACTGAAACACAAAACAGAAAACTCTTTCAAACAATATGTTCTTATCTTAGGGTTTGAAGAACGTGGTTGCTGGAACTCTGGGCTCATATTGCTACCTACCAGCTTTCTGTTGACTTGATGCAGAACCAGTTTTCATTTGTGAAATGAGAAAATGGAAAAAACTTAACCTAGTTAGGCTCCAGACAAACTTCTCTAAATCTGCCTAACCTATTCTGACCTTCAGTTTATTATTTCAGGTATTGCCCAAGATAAAACCCCAGTTAAATTCATTCCTGTGATCTACTTTAGTAATGTTTTCCTTGTTACTATCCCTTTAAGGAACTAGAAAAAGAACTGGAGTTACAAATTGGAATGAAAACCGAAATGGAAATTGCAATGAAGTTACTAGAAAAGGACACCCACGAGAAGCAGGACACTCTAGTGGCCCTCCGCCAGCAGCTGGAAGAAGTCAAAGCGATTAATCTGCAGATGTTCCACAAAGTTCAGGTGGGAGTCGGCTTTGTGTTGATGTCACAACCTGGTTCCTGCTGCTGTCTACAGTGGGGGAGCTTGTCTCAGGCTGCCTTTCAGTCTTCCATCATTCTTCCTGCAGGAGAAGAGAATAGACACATCTGTGAGGTCCTAGTATGTGTCGGACCTGGTCCTAGGCCCTGGTACATGTTACTGCATTTCTTTTATTTGAGTCTCCCAGCAATCCCTGAGAACAGTTTATAGAATGGGGAAAATGTGACAAGGTGAAACCGAGTGGCTGAATCACGTAGCCCTGTGACACAGCTGAAACTGAGCCAAACCTGAACTACAGTACATTCACTGGCTCCCAGCTCCGTTTCTACTTCAGTGGCTAATTGTTTGCCCTGAGGAATGGAGAAGTGGATTAATGATAGAAGTTGATATTGTCTTTTCAAGGTTTGCAATTAAGTTTGTCTTGCTGAGTTTCTAGGCCACACAACGAGCTACTTGCCTCACCTGTCATTTCACAGTGGTCAAGGGAGCTAACCCAAAAAGTACCCATCATGCCCGAGTTCGAAAAATTAAAACTGTAACGCTTCCTTGCCCAGAAGTTATCCAGAAGGACCACTCTGGATCCTTCTCAAAATTTATTTTTGAAGTTCTGTTTCCTATTTTAGTGCCTAAATGGTCCCACTTCCTCTTCCATGGCTGTGGTTTCAACCTCACTTGCAATATCATCAGTGCCAAAGGTGCTGAGTGCAGAGTCCAAATAAACTGTGTTATTCTGTCCTGTCTTTAAAACTTACATGGTCCTTACTATAACAACAGCAGTGACAATCAAAAAGGAGAAAAGGAGTTTACCCTCCTAACCAAGTGTCTGCTTTAACTTTTTCATGTTTTCATCTGTTTGGGGTCAGTATATAGACAGAATGTGAATGTGTGTCAGGGGAAACTGAACTCTTGTCATCATTAGCAGACCCTAAAATAGAGGGGCTTAAAAATATGAAAGTTTGTGTCTTTGTTACATAATAGTTAGTTCCAAGGAAAGCACTTCAGACCAGCAGTTTGGCTACCACGGTCATTCAGGCACCCAGCTAATGGCAGCTCCAGCTCTGTAGGCTTCTCTAGTCATCACCATTCTTGCCAGTAGGAGGTGGGGGGAGAAAAGAAGAAGTCCAGTGCCAGGGATTTGCACTCAGGCAGTGACACACAAGTGACACACATCCTTCCATTCGGTCACATAGACAAAGGCTAGTCAGCAGGGCCACGCTCTGGGGCCTGGGCCCATCACTTCTCCGCTACAGGTCGGATGTAGGGGAGCACAAGCTGGCAGACACATTTGTCCCTACCACAGTCGGCCGCTCAGAGCTACTAGGCAGTCCCACCCAGGCTCTCCACGTCCGCAGCCCAGGGCCCACGTAGCCTATGTTTGAACCACAAGACCTTTGTGTTTCTCACATTAACCCAGCCCGCTCAGCATCTAATGGTAGAACAAACAGGGTACCCAGGAGAAGTGCCTGTTTGGAAGGGCGAACAGGGAAGCGACCTTGGCAATCGCATCCTGTGGGCAGGAAGTGTGAAAGCTGCCCGGTGGGCAGGGGACACCATTTCTTAGCCTGTCTAGCTCCCCTGCTTCAGCCTTCCTCTATGGCCCCTGAGAAGCCCACCGTCGTCTGTGGCACATTACCAGGCTCTTGGGGAGCAGGGCTTTCCAGGCAGCTCCACAGTTTCTCTGGCCAGCCTCTTGTGGTGCCGCTTTGCCGGCCTGGACACTGTGTCAGGGATCAGTTGTGATACCTTGCAGGCCTGACTCATGGTGGTGACAGCACAGTGCCCTCAGTCCTTGCCTCCGCTCTGCATTTCCACTCAGTCCATGTGCCCGTGACCAAAGTTTATTGACTGATTTATTAAACCCAGTTTTTGTTCCCCCTTCACTTCCTTGCTCTACCAGTGTCTCTCATATTAATGGCCAGTCCCCTCAAACAGCTGACCGAGGGGTAAGGGAAGCACTCTAACCTGACCTCTGCTGCAGGGCATCAGGAGCGTCCTCGGCGCAGCCTTGAGTCCCCTGTGAGGGTCCGCAGCAGCGGCTTTTCTAACCTGGGAGGCCCTTACCTTTGGCCTCTCCTCCTGCCTCTCTCTCTGCACGCCTCTTGTATACAGTGCTGATTCAAGCCCGGCCGCACATACTGGCATTCTCACACCTGACACCCACCCCCTGGAGCATGGCTGGCAAGGACTCCATTTGCCAAGTTTGGGCCAGTGACAGTTTTACTGTTTGCCGTAACTAACAAGGGTCACCAGCTCTCCAGCTTGTAACGTCTGCTTGACAGTGCCAGACTCCTGACTGCTGAGTCGGTGCTGCAACGGTTAGATTTCCTGTGGCCGCACGGGCCCACATCCTCTGGTGGCTTATTTTCCTTTCTCACCCCCACGCCCCCTCACCGGGTTCAGGCACTCAGGGAACAGGCATATCCCTCAGTTTGGAACACATTATAATAAAACAACTCTCTATTTTCTTTTTTCCTCTGACCTGTGCTGATATTATGAGCCTTGCGCTTCCCCTTGGGTCGGCCATTCACAGCTGCCTGGGGCAGCTCACGCCAACCTCTGGCTGCTCACGGCAGCCGAGCTCCAGGGAAAGCTGTTGTTCACAATCTTATCTGTAGAGGGCGCAGCACACCAGCCTATGTGGGAATCGAACCAGTGACCTCGGAGTTAGGAACAGCGCTCCAACCACCTGAACCACTGGGCTGGCCTGGCCCCCTCTCTATTTTCTTATTTCCTTTTATTTCCCATCCCTACTCCCATCCTCCTTCCTCTACGCCAACATTCTAAAGTATTTATACTGTCTGAAACTGGACCATTTTGAGTACATGAAGGTTTTAAAATTTATTTTTCAATTACAGTTGACATTCAATATTGTATTAGTTTAATTGGGTGTGCTGCACAGTGCTTAGACATTTATATAGCTTAACAAGTGATCCCCCCATAAGTCTAGTACCCACCTGGCACCATACATAGTTACTACATTATTGACTATATTCCCTATGCTGTACTTTACATCCCCATGACTATTTTGTAACTACCAATTTAAACTTCTTAATCCCTTCACCTTATTCACCCAGTGCCAACCACCCTCCCCTCTGGCAACCATCATTTTGTTCTCTGTATGTAGGAATCTGTTTCTGTTTTGTTTGGTTTATTTTCTTCCTTAGATTCACATATAAATGAAGTCATATGGTATTTGTCTTTCTCAGTCTGACTTATTTCACTCAGCATAATACCCTCTAGGTCCATCCATGTTCTTCCAAATGGTAAGATTTCATTCTTTCTTGAGGCCAAGTAATATTCCATTGTATATATGCACCACCTCCTCTTCGTCCATTTGTGTATCAGTGGGTACCTAGGTGGCTTCCATATCTCAGGTATTGTAAATAATGCTGCAATGAACATAGGTGTGCATATATCTTTTCAAATTATTGTTTTGGATTTCTTCAGATAAATACCCAGAAGTGGAATTGCTGGGTCATAAGATAGTTCTATTTTTAATTTTTTGAGGCACCTCCATACTGTTTTCCAAAGTGGCTGCACCAATTTACAATCCTACCAACAGTGCACAAGGGGTCCCTTTTCTCCACATCCTCACCAACACTTGTTTATTGATTTACTGATGATAGCCATTCTGACAGGTGTGGGGTGATACCTTATTGTGGTTTTAATTTGCATTTCTCTGATAGTGACGTTGAGCATCTTTTCATATGTCTATTGGCCATCTGTATGTCCTCTTTGGAGAAATGTCTATTCAGATCCTCTGCCCATTTTTTAATCAGTTTATCTTTTTGATGTTAAATCATATGAGTACCTTATATATTTTATACATTAGCCCCTCATCAGAGATATCATTTGCAAATATCTCCTCTCCTTTGTTAGTTTCAAACAAACTAACAAAATAAACAAAAATAAACTCATATCCAGACAATAGAAGGGTGGTTACCAGAGGGGAGGAGAAGTAGGGGGAGAGTGAAGAGGGTAAAGGAGGGTCAAACATACGGTGATGGAAGGAAACTAGACTTCGGGTAAAGAGCATGCTATAACGTGCACAGATGTCGAATTAATATCTTATACACCTGAAAATTATATAATGTTGTTAACCAATGGTATCCCACTAAATTTAATTTTAAAAATAATAAGTTTTTAAAAAGTTAAAAATTACCCACAAGTATTGCTTTAGTTATAGCCATGTGTGCTTCCAGGGCTGTGGAGAAGAGTAGTTGTTCGTGAAACACTCTTGAAAGTGTTATAAAAATACCAGGTAAACAGTCAAACCCTGCTTAACTGGGAGTGAGGGAGACGCAGAGTCTGACCCTCTTGCCTTGCTTTTTCAGGATGCAGAGAGCAGCTTACAGCAGAAGAATGAAGCCATCACATCTTTTGAAGAAAAAATCAATCAAGTTATGTCCAGCATGAAACAGATGGAACAAAGGTAATCACTTCCCCCTGGCAGGTGTTCCCCTGAAGGTGCTGGGCATACTCTGGGCCTGGGGACTTACAGTCTCTCTCAAAAGTGCAGACAGGTTGGGATGGCGGTCCTTAAGGTCTGTGGTCTTGCGCAGCAAGGGGGCTGGATTCCCCACTTACCTCAGCACGTACTCACTTAATCAGCCTTTGGGTTACTGTGTCCCATTGTCCTCTCAGGGGGTCAGAACTCTCCGGTGAGCTCCTCGTCACTGTCACAGTTCAACATCGAGTCAGAGTGGATCAGAATAGTCTTAAAATAGACGCACACAAATATGGGCAACTGATGTTTTACAAAAGTGCAAAGGCAGTTCAATGGGGAAAGAATAGTCTTTTCAGTAAATGATGTTGAACAGTTAGACATCCATAAGCAAAAAAATGAGCCTCACTTCTTTATAAAAAAATTAATTCAAAATGGATCATAAGTCTAAATGTAAAACTTAAAACTATTAGAAGAAAACATAGGAGAAAATCTTTGTGAACTTGGGTTACAAAAAGAGATCTTAGACATGACACAAAAGCATGATTCATGAGAAAAAAACTTGATAAATTAGACTTTATCAAAATGTAAACTTTTGTTCTGTGAAAGACATGGTTAAGAGAGTAAAAAGACAAATTACAGATTGGGAGAAAATTTGCACCTCACATATCTGACAGAGGACTTGTATCCAGAATATATAAAGAACTCTCAGAACTCAACCAACAATTCCATTTAAAAATGGACAAAAGACTTGAACAGACACTTTCCTACAGAGGATGGCACGAAAAGTGCACGAAAAGATGCTCACATCACTAGCCATGAGGAGAGTGCACGTTAAAATTACGCTCGGAGGCTACTGCACACACTAGAGCTGCAAAGTATTTTGCTAATGACAACTCCACCAAATGCTGGCCAGGCTACGGGCTGAGTAGAGCTTAAATATTAGTAGTGGGAGTGCAAAATGGCACAGCCACTTTGGAAGACAGTTACTTAGAATAAAGCTGAACATACTCTTACTGTATGACCCAAGTCCCACTCCTGGCTATTCGCCCAAGAGAAATAAAAACTTACATTCATATGGAAGCCTGTCCACAAATGTTCGTAGCAGCTCTATTCATAATTGCCAAAAACTAGAAGCATCCCAGATGTCTTTCATCGGGGGAATGGATAAACCAACCGGGGCTCTATACACTGAAATACTCCTCAGCTATAGGAAGAATTGCCACACACGAACACTTGGCTTGATCTCAGCCATACTATGCTGAGAGAAAGAAGCCAAAGGTTATACGAAATATAATTCCATTTCTATGACATTCTCAAAATGACAAAGCCATGGTGTCAGAGAGCAGAGCAGTGGTTGCCAGGTCGGGGGGTAGCAAGAGGGAGGCAGCACTAGGGCGTTTTCAGGGATGACGGAACTGTGCTGTATCGTGGTGGCCGTTGTGGCTAAAACTCATGGAACTGTACACACGTACACACACACACACACACACACACACACACACATCAATTTTACCATATATTCATTTAAAAATAAAAGAAGACATGCATACCAGCACAAATATGAGCAATCCATTCCTTAAGTCGTGAGAACTGGGCCTTCCCACAGCTCTGTCCCTCTGTCTAGGGTGCAGCAGGCGGAGCGGGCGAGGCAGGGCGCTGAGGCACGCAGCCACGCGCTGCAGCAGGAGCTGGGCGGCAGGACTGGCGCGTTGCAGCAGCAGCTGTCCCAGCTGCACGGGCAGTGGTAGGTGCCCCAGCGGGTGGGGCGGGGGGTGGGAGGCAGTGTCCTGGTGGCCCACTCCAGGGTTCCCCTGCAAGGCAGAATTGGGGTGAGAGCATGTGTGCCAAGTAAAAGTAAAAAGGTCGATGATGAGAGATGTTGCTTTCACCATCTCAGAAGTGAGAAACCAGCCTCGGGCTCCGTGCTGTCTCCAGGGACCCTCAGCTGAGGCGCACTCTTTGTCCCCCCCGGACCCCCAGCATCCTCCCGTGTCAGCTCGCTCCAGGGTGGAAAAGACAAAATAAGCGCTGTGCTCTCTTCCATGTCAGTGGGGATTGCGGTGTGTTCGCAGGTATCCGAGAGCTCTTCCCCTGCTCTCATGTGTCCCCGGTCTTATGGAAGTACAGGTGGCCCTGGAGGAGAGGGAACCTTGTGGCCATGCTTTGTTGAAGGGTCTGGAGGCTCACATGGCAGTTCAGAGTCCTGTGAATTCCCCATTTCCTGGGTGGTAAACTGGGCTGTGGATTTTCCATGAAAATCTCCCATTGAGACTAACTCACGTTCACTTTGGGACAATAGCTCAAGTCTAGAGAAAGAGCTGAAATCAGAAAAGGAGCAAAGACAAGCTCTGCAGCGAGAATTACAGTGTGAGAAAGACACCTCGTCTCTACTCCGAGCAGAACTACAGCAAGTAGAAGGATTAAAGAAGGTAAGGTGGCCTGTCCTTGGGAGGAAAGGGCTTCTGGCATCTCCAGAACGTCCTGCTGAAGAGCCTGCTAGCACACCCGGGCCCAGCAGCGGCAGCTCGGGGATGGGGGTGCTGTCCCCACATCCCCGGAGCCAGTGAGCAAACCAGAGATTCAGTGATGAGTGCTGTGAAGAGAGTAATTGGGGGATGGTCTGGGAAAACAGTGACAGGCAGAAACTTGAAGGACGAGCAAGGAGTTGCCGGGCAGAGATTTGAGCATCCCTCAGAAAGTGCGAGGCTGTCACGGTGAAGCTGCAGAAGGCAGCATGGCTGCAGTGTGATGGGCTGAGGAAGGAGGTGCCAGAGCTGAGGCCTCGGGTGGGCAGAGCCAATCGGGGTCCTCAGAGCCACGTGAATGAGTTTGGATTTTCTTCTGAGCCCCATACGAGGCTGTCAGAGGGCCATGACCCATGTCATTTGAAAACTGTCACCAGCTGCTTTGTGGAGAATGGGTGGTGAGCTTGCAAGAGAGCAAACTAGCAGTAACCAGTAAACATGGTCAGCAAATGCCAGTCCACACCTTCACCCCAGAGGTGGGTCGGCCACTCTGCCCAGGGCCACGGATCCTGGGTCCCAAGAGCCACCTATTCTGGGCCATCCATAGGAAGCTGACGGGACCAGGGCCCTAACTTCCCGTAGTCTCTCCCTGGAGTCACCTTCCTCCTCTGGGAGCCTCACCTCACCTGTGGCCTGGATCCTGTGGTGAAGCTTCAGAGAGCAGGGAAGTGGGGGTGCCAGCATAGCACTGCCGTCTGGCTGTGGAGTGGGACCTTCTGTGAAACTCAATTAAAAGGAAATTAAAAGGAAAAACTGCAGTTTTTCCCCTACTATAAAATCACCAGACATGTCCCCAGAAGGCCCGAGGGGCCTGGCAATTCTGGTCAGAGCGGGCTGCCGCCTGGGGAGCTGGAGGGTGTCTCTGGCCTCCATGGCTTCTTCTGGTGGGGTTGGTGCCAGGCTTAGGGGACCACCAACCCACAGGCGGCGTTCCCACACGTCACCTCTGCAGGAGGATCCTTGGGGCAGGCAGGACAGCTTCCAGACCTGGATTTTGTTATGAACACAGTAATGGGTACCGCTGCGCAATTTGAATGAGCCTGAAAGTCCCTTTTGATTTCTGTTGGAAAGCGCTTAGAGCCTCTCATGAGAACCCACTAGGCCAGGGGTGGGGATCGCTTCCTGAAGAGCCACTCTGGCTTAGAGAGGGGAGGAGAGGAAACGGAGGGCAGAAGAGGACTTCTAGAAAGTTCTACATTGTCATGGAACATGCCCTCTTTATTCCACTTCAAAATACTTTGGTCTAAATTTTGAATTCCACACCCTCTCCTACACACACAGAAAGAAATAAAATGATGTGCCTAATGTCACCAGTAAGCCTCAGGGTACCATGAGCCTGTGTGAACAGGCTCGGGCAGAAGGCCCAGGGATGGCTGGGAGGGAGGGATGCCCACTGCTGCCCATGGTCTGCCCTGGACCCCACTTTCCTGGGTCTTCGTCTTTGCCCTCGTCAGCCTGTGTCCACCAGGTGCACTGGCCCCAGATTACATGCCTTACCAACACTGTCTCCTCATGGTTCTCACGCACCATGTGCACGGCTCCTACATGGGGTCTCAGGGCCTCCAGAAGGTCTTGCCGTGCTCTGGCCACGATGAGAACCCAGATCTTGGCCTAAATATGCCTTGGTCATTCAGTCTCAGGAAATTTGACCAGCCCTTTTCAAAAAGAGTTGAGCCTTCGCTGATGCAAGTTTCATTTCTGTATAAGGTTCATTGTGTATTTTTTGAGGTTTTTGTTTTGTTTTGTTTTTAAATAGAAACTCAGATAGGCAAAGCCTTGTTTGCCCTGTGAGGGCGACTTGAATGTGCCTGATGGACATAGCTGCTTCCTGTCCCACGTCACTGCCCCGCTGCAGGGCTGCCTCACCTGCCAGTTGCCTGATCTAGAGAAGTTAGCTAATGAAAAGTCACCCGTGACATCACCCTAATGAGGTTAACACAAGAAAACTGCCTTTCGCTCTTGAAAAACATTCTGACCTGCTTGTTGCTGTGATTACTAAACCTTATAAAAAAGGACTTTCAATTCTGTGTCAGGCATCTGGTTTGTTCATTTTAGGAGCTGCAGGAACTCCAGGATGAGAAAGCAGAGTTACAGAAGGTTTGTGATGAGCAGGAGCAAGCCCTCCAAGAAATGGGACTGCATCTCAGCCAGTAAGAACCTGCTCCCCTCACCAGCGCCAGCATCAGGGCCACTGGGCCTCTCTCCCCACGGCCACACCAGCCTGCCCACCACGTGACTCGAGCCCCAAACCTATGTCCTGTTGTCAGGAGGGGAGAGCCAGTCAGGGAGGCCTGTTCAAGGGTAATCCCCTCCCCGGGAAGTCAAGCCTCGGGGACACTGCAGCTTTAATTGATTTGTTAAGGATATCCTTTTCTAGTGACTGGGACCCTCACTTTCACTAACTCAGCATCTCGGTCCCAGGGGTCCTCAGACAGGTGCTGAGAGCGTTGCTTGTTCAGCCTGCAGTCAGACCCGGGCAGCTCTGTGGGTTGGGAACTGCGCCTGCCGCCATACGCCTGCCTTTGTCAGGACTGACCCTCATCCGCCAGCCTGTCTGTCGCCTGGCAGAGCACACCCTGGCAGTTCTGTCTCCCTTTTGACTTGACAGCTCTCCTTGGTGTTCCTGTCCTGCCAGGACAGTCTGATGGGTGACACTGCCGATTGTGGAACTTGTCCCTTTGTGTAGTCACTGCATTTCCAAACCCAATGGGCAGTTCTGTCCCCTTATGAGTCAGGATTCTTGGTTGCATCTGACAGAAATCCACCTCAAACTGGCGTAAGCAAAAAAAGAAAAAGGCCATCAAGAATCATTCTCTACCTCCCACCTCTGTTATCCTGCCCGTTGCTTGCCTGACAGATGGGGGCAGAATGGTGCCCAGCAAAGCCGTCTCAGAGACAAACGGAGGTTCCTCTTGTTGCATCGTTCCCGCAGAGACCCCAGGTTGACTCACTGCTCCCACATGAATCCTGACACAACACGGTGACCAGAGAGACAGGGGTTCTCATGAGCAGCACAGCCCGGGCTCAGGCCCAGCACTGAATACACTGACCTGTAAGGGCCAGAGATGGGACTAACGTGAGAATAAACTAGAAACACTCAAGTGGGACACAGATATGCACCACCTTTGGATTTTCCTGTCTGGAAAGTTGGCAAGTCTGCATAAAGCAGTGCTGTAGGCTGGTCCACAAGAGTATTAAGAAGAAAGGAAATGCATGGCCCTTTTGGGGATGAGGTGGAAATCCTGCCCCACTCACCGTGTCTTTCTAGACCAGCTCAGGGCTACTGACCCCTCCCTTCCATTCTGAGGCCGGCCTGCTGCCTTCTCCTGTCCCTCCCTGAGGGGCTCCTGGAGAGTGGGCACAGCCAAGTATCCACCTCGTCTTGGAGCACAGGCAGCTCTGAGGGCGTCTGTGAGCCTAACAAGCACCAGGAGTGGAGGCTGGTACACAGCTGGCTCCTTGGGTTTGCGTCATGTTCAGAGGTAGAGAGGGACATCTCAGGCATGGTCTGCTGTGGCCCGATACGCGTCCCCCTTCTCAGTAGCTAGCACCATTTTCTCTCCTGCCTGTTCTCTTCACATTGGACAGCCGGCAAGCAGAGTCACAGAGCACCCTCCTCTCGTGGGGGCCTCAGAAATGTGGGTGGGCCCTCATTGGGAAAAGGAACACCTGCTCTTGGTAGCCCCCAACTGCTACCATCTGACCGGCTACAGAATGCCCCTCAGCCCGGCTCCCCTCAGCCAGGCTGCGCGACGTAAGCAGGGTTGCCCAGAGCGCTGCCTCTGTGCTGTCTCCCCTCTTCCTTCTCGTAAGCCCTCACCAGGTGATGGAGAAGGCAAAGCCTGTCCTCAGAGCCCCACCCAGTACAGACACAGCTGCCCAGCTGTTGCAGGAACCTCTGGGTTCTTTCTAAGTTGTATTTCCCAGGGAAGCTCTCATGCGCCCACGGTGCCCTCTTGACCTGGCTGGCTGTCCATCCTGGGCAGCCTCTGTCCTCTTTCCACAGCAGGTACGAGGAGGGAAGCCGTGCCCGTGGTCATTCCTGAGGGCCATGGGGTCTCCCAAGTCCCTGATGCTCTGTTTCCTGAGCCCTCCCCAGAAGACTAGCCTGTGTCAGAGCCCTGACACTGACCCTTAGGCCGTCCAGTAGTAGCTTAGGCTAACCTCAGCTTCTAAGAAAGGGCTCAGGTCATTCCCCTTCCCTCCCAAGTTACAAATACACTATTTTTGTTTTATCTGGTTTAATTCTGCCAGTTTAGACCGTGTTCAGTCCGTCTTTTATGCAGACAACTAATGAATTGTTCTTATTAACAAGAATGGAGCAAAAACAAATGACCATGCCCTCTGAGCCTGAATGTTCTAGATGGAACAGGCAGCAGTAAAGGACCAGGGAGAGCCCGAGCCTGATAAAGGAGTACCGCAACCCCACACACACACCAGGCACATGTCACATGCAAGTGGTTCCCCAGAGAAGCCAGAAACCTGGGCTTCTGAGATAATTCTCAATTTTTAAATGACTGAAATAATTTCAAAGTCATTTTCAACCCTTGCAGGCTAAAGTCTGTTTTGGGCCAGATTCAGTCCACAGACGCAGCCTCAGACTGCAGCGTACGTGAGCCAATGGATGAGGTGACTAGGGTTAGAAAAACATGGATAGAAAGCATTTTAGAACATCTCAGCTTGCTCGCAAAGCCCACTGCTGTGAGTTCTTTGTTCGAGTTTAAGAGCCTCTCTCACTGCTGTGAATGGTCTCTCCTTTTTTTTAAGGTCAAAGCTGAAGATGGAAGACATCAAAGAAGTCAATAAGGCACTGAAGGTACTGAATTATCTGTCATAGCATAAGAACCGCTCCTGCTGGTTGTCCCGCTAACACACTGTATGCGCCTGGGTTTTCTCCCAGCAGTGGGGAAGTGTGTGCTTGTGGTGGTTCTTGTCACTTTCAGATAAAATGCTGCTTAGAGCCATGTCACTTGATGCCAACAAGTGACAGGCCCCAGCTGGAACCTAGGTCTTCTGTCCTGTTCCTCTGCCATCAGCTGTAATGACAGTAGGCCTAGATCACAGGTGCCCTAATGAAGGAAGCAAAGGTGGCAGAAAGGTCTGCAGATATTTTTTAATATTGTGAGAACTTTTCCTCCAAGTGAGGGGCCAGAGGTTACCCTGCCCCACGGCAGTGCCTGTGCCCTTTCTGGGGGACGTGGGAGCCCTGAGCGGGGCAAGTGTGTGGACCTTTTGGGGAGGACAGAATGACTCACATCACTTGAGAGCAGGCGCTAGAGGACCGGGTGACTCAATGCAGGTGCCAGGCTGGCCTCCTGGGGTGGGGACAGTGGGGAAGGAGGGGCAGATGCCCCAAGCTGCCCCCTCCCAGGGTCATTCAGAGAACGGGTGTCCCACCTATGGCGGGAGTTCCAGCCCTTGGGCCTCAGCTCTGCGGTGGCAGCTGTTCGGCAGGCACTTCCCCAGGCGCCCTCCAGAGAACCCTGGAACAGAGACCTAATAACTGGGCAACTCACCCCCAAGTGCATGTAGGTCAGAGGCAGCAAAGGGTGATGGCACCTACCCTGTTGCCCCCAAAATTAATATAAGACCTGGTGTTATACTATATTATATATAAAGACCCGGTCTTATAGTAAAATAAGACCGGCTCTTATGTTAATTTTCGCTCCAAAAGATGCTTTAGAGCTGATTGTCCAGCTAGGTCTTATTTTCAGGGAAACACGGTACAGGCACCTGGACTTGGGAGTTACTGTCCATTTATTTTACCCTCCCTGACGGAGTGAAAGCTCCTTCGAAGTAACTGCTGAGCTGATGGTCTGTGTCCCCAGACCTGCCCAGTACTCACAGTGCCAGGGGGACAGAAGTCACAACACGGGACTCTAGAGCCTCTTTCAAAGCCCCAGTTGCCTCCTCTACAGAATGGAGACCCTTGGTGCGCGTGGCAGGGACTTCCCAGCTCCGTGGCACGTGGCCTTGTCTTGGCGAGGACGACTGTAGCAGACTGTCATAGTCCAGCCGAGAGGGTTGGCCCTCCACCCTCCCGCCAGGGCAGGAGCCACTTGGAGGGTACCAGCCAGGGTTGGAGTTGTGAGCACCAGGTCCTGCCTGTTCCAGAGGGGTGGGTGAGTGTCAGGCTGACGGGAGGCTGGGAGGCCAGAGCGGGGGCAGGCCCCGTCTGCAGCGCAGCGTTCCAGCTGTGGTCAGGTGGAGGCAGTCCTGTGAGGCCACCATCAGCTGCAGAAAAGGTGGTCCCTCAGAAGGAACCCAGGTGCTATTAGGAAGGGACAGTGGATACTAGGCTACATGTCCATCGGGAGCCAAGCCGTCACCGTTTTCTTTCTAGGGCCACACTTGGCTGAAAGACGATGAAGCGACGCGCTGTAAGCACTGTGAGAAGGAGTTCTCCATTTCCCGAAGAAAGGTATGTGGCTGGCCTCCGCACTCGCCCAGGGCCAGCTCGGGACTCCCCTTCCTCTGGCTCTGGGAAAGGCCCTCTCTAGTCTGATGGCCGACTCAGACGGCTTCCCACCCTGCCCCCTTTTCTGGGGGCCCTGCTCAGTCAGTCACAGGCCCTCTCCCCACCAGTCCTTTAAATGATTGGCAGATTTCTTTGGGAGTTGAGGTTGCTTGTGTGCAGAACTGATCTAGGGGAACATATCATTGAGAAGTCTTTGTAAACAGGACCAAAATCCGCCTAACTTAGTCAAAAACAGGACCTACGGGCAGCAGGTCTCAGGACAGGCATCCAAGTGGCACCAAACGCTCACACGCCATTTGGGCAGGGCACTTGCTCCCCATGAATCTGCCTCTGCCTATATCACCTGCCTTCAGATTCCAAGAACAGAAAGTGCTGGACCCAGCCTTTGGTCCAGGATTGACAGGGCCGTGACTGACCAGGTGGGCAGGACAGGTTAGGGTACAGACCCTAAGCAACATAGGGAGTCTACCAAAGGGGGAAATGCCTGCCACACTGGCACCACCACCCCACCCCACTACCTTGCGGATGCACATTCTCACTGAAGAGGAAGTGAAACCTCTCCCAAATTTCAGTCAGAACTAGAAGCAGCCGTCCTGAGGCTGCCTTGTTCACAGGCCTGGCTGTGCCCACAGCTGGATGGTGTGGGCAGGTTGGCAGAAGGGACATAGAGCCCGGAGCAGAGGCCACACAGGCATGTGCCATGCACTGTGCCCAAGGTTTGTGGCAGTTGTTTACCAAGCAAGACTCCCCTCGGGAGCAGCCTGCGGAGCAGTGGTCACAGAATGACACGGGCTCTTTTCTTCAAGCCCAGTAACCTTCCTCCTGCAAGTGCCCACTCCACCAACACGCCGTGGATTTTACAGGAACATAAATGCAAACACCAAGGTTTAGAACCCCTTCCAAACTGGTACCTGCCTCTGGGGAGGGTTGTGCAGCCCCGGGGGAGATTGGTGTCCTGTGACTGCCGCTTTTCTGTCCCTTAGCACCACTGCCGAAATTGTGGCCACATCTTCTGCAACACGTGCTCCAGCAACGAGCTGGCCCTGCCCTCCTACCCCAAGCCCGTGCGTGTGTGCGACAGCTGCCACACCCTGCTCTTACAGGGCTGCTCCTCCACTGGCTCCTAGGGCCTGGGGACAGCTCGGGCTCTCCAAGCTCACGGGGAGCCAAGGAAAGGATGATCATCGAACACAGCAGGCCAAGGCTTCGGCCTTCCCTTTCAGAGCGGTATGGAATGAACTCGGGATTGAAACTTCTCTTGGCTAAGCTGCGTCACTGGTTACGGGTCATGGTTTTGCTACTGTCATTTTCACTTTTCAAAGGATTCACCTCCTTGGCAGCAGCTGCACTAGTGCAATGAGTCATCAGCTCCTCGCCCACTGCCCAGTGTGCCTTCCCTGCTTCAGAGGCGAAATGTGCCATTCCACACCCTCGTGAACAGCTATCACTGACCCCGCAATAAAATCATTTATTTTTAACTCTGGTGCAGAAATGGAGGAGTTTGTGTTGACTTCAGAGGTGGAGGGTGCCTCAGAGCAACCCCCAACCCCTATTTCCAGGACAGAAAGACCTTCAGTAGCTGTCTGAAGTGACAGCCAAGGAATCTGCTGGGTACTGGGGTACAGGCTATGTTCTGCCCAGGTGAGCCCAGGACAATTCCAGCCATTAAGCCTATTAACGGGCACAAAGGAAGTGACCTTAAGCCTGTCACCCACCCCTACTGGGGAGTTGACACAGATGGTGGCAGATGGAGAACACCTATGAGGAAGCTCCTGCGGGATCTGAATTTCAGCAGCTAGGATGGGTGTTACCTGTGGGTTGTGAAAACTGGCCCAGCCTTCCTCCTCTGTAGCTCCTTCCCCAGACAGAACCAAAACTAATGTTGTCCAGGTCAGGCCTCCAAAGCCACGTTTCTTCCAAGCTGTGGGTTTCAGGCTGGGAGCAAGTCCCCTCGCTTAACCTGAGCTCTTCAGATCTCATCAGGGCCCATGTAGCCTGCTTCACTACCCAAACTGGTCTGGCGTCAGGTATCTGTCCCTTGTCTTCAGTGAATCCAGTTTGGACTCCAGCCTGCTGAGCCTTAGGCAGTCACTTCACTTCGGAGCCTTAGCTCATCTGCACATACAAAAGGAAGCAGGGCAGTACCTCCCTACTTAGGACTGTGACAGCTCAGGCAGTCTGATGTCCCCACCACTGTGCCACAAATAAATGTTCAACAAGCATTATTCACAAAGAACCCCTGTGCCAGTTGCCAGTAAGCTAAATGTAAGAATTTTTCTACTGACATCAAACATGCACCTGAGCTTTGGAACCCTCTGCCCTGGCAGCCTCCCCGACCTGGGCAATGAGGGAGATGGTCTAAGGCAGTGCTTCTCGAGCTTCAGTGTACAGGTTCATTACCTGGGCAGAGGGTCCTGTCATTCTTAACCTCCCGGGTGAAGATGCTGGTCCACAGGATACAAGGTTCCCAAGAACCAGAGTGGTTCTAGGTTCATTTTTGAAAAGCCAAATGGTTCTGAATTAGCTTACTAGCCTTCCTAGTTCTAGTCCCCTATTCCTCCATGTTTTTCAACAAAAATGTTCTGTATGTGAAACAAGTTAACTGAAGGACTTAGGAGGGACCCTCCGTGAACCTTCTCAACATCACGCATCTCCAATCAAGACACGGAGTACCTCTGCCAAGATGGCAAGGGGCAGTCCCAGGCTTGGAGCGCAGCTCAGCGCCAGTGCTCACTGCCTCCCGAGAACCATCACACCCTAAACCGGCAGGACACATTCCAAGTGCAACAGCTGTGTGTGCAGTCAAACATGGAGCAGCACCTGCCAGCAAAGGGCATGTGGCAGGGAGAGGAGGGTCTGCAGGGCCTTCACTCCCATCTTTGTGCCATGCTGCCACCTAGACTATTAGAGTCAAGCGCACCCACCACACTCTTCTCACCCAGAAACGAGAAAACCTTCAGCAGTCACAGCAAGGTGAACACACACCAGGCTTCAAACAGTACAAGCCTGTTGTCTGCAGCTGAAATTCTAAGTTCTACAGAAGGGTGTCTGGAACCACACCTTTAGCTTGCTGATGCTGGATTATTTCCTAGCAAATGTCAAATATGAGTTCCAGCCTACCAAAACCAATAGATCTCTATTATCGATTTAGTCATTTTTACTCTCAAATACATGGTCTTCCACCTCAGGAGCTTTATAAGAAATGAATTTTGCTTTCAAGTGAACTTATTTTTAGGAATGAGACAGAAATATAGATATTCAAACCTCAATTTGAAAGCCTTCTATGAGCTGGCTTCTAAGACACCTCATATAAGCCCAACTCAAAATGCCATGCGATAGGGCAGGGCAGCGCCTGGCCACTGGCCTCTGGCACTTCCCTCAGCCATGCCTGGAGGCCCCCATGCACATGCAGAGCATGCAGTGAGGTCACTTCCGCCTCTGCTTTGTGCAAATGCTTAGCAAGTGGAAGGCAGTGCAGGCAGGGTCTGTGCAGCCAGGCCACACACAGCCCTTCCACAGCGCCCCAAAGCTATTTACCTTCAGGTGTATTGGAAGTCTGAAGACATCTACATGACAGCCTCAACTGCCGCACCTCTCTGCCACAGCCAGAGACGTGGACCACTGTCACCTACGCCCCGGGCAGGAATAGAGCACCAAGAAACAGTCCACATGACACTGAAGCATAGACAAGACAAAGTGCAGTTTTTAAAAGGAAGATTTATTTGACAAGTTTCACTTAGCGCAATACACCTAAAAGGAAATCACAATACAATGAAAGATTTAAATCAAGGCCTCAGAATTTCATACAAACACCAAGACCAAAATCCTAAAGTATTGGTATTGCGTCTCAAATTTTCCCCATTAACTTAAAAAAAGCTTAAACTTACGTGCCTTAGAAGTTATTAAATGAAACTAGAATTAACAAACATGCCAAATGTTTCACTTTTAATCGTAGACACAGCTCCTATACTGAGTTTTACAAAAAAGCATGTCTTTCAACATGCACCCAAAGTGTTCAATGTAATGTGATGTAAGAGCAACATTTAACATAATTCAACTGCTTTAACCTAAATACACTTACTGCTTAAGTACATCCTACAATAGAACTAACTTGAGAAAAGCTAAAAATTGTTTAACAGTTATACTCAACTTAGTTGTTACATCCTAGATGAATGTGTGTTCAAAAATACTGAACCTTAAGTCTTTAAAACAATCCTGATTTCCACTTAGAGTAAGCATAAATCACAAGCTGGTATTGCAAAACTGTTAAACTTAAGTTTTGTCTCTTTCTTTAAAAAATGTCGCCTAGGAGTCAGTGATGGGGCTGGTTACATTCCCCACCCACCACTCATACTGGACACACTAGACATCCCTCCCATTCCATTCACGCCCATAGATGCACGGCTTCCGCTACTGTAGTAGCTGCTGCTCACTGCTCCTTGGCTGCCTGCAGAGAGATCAATTTGACAAGTCAGGAGAAGGATCATATTACCAGGCAAGTAAAATAAAGCATTCCAGGAAAAAGTTGAAAAAAGTATACGAGTACAAATGGCTGCTGTCCAAGTGGCGAGAAGCATGTTTGGGAAAGGGGACGCCCGACTCCAAACAAGTCTCAACCCCTTTTCTCTGCAGTACCAACTTGCCAGACTCTTGTGCTACCATTTAAGCGGAGCTTCAGGATCCACGTAGAAAATTAAGTTTAAAGGAAAACTAGTGTTTTTCAAAAATTGCAAAATTACTTCATGTTGTTTCTACAGCTAAACAAGGCATTTTAAAAAAAAAATTTACCATAAGCATTCACAATGTGTCCGTCGAATGGCATGTATGAATAGGAGCACAGGGGCAGTCTCTTGCTTTTCCTATTCATGGTGGGCAGGAAGTGAGACAACAAAGTGGGACTTAAAGGCAACTCACTGTGCCCAAAATGGCAGCCTCCATGGAGTTAAGTCAGAGCCATTGACTGCTATAGAAATGGTGTTATCACAACATATCAGTATTTGCTATTGGGAATTTAAATTATATTTTTTGAGAAAATATTTACCTATGCAATGTTTGATTGAAAATCACTGGAGTTTTCCTGTAAAACTTGGTCTGCAAAAGGATTTTGTAGGGTAAGACTATAATACCAAAATCACCATTCTTTAGACCAATTGAAAAAATAATTAATAAATAAAATCAATCCTAGGTTAACTGACTAGTAAATACGGTCC
The DNA here is from genome assembly GCF_004115265.2 of Rhinolophus ferrumequinum. Lineage (NCBI taxonomy): Eukaryota > Metazoa > Chordata > Mammalia > Chiroptera > Rhinolophidae > Rhinolophus > Rhinolophus ferrumequinum. The sequence continues at coordinate 2,815,710 of NC_046307.1, forward strand.
TGAACCCAACCACCATTTTACTATTTTAAATTCTCCCTCCATCTAAAATGGATTTAATGCTAACCGAGACAGAAAAAGTGAACTATTTTAATGTTTTAATAAATGGAGGAAGATGTTTTCTGGCCCAACATTATTTCAAGTTGCAACAATAACTATTTTTAATTTATATAACATTTCCCCCACCCAATGATTGGTTCTGAAAATTAAGCTACTAAAAAGTTATTTTAGGATCAAAAGCATCCATTTAATAACCCCCAATTTTACCAAAAGGAGCCTGCATATTCCCCCAACTAAAGAAACCTGCCTAAAACTTATTCTAAGTATATTTAAAAACATGCTTACCATATCCACTCATGCTGCTCTGGCCGCCATAGCCGCCTCCGTAACCTCCACTCAGCTGCTGGCTAGCCGGGCCCCCGTAACTGGACTGGTTTGCTGTTAAGTTAAGAGAACATTAGAACCTTGTTCCCTATGTAATGTGGTACCTGGTGGTACCGGGCTTGTAATTCTAAATCTATGATTTTCCAGTCTTGACCTTACATTACTATTACCCTTTGCCTATTTTCTATGATGAGACTACCTTTCTATCCATTTCTTAAACTATTCAAACATTTATATAACAACTGGCCAACAGTATACACATCAGCAGGACTAAATCCACATGATTCCATAGAGGCATTTTGAGAATTCCTTATGAAACTGCTTAACTGGATTTAGTGGGGCTGTTCCCCATAACAATATAAGGCTATGTCAATACACAGGTATCACTGAACACCTAATTATACCCAACTAATTATATCCACAATTTTCAGTTATTTTAATGTGCTTTTCATTAAGTATTAATTTTAGATATATACTTTACATAGACAATTCAACTACTTTCTACAGTGCCCTCCCCCATAAGTTCTTACAACTATTTAGTTATCTATTCTAAGCAGTTTTGTTACTCAAAGATTTAAGTAAGCCAGACACAAAATTCAAATCAAAACTTCCTTTGCTTAACTTAATTATGCTAAACTCATTAAATATAAATTAACTTAACTTATATAATCGACTTATATAGATATGTTTTGGTTTTTAAAAAAACTAACGATATTTACACAAGCCCATGCCTCCCATCATTTGGCTACCATAAGCACCACCGCTTGCTCCTGCTGTAGAATTCAAGAAGAGTTCTACATATCTGTGTTCTGAAATGAGAGAAAAGGTATACAAGGTTAGCTTAAAAAAAGGACACTAAAGTGATATTTACACAAACCCATGCCTCCTAGTATTTGGCTACCGTAAGCACCACCGCTTGCTCCTGCTGTAGAATTCAAGAAGAGTTCTACATATCTGTGTTCTGAAATGAGAAAAAAAAGTTTGAAAATGTTTGTTGGTGAAAGAAACAAGCACTAAGTTCTTAAACAAGTAGATCTGTGCACTTCAAACACATTTTGGTTAAAAAAAAAAAGATTCTAGTTGCTTCTCTCAGGTGATTTACTTGAATTATGCAGCTTCCAAAAACTAGCCTCTCGTTCTGAACATTCACCTAAATTGCTTTTTAATTAAGGGTATACTTTAAGTCAATGTTCCTATCAAATCCCTTTCAGTCACACTAATTTAAAAAACCCAAACTTTATTTTTAACAAGAGCTAACCTATTATCAGCGAACAAACTTCTCATACATCCTTACTAGTCCTCTCATGTTACTCGCACAACCACCTGTAGAGTCCCCAAGATACTTAAATCACACTTACGCATATTTGCTTTGTCTTTCGACATAGCTGCCACAGCATCTTCATGAGTTGCAAACTCAACATCTGCTTCACCAGTTACTCTGCCATCAGGACCAATTTCAATATGTACTCTCACAGGGTTGAGCGGTGAGAAAAACTAAATACAAGGTGTTTCAGAGAATCAAATCAACTTTCTAACGTTACAAAAACAAAATTTTAACATGCTGTTTCACTTAAGCAAAATAACCAAGTTTGCACTGCTTTACTGATACAGCCGGCTTATAAATTCATCTTACACTTACATTATAAATGTCATTCTCAGTAGCTCTGTAAGGTAATCCCCGCATGTGTACACAGTGTCCTGTTGTACTCTGGAAAGTAGAGCCACCATCCCCATATCTATGGTCAGACATTCCTGAAAAACAATAATTGAGGTCTAGATGGACAAGAGTGTCAGTATCCTTCAGTTGAGAAATTCAATTCTTACCTTACCTCTTCCAAATCTATCTGACCCAAATCCATAGCCATCATTATAGCCATTATAATCATCATAGCCTCCATAACCTGAAAGACAAAAAGTACAATCAATCAAATGAAAACACACAGAGAACCACCTCCTGAGGCCTGCATGTTCTCACGTACCTCCACCATAAGCACCACGCCTCATCCTTTCAAAGCCAGCTCCCCTGCCAATGCTGTTATACCCTCTGCCAGCCCCAGGTCTGTCATAGGGACCTGGCCGCTGCATGGCCATAAGCTTTCGTGGTGGATCATAGTGAGTTCTAACTTCAGCTCGACTGCTCTTAAAGATTTCGATATACCTAAAGCATTGTTCACGAGGAAAGGGGATAGGGAGAGAAAACATTAGTTCATGTCATACAGGTATATAGTTACACAAGAAAACAATGTAGTCATAGCCATGAAACTGACTAGTATTTAAAGCCAGATTTCTTATATTTGCATAGGCAATGACCAGAAATTCACTCAATTGTAAGATAATTTCATGTAAACTTTATAGAAAACTCACTCCTCTAAGGCAAAGAGCCCAACCTTAGGGGTAGAGGAGTACTATAAATTGTTTTAGGAGGGAAGAATTCCACTCAACTTTCAACATTTCATGTCTTAAATATTTTGGCATCGTGTATAGCAAGTGGGCTAAAAAGCCAGCCTCCACCAACAGTCCAGCCCACACTACACATTTCCTTTCGCCAATAAATACCCCAGCCTATGCTTTTAGTAGGAATCAGCATAGGTAAGCGCATGCTTCAATGAAAAATAGTCACAAGCAAAGAGAATAAAACCTTTTGTGACAATTTCTTGAAAGCTATGCTTATTAATACATATGCAGAATATTTATACAGCAAGAAAAAGTTTGTTGCATTTCAACTTTAAAAACAAGATCAGAAAATATCACATTTTCTTATGGTAATATTAATTTACTAGGTGGGTGTTATTACAGCTAAAGCCAGGTTTGCATTACATCTTTTTAAAGCCATAGTCTCTCAACTCCATTGATTGGGATTAATTAGGAATCTTACAAAATTGCAAAGTAGACCAAATTTTAACTGAGGACAATTTTAAAACCTAAAATTTCATCTGTATACATTATGGGACTGCGACATAGGAAAAGTTTGAAAATTGTGGCCAAACATCAATTGGGACTAGGAAATAGATTAACTTCCTCCTTCTAAGCAGAGAGAATATGGATTTAATTGTTTACCATAAGAAAAGTGACAAATCCAACCAACCATCCATCCCCACCTGTGCCCTATTCTTTCCTTGTGTTTCTTTAGAGCCTTTTCAGCTATTTCCTGTGAAGCAAACTGCACGAAGGCCTCCCCCGTACTCCTCCCCTGGAAGTCCACCGGCAATGTTATCCCATTTGGCACGATTTCCAACCCTTCAACCCAAGGACAAATAACCCCAGTAGGGGGGCAATATTAACATCACAAGCCCAGAAATGATTCTTCTTATAGCTTTAAATAAACCAGAATTTTAACTTTAGGCGAACGGTATGCTTTCAACAAGAACTTTTTAAATATGCATTGCAGTAATATGAAGTTCCATTATTACTAAGTATAACTCAATTCTTAACACACCCCATGGCGCAGTATATAAGAAAATACTTGCTTGACACAGGATGCATTAAGAATTCAACAATTATGAACACTTAATCTATTGCAACGTAATGTTTTGAATTATACAAGAATTTAATAAAGTTTCAAGCATTAAATACAACAGTTTTACTAAATTCAAGACACACCTTTTACCTCATTTTATAGTTCAATGTTTTAAGTTAGTGGAACTTCAAGTACAAAAAAATTTACACATTTAAACATTGCATATACAAATTGAAACATTGCTTAAGTTAATATTCACAAACATACAATCTAAACTTTCAACAAACAACTGATCTACACAGCACAATCATGCACTCTTATGCTCTAACAGTAGTATGATTCACTTCTGGAAATTCCGTCTATGAAAAATCCTTTCCGTGGATACTTTCCCAAGCTTACAAAAAGGGCTTAAAGCACTTTCCTAGAAGATATGAAATTATGTTCATATTTAACGTTGACAGATAGCATTCAATTCTCACCAATTTAGACAAAACAATCAAAACAGACTTGATTTCAAAAATTCTGGCAAAATACAGGACTCGATACATATTTATCTATAAGTCAGGATTTTAACACATACTACACTAAACCATGAAAGGATTTCTTGTTAATTCCAGTTTATCACATCATGAATAATCAAGTAATAGTATAAGATATATAATCTAACATTCTGCTAAAAACATGCAATTTTATCAGCTCTTCAGCATAAAAACATTCAAATACTTTAGGCCCAGAACAATTGCAAAACACTTTCTGTATTTCAGCTTCTAAGACTATACATTCAACCTACTCTTAGGCTAAGTTTATAATTCCCTGGCTAAACCAGTTGCTTCCATAAGTTTTTCTGCATAAAAAGAATTAGACCATTAGACAATTCTGCTCCCATGACCCAATGTGTCTTACACAGACACCTGCCATAAATTACAACCACCTATCTCATATACTAATCTAACGTTAAGGGATCTTACCTTTAACTTGAAGTACTTTTGCTGAACAGCATTGTGAGGAAAAGTTAAGCTATTGAGGACAATCCTCAAAGATCTACTCTGAACTACAATACTAAGTACAAGCAAAGTTAGAATTTTGGAAGTACTTAATTTCCACCTTTAAGATGGGCTTAAATTATTTGAAGGTCTCCAGGAAGAAGAAAACATTAATTCACCTGCATATACTCGCAACCTATTTAAATATCTAAGCTACTCAACCTTAAGGTCTATTAAATCATGTTGCCAGAAGCTAGCCAGAACTCACTGCTCAGCAACAAACACGACTACATACCTGAGAAGAACTGAACAATTTCTTCCTTGCTACATCCAAAGGGGAGTCCTCTAAGCCGTACAAAGCCATCATTGGCCGTGTCAGGACTATTTGGACCAGTATGCTTCAACACCCAATCCATTTCAACGTTGTTTGACTTGAATACTGTAAGAGGTGCTTAGAATTAGTCAATTTTGGAAAGTTAGAGAACAAAGTTCAGACTTCCTGGGTCTTTAGATAATCTAGGAAGAGCTGCCACAAACTCCCTTAGATACCATTTCCATGCGGTCAAATACCTAAAATTCAGAAGGATAAGACAGATCTCTATGTGTTTAATGTTTATTTACTGTTACTAGGGCAACATAAATCAAACCTTCAACATATCTGTGTCCCATAGTTTCTCTGTCTTTTTTCAGGGCCAATTTGACTTCATCTTCTGATTCAAGTTCAACAAAAGCCTCGCCACTCGGTCTGCCTTCTCTGGTGTAGATGAAACGAATACCTTGGGCCCCATTTTGAATTTTGCAGTCTGGAAAGAAAACAACCGTTAATATACAGAATTTTAAACTTAAAACCACCTCTGGGTGATACAGATGAAATGCGTATTCAAGCCCGCACTACAAGCATATCATATACAAAGCCTAGAATGACCAAGATATTACCAACTCCTAGGTCTCTTTGCAGTACTTAAGCAGTTACCTTCCCCAGATCAAACTTTACTCCCTAGATGATATATTCCCAATCCTTCCATAAAACCCAATATTCAAAGCAGTTTCTTGAAATTATCTCCAAGTTCTTACTACATTAATGTTAATGTCTCCATTAACATTTGTAACTTCTCAGCAAATTAAGTCTGGATCCTGTTATTTTAATACACTTTATAAATATACTTAGTTTCAAGTTTCAGTCTGGGACCTTTGATCATTTTTACCTTGCTAGCAGTAACACTAGAATTTTCTCCTTCAAATCCAAATCACAGGGCCAATACTCACCTGAAAGGGGATCAAAGTTACCAAGCTAAAATGCTCCAAGTTGCACAGCTGAAGCCAAACCCAGTCTTGCCCACTGCAAGGTGGCTTCCAGTGTACTTGGTTCTTGTTTTACAGGTCGTTTTCCGTTACCAATGCTAAATTCAGACAGTAAGTCAATACTACAAGTGTCCTTCCAAAACCTGTAAATTTCTTCCAAATTGTTATCAGTCTAATCTTACACTAATAATGAGAACAAGGACATTTTGGTAGAAATTATTCAAGAAACCTACATACTGGGGGAAAAAGCTACATGAGCAAGCTATATAAACTATATAAACTTCCCTGGGCTTCAATGTCCTCAACTGTTAAAGTGAGCCAGCTCAAGAACTAGATGAATAACAACTCTTCAATTAGGAAAATTGTCTGCAATTAAGAAGTGACAGTTTACCTTTCCAAATCAGAATGCCTCTTTTCAAGGACATAACCAAAATTGGAAAGATGTTCTACGTTAACATTTTGCAAAGTATTGCTATTATTTACCGAGCTACTGGACAGTATTTTTAAGATTGAAAGGGAAATCCCATGTATCTTTCCAAGACATCCACAAAGGGTTAGCGCTCCGGGGTATGCAAAGCAAACAAAAAATCCGCCAGAGGCCGCACTCCTCCAAGAGGGCCCCTAGGGCGGGGCTTTCGCAATTTCCATTGCGTAACAGCAGCGCCAGGGTGCGAGCAGCCCAGCGGGAACCGCTGCCGCCCGCCCCCCGCCAGGGGGCGTCCAGGCCCTCCCCGCCCGCCCGCCTGCCCACCCGCCCGCCCATAGCAAGCCCGGGCCGCGAACTCCCGCCTCCGCTTCAAACTCACCAGAAAAAAACCGCTGCACTTCGTCGGCCGAGCAAGACCAAGGCAAGCCCCGGACCTTCACCACGAATCCCTCTCCGCCTTCGGTGCCCAACATCATTGTCTCTTAGTTGGTCCTGGCGTCGAGACAGACTGCAAAGCGGGGATGTGGTTCAACCTGGGAAATCTTAAAAGTTAAACTGCCCGCGAGGCTCCCCACGGGCCCACGGCAACTCTGTTAAGAGCAGAGCCCGTGGGCACGTCAACCCTGGCGACTCCAACACCCAATACCCCCTCGGCCAATGGGCGGGCCGCCAAAGCCGCCGTGGGCACCAGTTACCGCAGACCCAAGCCACAGGGGGCCCGGCCTGGCGCCAGCGTGGAAGCAAGGAAATGGCGGCCGCGCTTCCGCTCCGCCTCCTCCGACATCTCACACAATAGAGACGGCGCGGCCTGCAGGCCCCAACGGCCCTGCCACCGCTCGGCAAGCCACTCCTGGCTCCTAGCGGCAGCCCGCTCCTCGCCAAGGCCCCCCAGGATCTATAGAGGTCTGGGAGCAAGCAATCCTTGCAAAAACGGCATCCTTAGGGGCTGGTGGGAGGCAAACATCGAGCAACAAACACTCACCTGAATATACGGCTTCAGCGTGGCTGAGAAAAAATGGCCAGCGGGCGCCTGCGCATCCTAAATAAGGCCCTTTGAACAAGCTCTGCGCACGCGCAGCCAGGTGCCCGCACCGCCCCCTTGCGTCACACAGAGCTCAGACGCATGCGTACTTTTATGAGCTGGCCCACTTCCAGTCCTCAAGTTATTATGCGCAAGTGTTTGTGGCTTAGCCTCTCCCTCCTGCATAAACCCTCCGGATTATTTTGCGCCTGCGTCTTGTCGCGATTATTGAACATCTAGCCTCCGCGGTTTACAATTCAGTTTCATGCGCATGCGTCTTACTTCAAACCGTTCTCGCCTTACCCGCCAGAGTGGGGGAGGGGAATGGCGGCAGTTAGTTCCCTCTAGGGACCGTATGGTAGTCCCGAGCTCTGGGTTGGGCTGAGGCAGCCGTCTTCCTACCCCCAACCCTTGCCTACGTATTATCTGCGCTCCTGGCTGACCCGAAGGGACAGGCGCTCCCGCCTCTGTATCCTCTTTCTCCCCAGAGCCTGCCCGTGATCACTTGGGCCTCTCCTGGGGTCTGCGCACTCCGCGTGTCCGAAACCAGACCCGCGGCGCCTGGAGCACGTACAGGCGAGTGTGCCTCCACTTCCCCTTACCTGCAGCCGACGGGCCTGGGGCCCCGGCCCGCGCGGGGTCCCGGTGCCCGCGTCTCAGGCCCGCACCCCGCTTTTGCCCTAACGAACTCGCACCCTGCGACCCCTGTAGCCCCGCCCTGGGGTCGGCGGCCCTGAACGCCGCCGGCGCTCTCACGAGGTGTGGCGGGATGCCGCGTCCAGCGGCGCCGCGTGAGCGCGGGGTGAGCCGCCGGTGCGCGCCGGACTCTGCTTTCCCGAGCAGGTTCTGGCTTAATGCTTCCAAGGCTATAGGTACTGTTACGACCGTTTCCCAGGTGGAGGCCGAGCCCTGAGTTCGCCGAGACTCCAGTGTCTCCCGTGTGCGCATATGGCACGAGTTAGTGCTGTTTGTGATTTCCAGCAGCACTGCGGGAAACGGACGATGCCCGTAGCCTCCGAGGCCTCCCCTTGTCTGATCCTGGCCACCCGCCCCACCCCAGGCTTGGTCAACATAGGCAATAAATTAATAATAAGGCAGTGTTGGACAGTGCCACAAGGATACCACAGTTAGGGAAGGGAAGATGCTGGCCAAGGCTGTTCTCACCCATGCCATGGTCTGGAGGCTGAATCCAGTTTTGACAAGTTTGAGAAAACTGTAGAGAGAACCTCAATGCAATAAAAGGGGAGGGTGATCCAGGATAGGCTCCCAGAGGTTGGCAGGGCCTAATCTTCAAAGGTCATTTAGGGGTGTTAACTAGGCAGGGGTGTTAACTCCAAGCGCAGGGGAAGGCATTGGCAGGTTTTCAGCAGAGTAATAGGAGCTGTTTGTAAGAAAAACTGTGCGGTGGATGCAAATGAAATCAACAGGTGAATGATGCCTGCCCTCAACTGCAAACGGAGCTAGAGGAATGGGAGGCATTTTGGCTGAAGTCACCAAAATTTGGTACTCCCAAGTGTTCCAGACAGGAGGTCTATCTCTGGGTGATTCAAAAGCAAGGAGAACACGTTTTGTTCTTGGATACTCTCCAGGACATCACAAAGACACCTCCTAGGGATGTCTTAATAGGTCATAGCATTTGAGGGCTGTGGTCCTATTACCGACCTACGAACACTGGTTTCTGATTAGGTGAGAGGAAAACCCTGATCACCTCGGTAATGCATTTAAAAAAAAAAAAGTTTCTAACTTTTTAATAACATGGCCACACTTCTGAAATGTTTTTTTCCCTATAGTTTTCTGGGATTTCCTTCCAGAATAATAGTAAATGTATAATCATCATAGAAAAATTAGATCATTTCCTCAGGATAGATTTCTAGAAGTAAAAATATTCAATGAAAGGATCTGAGTGTTTTAAAGGCTACTAATGATAAAAGGGTATAGTACTTAGCAATCTTCTCTGGTATGTGAGGGTTCCATGTCCCCTTGTTTTGTTGGCACTGAAAATTTCCTTTCCTCTAATCTTGCTAATTTCATACTGAGAAAAAAACATATCTCTAGTTTGTATGTGTTTGATTCCCAGTGAGGTGGAATAAATGTTACACGTTTATAGCCAATTCCCTTATATAAATTGTCAGTTTGACTTCTTTCTCCAGTTATCTTTTGGTCTTTACTAAGGCTATTCATCTATGGCCATAGTTGTCGCAAACATTTTTCTGTTCACTTATCTTTTCATTGTTATCATGTTTTTTTTAATGTTTAGACATACTGAAGTTTTTTATTTTGATGAAGTCAAAGTCGTGGACACTTTCCTTTAAGTTTATTGGTCTTTAGAAAGCCCTTCCCCATCCAGAGATGAAGTACATATTTATTCATTTATTTTTTTCATCAATTCTAAAACACAATTTTTTATAGTTTAACCTCTCTAAAATAGAGATGTATCCTTTTTTTTTTTTTAAGATTTTATTGGGGAAGGGGAACAGGACTTTATTGGGGAACATTGTGTATTTCCAGGACTTTTTTTTTCTTCCCCAAGTCAAGTTGTTGTCCTTTCAATCTTAGCTGTGGAGGGTGCGGTTCAGCTTCAAGTTGTTGTCCTTTCAGTCTTAGTTGTGGAGGGCGCAGCTCAGCTCCAGGTCCAGTTGCTAGTTGCAGGGGGCGCAGCCCACCATCCCTTGCGGGACTCGAGGAGTTGAACCAGCAACTTTGTGGTTGAGAGCCCACTGGCCAATATGGGAATCGAACTGGCAGCCCTAGGAGTTAGGAGCACGGAGCTCCAACCGCATGGGCCACCAGGCTGGCCCTAGAGATGTATCTTAAAGATCAATGGCATGTCATAGTTTAATTGGCAGCATTTTTTTCTTAGTATGTAAAATAATGGTGTGTCTTAAAATTGATGACATCTTAGACTTGATGGAAACTGGTATATCCTATATTTTTCTTTAACTTTTATGATGACACACTGAAGCCATTAAAATTATGTTGTTGTTTTTTGTTGTTGTTCTTTTTTTAAATTATGTTTTATAGATTTCTAATAGTGTGAAGAAATGTTTGTGATATAATGGAATGTGGGAAAACAGCAGAATACAAAATTAACAAGTAGTATGTCAACCATGTAAAATTATGTTAATGTTATATTAAAACACTATGGCACCAGCACAGAAAGAGAGTACTTAATGGGGACAAAATCTAGAAATAAGTCCAAAGTGTATCTGGGAATTGAGCATTCAATAAGGTGACATTTCATATCAGAAAGGAAAGAATGTTCAATATATGGTATTAAAATCAATGGCTAGCAATTTGGGAAAATGATAGCATTAGAGATCTATCTCACAGCATACATCAAAATAAACTCTAAATAGATTAGAAAGATTTCATTAGAGTTTAAAAGTGTGCAAAGCTAAAGGTACTAAAATAAAATATGTGTATGTATTTATAAATGTTTGAGGTGAGGAAGACATTTCTAAGCATGAAATCAAAGACATAACCACAAAAGGAAAGACTGGTACATTTGACTACATAAAAATAATTTTTAAAATTCTGTATTGAATAAGTTGGGAGAATTGAAAGGCAAACAAACAGAAAAAAATTGCAACACATATGAAACACAAAAGGGGTGTGTGTGGTGTGTGAAATATATATACACATAGGAAATGCTTACTCTTGTAATTGCAGAAGTGTATTACATACAGTATCTCATCTAATCCCCAAAACAACCCAATAGCACATAGGTACTATAATTATCCCCATTTTACAAATAGGCACACTGTAGCTTAAAGAGAAATTTGCTCTGGTACACAGCTGATAAACAGTGGAATGGGGATTGATCCATTAGTCTGCTAGGACCTCCACCTCCAGACCACCCTTCACCATACAGCCTCTGAGGAATAGGAATTGCAAAAGAAGAAATGCAAATGATCAATATACATAATAAGCATGTCTTGGTGGTAACCAAAGAAAGCCAAGTTAAATAACGCAACACCTTTCGCCATTCATTTTCAAATTAATGACCATTTTAAAAAGTCATGAATAGAGATGGAAAGGATGCAGGGAGATGCCATGCACGCACATTGAGGCCAGAATGTAATTGATAACACTCTCTGGAGGGCTATTTGCAATATGTATTCAAAGTCTTAAAGATACACATCCCTTTTGACCCATACATTCCACTTCTGCTTTACATAGATTTAAATTGCAAAAATGTTTACCAAGGCATGAAATAGGGACATTTTAGAAAACAAATGTCCAATGCTTTGGATAATTGTGGTACATCTCTTATGCATTCTCATTTGGGGCAATATCACCCCCAGGGAGCAAAAATTGGTTCTTGAGTGGGGGAGAGGGTGTGAATACATCTTAGCTATTACAATGGTTTGTGCCTTTTTAAAGGGCACAGAACATAAAAAAGATATACAGGATATCTATGCTATTAAATTTTCATGTGGGAGAGAATTAGGGAAAATTTGTCTAAAAAGGCTCTTTTCGATGGCGATCATGAAAAAAATTGAGAAAAACTGATCTCTATAACGGAATGCTCTGCAGTTATTAGAAATGGTGACAGAAGTATATTTTTGATTGAAAGATGTTTACAATATTCCTTAAATGGAAAAAAATCAATTATGAAACAATAACATAGTACAGCTCAGTTTTCTGAACTAGGTATAATTATGCATATGCATAGAATATATACAGAGGGTGCCAAAAACATGTATACACATTTTAAGAAAGGAAAAAAAAGGTATTAAAATTACGCTAATGGTAACCACTCTGAGCACCTCTTGTAATTGCAGAAGTCAAACGTGACTTGTATTCATCTTTTGTTATCCATATATATTGAGTATTACAATTTTAACTCAGTTTTTTTCTTTCTTAAAATGTGTGTACATTTTTTGTCACCCTCTATGTATATCTGGAAAAGATATAATCCAAAATGTTTATGTGGGTGGCTTAATCTATCTTTAAGTGGTGGGAGCATGGGTGATCTTTTTTCCTTCTATTCTAAGTATTTTCAATTGTTTTAATGCTAAACACTCATTACTTGTAAATAACAAAACTTTACAATGCTCTGAGTGATAAGGATAAAGAAGCTCAGGATGTGTTTCCTCGCATCTTCCCAGCAGCACATTTTGAAGCTGGAGGCAGCAATGATAGACACGGTTGACCAGTGGTTAGAGTCCGGGATGGGGTCCTAAGCACCCCAACCCCCCCCACCCCACTGCCCAGTCCCGGGCGACGTGGCCGTGTCCTTCCAGCTGTGTGATTACGGTCTTCCTAATTAAGAAAGCTCTTCCCACGCCCCCGTAGGGCTCCTTAACCCTTTAAACCACTCAATGTGAATTCGATACTTTGAGCCTTGGAAACAAAGGGACCTCTGCCGGCGGGCGCCCCAGGCAGAGCGTCCTGGCCGAGAGGCTGGCGCTCCCGGAGAGGTGGGGTCTGCGGCTGGTACCGACTTGGAAAGGGATCCTAACACGCCCTTTTCGATCCGCTCCGCCCAAGTCCTTCAGGCAGAGTGTGACAACCATTGGTTTTGAAGTCAGGTACCGGTCCTGGCTTCCCCAGGCTTCAGCCGGGTCACTCATTGTGGTTGAATTTTTCAGCCATCGTTCAATATATGTCGGTGGTTAATATCATTAAAATTTTTTTTATAATGGTAAATATACATAACATGAAAGTTACCATTTTAACCATTTTTAAGTAAACAAATCCAGTGGTGTTATGTACGTTCATAATGTTGCAGATGTCACCACCATCTTTCTCCAGAACTTTTCATCTCCAAGCGAAAATCTCCGCCCATTAAATATTAACTCCTCAGTCTCCAAGCGAAAATCTCCGCCCATTAAATATTAACTCCTCAGTCTCCCTCCCCCAGCACCTGGTAACCTCTATCGGTCTCTAGGAACTAGCCTGTCCTAGGTACCTGATATAAATGGGATTGTACAATATTTTAAATTTTGTGTATGATTTATTTAACACAATGTTTTCAAGGTCTATCCCTGTTGTAGCACATATCAGAATTTCATTTTTAAAGCTGAATAACATTGTGTGGTTTGTATATGAGTATACCCCATTTTGTTTATCCGTCTTTGATGGACATTTGGGTTGGTTCCACCTCTCAGCTGTTGTGAATAATGCTGATATGAACTTTGGTGTACAAGTGTCTGTTTGACTCCCTGCTTTCCATTCTTTAGAGTAAATACCTAGAAGTGGAATTGCTGGTTCATATGGTATAGGTTTAACTTCTGAAGAACCACCAAACTGTTTTCCACAGAGGCTGAACCAGTTTACATTCCCATCAGCAAGGCATGAAGCTTCCAATTTCTTCACCGCCTTGCCGATACTCGTTAGTTTTGGTTTTGTTCTTTTTCACAGTGGCCACCTTAATGAATGTGAAATGGTACCTCACTGTGGTTTTGACTTCCATTGCCCTAATGATTAGTGATGGTGACTACTTTTTCATGTGTTTATGGACCATTTGTATATATTCTTTGGAGAAATGTCCAGTCGAGTCCTTTGTCCATTTTTGAATTGGGTTGTATGTTGTTTTTTTGTTGTTGAGTTACAGGGGTTCTCTTTATATTCTGGGTACTAATCTCTTTTCAGGTATGTGATTTGCAAATATTTTCTCGCATCCTGTGGGTTGTTCTTTACATGTTTGAATCTTTGTAATTTCATTCTCCTTTTGGAAGCTTCCTTGACCCACGGCTTACTAGCTTCCCACATGTGCATTCATGTCATACGTTCACTCACCCAACAAATGTTCCAGTGCCTTCTGTGTGCCATGCTCTGGGCTGAGCACTGGAGGCGTGATCGATTGCTGCCCTGGAGGAGCTTGCAATCTAGTGGGGGAGGTGAACAAAAAACGAAAAATTAAACAATTCATTCCATGACTACAGAATTTGGCAGGATAGCAAGAGACCCTAATTTAATTTGGGAGTTGGAGAAAGTAGCTGAAAAGGTGGTGCTTAAACTGAGATTTGACAGGTAATAGGGCCTGGTTAGGGCAGAGGGAACTCAGCTTTGAGGCTGGAGGGTGGAGGGCAGGAATGGAACCCGGAGGCTGGAAGGGTGGAAGAGGTTAGTTCTACTTACAGTGGGAAACCACTGAAGGCTCAGGAAGCACAGTGACATGATCCAATTTACACCTTTCAAAGATTGTTCTCTCTGCCGTGCTGCTGAGAACAGTTTGATAAGGAGACCTCCTTCCTCCCCACGTTGCACCCCACATTCACCACATCCTGCCTGGTACCCACAGGCACCGCTCAGGCCCAAGCCCCGTCATCCCTGTGTCATCTGATGAGCACGGTGCATCTCTCTGGCTACACTCTTGTCCTTTGCCTGCTCACTCTCACCACAGTCAGAAGGAATTTTTTTTCCCTCCTAACAGCTTTACTGAGATATAATTCACACACCACACAATTCTTTTTAAGATATTCACAAAGTTGTGCAACCATCGCCACATTCTAAGTTTAGAACATTTTCATCACCCCAAAAAGAACCCCCTTACCCATTATCACTTCAGAATGATCTTTCAAAACTGCCAATTAGAGCATGTAATTACCCTGCTTTAAATGCTCCAGTGCCTCTTACTGCACTTTAAATTAAGTCATTTCTTTGCCATGAACTACAAGGTTCTGCATGGTGTGACTCCTTCAAACTGTGCCGTCTTCTTCTCATGACGTCTCCACCCTCTTATCTAAGCTCCAGCCACACTGACCTCCTTTCTGCTGTTTTCCACCCACTGGCCTTTGTAAATGGGGTTTCCTCTGCCTGAAGCACTTTTCCCCAAGTGCTGATACACTAACTCCTTCTTCAGGTCTCTATCAAATTCCTCTATTCATTTCCTTCCTTGTGTTTCTAAACTCTGTAACTGTCTTGTTTATTTATGAGCTTACTCTTATTTTTCAGTTACTGTTGACATAGAATATTATATTAGTTTCAGGTGTACGACATAGTGGTTAGACATTTATATAATTTACAAAGCGATCACTCTGATAAAGCTAGTACCCACCTGGCACCATACATACCGTAGTTATTACAATATTATTGGCTATATTCCCTATGGTGTGTGATGCCTGATGTTAGAATCCCTGAGGGCCTCTTTTCAAAGGTGAGCCCCTTTATCATCCCTAAGGTTTTCAATATCATCTATCCAAGAACATCCAGATTTATATACCTTGCCTAGATTACTGTTTTTAGCTGTAAACGCATAAAACTCCAGCTGCTTATATGGCATCTCCACTTGGATATCTTGGAGGCATCTCAAATTTAATGTGTTCAAAATGGATCCCCGTGACTGTTTTTATTTTTATTTATTTTTATTTATTTGATTTTAAACTTTCATGTTTTTTTTAAGTGGGTTTTTCCAGGACCCATCAGCTGCAAGTCAAGTAGTTGTTTCAATCTAGTTGTGGAGGGTACAGCTTGCCCTGGCCCATGCGCGGTTCAAACAGGTAACCCTGGTGTTATAAACATCATACTCTAACCAACTGAGCGAACCGGCCACCATCCCCCCCACATGACTGTTTTTATAACTGACAATTTGTATTTCTGAATCCCTTCCCCTTTTTCACCCGTCCGCTCTATGGGCTTATTCTTCATTGCCTGGGTCCCACACAAGATGTCAGTTATATTGCTAGCACCAGACAGAGTGCCGGGCATGTAGTAGGCATCAACAAGAAGTATTGGATGAGAGAAGGACTAACAAAAGGAGGGAGAGGACATGTGAAGGTCAGCGCCTGGAGTGAATGAAGGCACCATTTGCTAAGATGGGGAGAGATGGAGGCAGGTAGAAAGGAGGGGACATGCCAGTAGATCCATTTTGAACACATTAAATTTGAGATGCCTCCAAGATATCCAAGTGGAGATGCCATATAAGCAGCTGAAGTTTTATGCGTTTACAGCTAAAAAGAGTAATCTAGGTTGGGTATATAAATCTGGATGTTCCTGGATAGATGATATTGAAAACCTTAGGGATGAATAAAGGGGCTCACCTTTGAAAAGAGGAACTCAGGGATTCTAACATCAGGCATCACACACGTTACAGATTGGGAGGTTGTATCAATGAAAGAATGAATGAACGAATAGGAGAAAACAGCAAAAGAGGCTGAACAGGGGTAGCCAGAGACATAGTAAAGCCTGGAAAGCATTAGGGTGACATAGGAAACAAAAGGACAGGGTTTCAGGTGAAAGTGTGGTCAGCAGCAGCAAATTATGGCGAGAGGACTCAGAAGATCAAGAGGAGTTGAGGCCCTGGAATTTGGCAAGGTGGAGGTCTGCTCTTTAGCAAGAGCAGAAGGGGTGAAGGCAGACTGGAGAGCAGAGGAGATCAAGGGGAGACAAATGCAACATCCATCGGCACACCCTTCTCAGAACATGATATAACAAATTCGTGTCGGTTTAAGCCACTAAGTTTGTGGTAATTTGCAGCACAGGAAATGAATACGGGTGTATTCTAAGAAATAAAGAGGATAGTTCATTTTCTCACAAATTAAGAAGAAAAATCATATGATTATATCCATGGATACTCAAAAGGCACTCGATAGAATTCTCTGTCTATTCCTAATGAAATCATAAGCTAAATAGGAATAGAAGGAAAATACTTAACTATGATAAACATTATTTACCAAAACCAAAAGTATAATGGAAATACCGAAGTTGTATCCACTAAAATGAGGATCAAGACAGGGGTCCCCACTTCTGTTTAAGATCGTATTGGACTGGGCGGCCGGATGGCTCAGTTGGTTAGAGCGCGAGCTCTCAACAACAAGGTTGCCGGTTCAATTCCCACGTGGGATGGTGGGCTGCGTCCCTGCAACTAAATATTGAAAACATCAACTGGACTTGAGGCTCAGCTGCGCCCTCCACAACTAGATTGAAGGACAACGACTTGGAGCTGATGGGCCCTGGAGAAACACAGTTCCCGAATAATAATAATTAAAAAAAATTAAAGAAAAAAATTTTTTTAGAAAAGATCCTATTGGACCATCTAGTAGACAGTGCAGTTAGAATAGATTTAAGTGACACGATGGAAAGAACAAAAGTTTGAGTAGACGAATGGTGATGGAATGGGGTTGGCCAAGAAATAGACAATCAGAATTCAGAAATAGCTGCAGATGTATATAGGGAATTAATTAATATTATATATGGCTCAGATGGCATTTCTGTTGAGTGGAAAAGAGATGACTTATTTGATGGATGGTGCTGGCATGATTGGCTATGTTTATAGGGAAAAAACCAAAAACTGGACTCTAACCCAGTGGTTCTCGATTGTGGGGATTTGTCCTCAGAAGACAATTGGAAATGTCTGGTGACATTTTAGTTGTCACAACTGGAGGGTGCTATTGCCATCTAGTGGGTAGCAGCCAGAGATGTTGCTAAACACCCTACAGTACACAGGCCAGTCAGTTCCCACAACAAAAACTTACCTGGCTCCAAATGTCAATAGTGCTGTGGTGGAGAAACCCTGCTCTAACATAACACAAAAACTGAAATAGGACCAGCCCGGTGGCACAGGCGATTGGGGCTCCGTGCTCCTAACTCCGAAGGCTGCCGGAGAAAGAAAGAAGGCATTGGAAGCCAGGTCAGGTGAATAGGGAGGGTGTTCCAACACAATTATTTGTTTACTGGCCAAAACCTCCTTCAGAGACAGTGCTGTGTGAGCTGGTGCATTTTTGTGATGCAAGATCTCCTTTGGGACCATTTTTGCACATACTTTTCTCATGCAAAGATTTTCAGTTAAGATTTTCCTGTTTCTCTATTGATATTCACTTGGTTTGGTATGCTTCTCGCAGTCAGCCCGTGATTTTGACGCATAATTCAACAAATTTTTGCAATGTTTTTGTCAGTTCTGCTAGTTACTGGTCGCCCTGACCTCTCTTCATCAGTGATGCGTTCTCTTCCCTCAGAAAAACGTTTAATCCATTTGTACACTGTCATTTTCTTCATGGCATTATCCCTATAAACTTGGACTAACATGTCCCTGATTTCACTTTCTCTCTTGCCAAGTTTAACAAGAAATTTAATGTTTTTTTATTGCTCTAATTCAAGTTCAGACATCTCACGACGACACACAAAACCACACAACAATAATGAACATCACTCAGCAAGATACTGTCACACGATGACATGAACACAGCTGTGAGATACTGATATACCAAGGTTATGACACCTTACCAAGCTGTTTGCACAGTGCTGCCAACATAAGCGCACGGTGGCAAGTTTGCGAATTTAATTGTCAGAACTTGTGTGTGTGTGTGTGTGTGTGTGTGTGTGTGAGTGTGTGAGTGAGACTACACACAAATTTTACATATTTTTAGAAAAAGATATAACAAGAAAATATATAAGTAAATGATAGGTTAAGAAAATATTCATAAATACATGAAAGACAAAGAGTCAAAGCCTTAATATATATAATAGTACCTACAGTATTTAACAGACCAATAAGAAAACGAGATGTGCAAATGGCCTAAAACTTACGAATAGTGGTTCAACCTCATAAGTAGTGAGAGAAATGGAAGTTAAAGTAGTAGTAGGATTGGCAAAGATTAAAGAATGATTTGTATCCATAGTCCCTTACCCACAATCTAAAATTCATAAAGTTCTGACAACCAGAAAGCTGTCTGGACTTAGTTAAGTTTAAGGCCAATTCATTTAGCAGCAAGACTTACCCTGAGCTCACTTGGGCTCTCTGCAGTCTTGACTCACCTTGTGTGGGGAGAATGTTCTTTCTATTCTGTTGCAGAACCACTAGTGAATGTGTTTGATTAAGGAGATGCTGCCTCAGAGCCCACTGGGGGTGTCATATTATTTCCTAAAATCCAGGAAATTCTGCATTCTGAAATATATGTAAGGATTTTGATTAAAAGCTTATAGATCTGTAATCTCCAGGGCTGGCAAAAATGCAGAGTGAGAGAAGCATGCATTGACCAATTTTCAAAAATTAAAACAGCCTTGCATCCCTGAAATAATTCCTACTCAGTTGTCATGTATTATCTTTTTATATGTTGGATTTACTTTGTTAATATTTTATCAGAACGTTTAAGTCTATATTCACAAGGGCTATTGGTCTGCAGTTTTCTTTTTCCAGTGACTTTGCCAGGTTTCTGTCCTAAGTGATGCTGGCCTCAGAAAAGCAACTGAGCCATCAGTGTTCCCCACTCCTGTTTTCTGCAAGTGTTCGTGTGTGATTGTTGTTTATTTCTGCTTGATAAAATTGACCAGTAAAACCATCTGGACCTTTTTCTTTTTGGGAAGGTTTGGATAACAAATTCAATTCTTTACTTGTGTTTCTTTTTAGCAATAAGCACCACGGTAAATAGCCACACTTCTAGTCTTCGTGGTCACGTGCTGAGCCACAGCCAACCAAGGCCAAGATGGCTCTACCGTGACTGGCTTTATCCCTGACCCAGGACAAGGGACACCAATGAGGATGAAACCCAGTCACAGTTCTATAGGCAAAGAAGCAGGGAATGGGGTTATGCTGGCAACGCAGTGTCTATTACCCAAAAAACTAAATTAGGGCCCACCCGGTGGCTCAGGTAGTTGGAATGCCGTGCTCCTAACACTGAGGTCGCCGGTTCGATTCCCACATGGGCCAATGAGCTGTACCCTCTACAGCTAAGATTGTGAACAATGGCTCTCCCTGGAGCTGGGCTGCTACGAGCAGCCGGAAGTTGCTGTGGGCTGCCGTGTGCTGCTGAGTACTGCCGCAGGCTACCATGTGCCACCATGTGCAGCTGGTGACCAGCGTGAGTGGCCGGCAGCCAGCGTGTGCTGCCGTGGACTGCCGTGTGCTGCCATGAGCAGCCGGTGGCCAGCGTGAGCGACTGGCAGCCGCTAAGAGCTGCCGTGAGCTGCTGTGAGCCGCCGACCAACAACTGGCAACCGACTGCCTCAGCCGGGGGGAGTTCAAGGCTCATAACACCAGCATGGGCCAGGGAGCTGTGTCCTACACAACTAGACTGAGAAACAACAGCTTGAACTGGAGTGGGAAGGGGGGGAGGGGAGGGAAAAAATACTAAATTAAATCCAGATTGTCTGTCACCATTAAAGAGCAAGTTAGCTCAGTTTCCCTCCAGCAGGAATGGGGCTCCAACTGGAATGTGCTCCCCAGTCAAAAACAAAATTGCTTTTTTCCCATTTGAGGCAGGTGTATACATGTCCCCCACTGGAGCCGCCCCTCCCCCACACACAGTGGTGCAGATGGCAATGCTCAGGAGAGGCTGCAGCCATTCCTGAAGGTCCGCTCGTGAGCAAACAACAGGAGAACAGCCGGGATAGGGAGGAGGCTGACTGACCGCTGGAGGCACAGAGCAGTCCTGGAGGAGGGACTGGGAGATGGCCCAAAGCCCGAGGGCCCCCAGGGCTGCTGTGCAAATGTGCACAATGGGCAGTGACAGGTTAGCCTCACTGAAGACCTGGGACCTCAGCCCCAGCCCAGAGGGGGCAAGCTCACACAACATCAGCTCAGGATGAATGTGAGGTGTGCCAGCCTCCGCTGAAGGACACTTTGTCCTGCCATCCATCCTTCAAACAAGAATTCTGGATGCTTAGGGCTCATAGTCTCAAGGGAAATAATCTGTCTGCCTGCCCATTTGCTAGTTTGCTTATATCCTGCTTTGTCTCAGAAAGCATTTAGGATGCATTAATCAGGATGGGCTAGGTTATGCGGCAATAACAGCCCCCAAATTTGTCATGTGGTTTCACATGACAAAGTTGATTTCTCACGCTCATACTGATGTAGGATATTTTCTTTGTGCCGGGATCGTGTTTTGTGAAACCGAAGAATGGAAGCACAGACCAAGGAGAGGTGAGGAGTTTTAAAAGAGGATAGTTTATTAAAAGTAAAGAGTAAAAAGCTGTAGCTCTCGGAACGAGAGGGGGACCCGACCGGGTTGCCCAGTGACTGAGGCAAAAATTGTTACTTTTATACCTTCCCTTGCCCGTTTGGGAAAGGGGGCTGGTGCCTTCTAGTGGAATTCATCTATCAGGTTTGTCCTGTTGCCCATCCTAAAGGGATTAACAAACCCATCCCTATCTATCAGATCTGCTCCTTTGTCCGGCCAAAAGGGATTTATGAGATAATTTATTAACCTCAAGGCATATTTTTGTCCTGAAGTGAAGGAGACATTCCAGAACCTGGAGTTTCAGTATATGGCTGCCTTTTGCTAATTTCACCAGGGATCTTTCCTGTCTGCCTAACAACATGTTAGCTAACCTGTCTCAGTATTACATGTCCTTAGGTCAGGGCAGCTCTGCTCCATCTTGCCTGCCTCAAGGACTCAGGCTGATGGAGCTGCCACCATCCAGAACCACCTGTGCCCAGAAGTGACACATCTGCCTGTTAAAAAACAAAATTCAACTGAGTAAATCTGAAGTGATTTTCTTAAACAATTCATGAATCGGGCAGCACCATCTGGCAACTAAAGGATGTTTCAGGGGGTTGTACACAATGAAAGGTTTTTATAGTCAGAACGAGGGTGGGACTAAGAAGTTAAGAGTGGATTATTTCTGGCAAGGAGAACTTCCCTCAGGGGACGGCAGGGGGTCTTATCAGACAGATTACCTCACTAGTGTGGATTAGGAAATTCCTGACCTAGTGGTTTAAAATTCCACTCCTGGGACAGTCTAAAACTGCAGTTAGGTTAGGTATCAAATCTAGGTTTGGTATTACATGCTTTTAGCACAAGCGACGCCATTTTGGCCTGTAGCTTTTCTTTTTAACATATCTCTGGCAACAATTCATTAACCAAATAAATCACATGGCCAAACCCTTGCTCAGGAGGCCAGGAAATGAAGCCTTGCAATGGGCCTGAAGGAAAAGAACAGGAAGTATCAGTGTACAATAGGAATGACCACCCTAGGGGGGGCATTTGTATACACACATTGAAGAGGAAGTGCCTCTTACAAATAAAATAGGGGTGCTACCAAGCTACATTTCCAAGCTAAATTTCAAAATTTAGCTTTTCAAAGATCCACCTCAATCAATAGCCATCCACCCAATCAGTCAGAAGACAGGCTGCCTCCACACCCATGCTGCACTAAAGCCCTAGGTTTCCTCATCTTCCACACCCTTCCCCCTGAGTTTTCCCCATTCAGGGCTGAGTCTGTCAACTGCTAAGACCTAGAGTTTTGGTCCTGAAATTGACAAATAATTATTTTAGAGTTGAGTTATTGAGTCAAATGAGTTGGAGAAATGTAAGACTTCCCTATGACCCTGAGCAAACGATAAAGGGAAGTCCATGGTCAGGCCTAAGGGCAGGGCAAAGTCACTTGGAGCGGTTCTGGAAGGAGTGGGTTGCGTGTACTGTCCAGCTGAGCAGAAGGAACAGAACAGTCACAAGTCACAAGAACGGAGGGGAGGAGAGGAGAGAGGAGGTCAGGCAGTTGGGTCAAGGAGTATTTCAAGGCCAGACCCAAAGCTGATGCTTCACCATCTCTGTCTCACTGGGACCTCTCAGCAATCCCAAATTTTGAAGAAACAGGCTCAGAGATGTAAACAGTCAGCGATCCAACGAGGGGGCAGGGCGGAACTACACTCCAGTCCATGTCCAAATCCAGCACTCCTTCCACAGCTCCACCCATTGGGAGAGCCAAGGGCACCTGGTCAAAACGAACACTTAGAGGAGTTGCAAGCTCCAGCGAAGAAGGTGGGACTGCACTTCAAGGCTGCAGCTGGGGGAGAAACCCTGGGTTCCTGGGTGGTGAGGCAGTCCCCGGAATCTCAAAGCAGCGCCAGGAGCACGCTGGAGTAAACCAATCCCCAACACTACCCGCGCAAGAAGGGGTGCCGAGGCTTCTGGAGGCGCAACGCAGCACTGTCTCCGCATTACCAGCAGGGGACGCCCTATTTCCGTGCTCCGATCCGAACCCTGGAGAAGGCTGAGGGTGGGCTGGGCTTGGGGAGCCCAGCGAAGTCCTTTCGTTTGTGCAAAGAAGTGGTTGAATACTATAATCACTGACTCCCATGTGGAATTTCGTTGGGCAGGAGTAGGACTTTTAGTTTTTGCTTTTCTTTTTAAATTCTGCTCTTTTAATACTACACATACTGGTTGACATTTATAAACTCGTATTAAAATGATCGAGGTCACAGTTCTGGATCTGACTTGGCCTGGGTTCCGCTGAAAACGGAGCCTGTGTGAGTTGATTTAGGAGGTGACAGTAAGTAACATAAGTGACCAGGAGAGGAAGGAGAGCCAACACAAGCCCGCGTTACCAAGGTGATCTCCCGCTTAGTCCCCCAGGACACTCAGGGGCACTTTATGAAGTGTGTCTGGGAACCTTCCTCCTGGTTTTGGGGAGGAGGAATTTATCCACGGGCTCCTGACACCCTCCTGAGTGGAGATGCTGTCCAGTTGCACCTGTAGAAAGCGTGCCCAGAATGGTCTCCCAGTGGCGGCTGGCAGTGAAGAAAGGTGAGTGAGAGAGTCTGAAGAGGTCGTGTGCACCTCAGAACCCCAGCCAAGAAAGAGACCCAAAGGAATCAAGGGGAGCCTAAGGAAACCACCCACAATTGAGACAGAGCTCTTCACTTCAGGGCCATTTATACTAAGATGTGTGTTTGGAATAAATTCCAGGGGGTGGGATGGCTTGTTCAGAGGGTGAAGGCACATGCAACTTTGCTGCATGTTGTCAAAACTGCATAAACAGCCGATTGGACCATTTTGCATTTCCCTCAGCAACTTATGTGAATGCCTGCTTCCCCACAGCCTTGCCAGCAGAGTATGCTGCAAACCCTTAGATTTTAGCTGAGAAATGACATCTTAGTGCATTTTTAGTTTGCATTTCTGTTATTATAAGCAAAATGGAGTATCCCACCTTATGCACAAAGCTTTTCATTGCAATACTAATTGTATTAGCAAATTGCAGGAAACACAAAACCACAATGAGATACCACCTCACACCCATTAGGATGGCTACCATTTAAAAAAACAAACAAACAAAAAACAAGTGTTGGCGAGGATGTGGAGAAATTAGAACCCTAGTGTACTGTTGGTGGGAATGTAAAATGGTGCAGCCACCATGGAAAACAGTGTGGCAGTTTCTAAAAATATTTACCATAGGATTCCCATATGAGCGAGCAATCCCCTTCTGGGTATAGACCCAAAAGAATTGGAAGCAGGGTCTCATAGCACCACTATTCACAATAGCCAAAAGGTGAAAGCAACCCATGTGCTCACTGGATAAACAGAATGTGGTATAGCCACACAATGGAATGTTATTCAGCCTTGAAAGCAAGGAAATTCTGACACATGCTATAATGTGGATGAACCTTGAGGACGTTATGTTAAATGAAATCAGCTAGTCACAATCACCATACTGTATATGAGGTGCTTAGTCAAATTCATAGAGACAGAAAGTAGAGTGGTGCTTACCAGGAGCTGGGGGAGGGGAAATGAAAAGTTGTTTAATGGGTACGGAATTTCAGTTTTGCAAGATGGAAAGAGTTCTGGAGATGGATATTGGTGATAGTTGCACACATTCACCCAGCAGAACACAATGCAGCTATGAAAAAGAATGAGGGGTATCTCTATGTCCTGCTAAGGTGTGGCCTCTAGGATATGTCACTAAGTGAGGAGCTTTACTGGTTTCACAATATGCTACAGTAGCCAAGAAAGGGAGTAAATACAAATATATACTCATATGCTTATATTTTCAAATGGAAACAATGGGAGGATAAATAAAACATTCATATAAACATTTACCTAGAGGAGGAGGAAGAAAGATCAGGGTAGAAGAGCCGTGGGTGCAGCTAGACCTGTCCATTCATACTTGCTTTATAGTTTTGTCTTAGGGAACATGTAAATGTACACATAATCTTTAAAAAAATTAATCAATGTAGAGTTAGTTGGATTGATTTCTCTGCAATCTTGGTAAGTGTGAGATGAGAGGGGCATGGATGGTGACTTTTGAGATTTCTTCCACTAGGATGGATATAATTTTTTAAAAAGAAAATAACAAGTGTTGGTAAGGATGTGGAGAAATTGGAACTATTAAAAAAAAAATGACAAATGGAGCCAGAGGTCAAATGCCTTTATTTGAGATCAAGAGGAGCTTTTTTTCCTCAAGGGAGGGGTTTTCCCAGCAAGGGGGGCTTATTACTCCAGGTGCCAGCATGTGGAGAGATGCCAGGGGAGCTTGCCACCGCATGGGAAGGAATCTTTTTTTCAGGAGGGACTTTTCACAGCTCTCACGTTTACACGAAGTGGGGGTGGGGAGGGTAAGCAGCTGGCAGGGCTTTCCCTGATAGGTGAGTACTCATTTAATTGTGCTCTTTGTTTCCTTTTCTTGTCTCCGTCTGTTATGTTGTTTGTCATAAGAAAGAGATTTCATAAGGAGAGGAATCCAAAACTTTTGCGAACAATGTAATGCATTCTTTGATTAATAAGAAGTTTATAAAAGACAAAATAACTTTTTTTAATGAAACTTTGGCCATCTGAGCAGGTGCTTAAAAATTTCTTGCTGTTTGTCCTGCCTGAAACCTGACAAGATATTTCAAAGAATTTAATAACTATGATCAGAAATTTGGCAAAATTAGAAGTCGAATAGGATTTTTTAAAATTTCCTCAGTAACTCCCAAGGTCTTCCTACTGATAATCAAAAATATAAACCAAGCCCACAACTGCCTGAGACTAAACAAACCAAAGGAAAATATAGGAGAAGAAAGCTTTTTAACAACACAATTGGCTGAAAAGTTTCCCCTGCCTAAGTAGCCCCCCTCCCAGTCTCCTTAAAGAATTGTTTATCAAGGATAAATGGGTTTTTGGGGTCGCCGGATGGCTCAATTGGTTAGAGTGCGAGCTCTGAACAACAGGGTTGCCAGTTCGAATCCCACATGGGCCAGTGAGCTGCGCCCTCCACAACTAGACTGAAGACAACAAGCTGCCGCTGAGCTTCCGGAGGGGCAGCCAGATGGCTCAGTTGGTTAGAGGGTGAGCTCTTAACAACAAGGTTGCCGGTCAATTTCCGCATGGGATGGTGGGCTGGTGGGCTGCGTCCCTGCAACTAAAGATTGAAAAAAACGGCAACTGAACTTGGAGCTGAGTTGCACCCTCCACAATTAGATTGAAAGGCAATCTAATTGGAGCTGATGGGCCCTGGTGAAACATACTGTTCCCCAATATTCCCCAATAAAATTTAGAAAAAAGAGAGAAGAGAAAGGGCTGGCCCGGTGACTCAGGTGACTGTGCTTAGAGCGGTGTGCTCCTAATGCCGAGGCACTGAGGTCACCAGTTCGATTCCCACATGTGCCAGTGAGCTGCGCCCTCTACAGCTAAGATTGTGAACCAACTGCCTCAGCCTGGGGGAGCGCAAGGCTCATTAATAACCAGCATGGGCCAGGGAGCTGTGTCTTACACAGCTAGACTGAGAAACAACGGCTTGAACCCAGAGTGGGGGCGTGGGGGGGGAGGCGGAAGAAGGGAAAAATAAAAAGATTAAGATGGTAAATTAAAAAAGAAAAGGATAAATGGCTTTTTGCCTTATTGTTGTACCTGTCTCATGGCTAAATTTTTTTTTTTTTAATGAAACTATGAGGTCTCTGGTTGTGTCTGTCTATATAGTATGTGTATGTATGTCTACCTCTGGAGGAAATTATTAGAATTAGCTTATATAAAGAGCTTTATTTAATTGGCTTAAAGAAATTAAATGTTTATATAATAAAGAAATATAACAGAAACTAACCCAAATCCTTTCCAGTATCACATGATCTGGAAAATTATTTAAAATTAAGCTGCTGATTTAAGTGCGTTGGTTTAATTCAGACAGACATGTCTTTAGAGTTATCAACTTTAATATAATATTGTTATTTTATTTGGGTTTGCAAAAATATAAGTTTATGCTATCTTTGTTACAGGGTTTTTCAGCAGGAAAATAGCTTGGGATGAGAATTAACTTTGATATCTCATCAAGTTTTGATGGGTAACCTGAAAAAATTGTTAAGAACAAATAAATTAAATAGATGTAAATAAAATAAAAGGTTTTTTGGTGAAACTTGTCAGCAATATTTGCTTTCTGGTATATATAATTGAAAATAGTTTCCCAAAATCTTTCTTTCCCCCTTTTCCCCCCTCTCCCCATTCTGGTTCAAGCCATTGTTTCTCAGTTTAGTTGTGTAGGACACAAGCTCCCTGGCCCATGCTGGTATTACAAGCCTTAGCTGTGGAGGGTGCAGCTCACTGGCCCATGTGGGAATCGAACCGGCGACCTTGGCATTGGGAGCAAGGTGCTCCAACCACCTGAGCCACTGGGCTGGCCCCCAAAATCTCTTGGTAACTTGAAACCTTAGAGTTTTTCTAAGTTAAAGGATAAAAATTATTGAATATCTAGGTCATTTCTAATTAAGATGAAATACTGAAACATTAATTGCTCAATGAATCCGTGTTCACCTACTTTTGTCTTCTTAATACAGAAAAAATAAAGATGTTTGGGTCTGTTAATAAAAATATCTTATGCTATATTGAGGAAGCACATATTTCTGAAAATTATGTCATATATTGACCAATCCAGTAGCCTATGTTTCTATAGGTTACCAATCTAAAGAACGCTACTTGTTTACTTTTGGTTGTCACTAAAATTAAGGTTTCTAAGGGTTAAGAATTCCAATTAATATGGAAGATATTAATATATGTTTTAAATAAAAGAGGGTATAAGGTATGGAGACAAGTTTTCATTAAGGGAAATGAAGATAATTTTGTCCTGATTATGTCAGAATTTTACTTTTTATAATCAAGCTAGCTAAAGTTGATTATTATTATTATAATGTTTTTAAAAATTAAGCTTTAATATTATTGGTGTGCTTATGTAAAGCTAAAATTTAATGTTATTTCTCTACAAAAAGAACAAAATTTTCCTGTACTAATGATATACTCTTTTTTTTTTTTGGCATATGAAAATTTATTACTACTGTGTTTTCACCATCAAAACTTATGATCTTGGTCTTTCCTTCTTGCCTTTGTATAAGGCCAAGAGAGAGACATTGGCTACTTTAACAACCTTAAAGCGGACTCCAGGAATGTCACCAACAGCATGACCTTTGCGACCAAATCCAGCAACCAGGACTTCATCATTTTCCTCAATAAAATTCAAACAACCATCATTGGGTACAAAAGCTGTGATTTTTTTGCCATTCTTGATAAGCTGGACCCTGACACACTTCCTGATGGCAGAATTTGGCTGTTTGGCTTCAACCCCTACTTTTTCCAGTACGATTCCCTTTGCGTGGGAAGCGCCTCCAAAAGGGTTGGCCTTCAGGGCTGTGCCCAGATGGGCTTTCTTGTACTGTTTATCATGCCACTTCTGATCTCGTCGGTGACTTCGGAGCTTCCTGGCAGTACGAAGACCGCGACACTTGCCCATCCTGCCGGAACCACGGGCCCGAGCAAAAGAGCGATATACTCTTTTTTATTTTTATTTTTATTTTTTATTTTCTATTGGGGAATATTGGGGGACAGTGTGTTTTTTCCAGGGCCCATCAGTTCCAGGTCATTGTCCTTCAATCTAGTTGTGGGGGAGTGCAGCCCACCATCCCACGCAAGAATTGAACTGGCAACCCTGTTGTTAAGAGCTCGAGCTCTAACCAACTGAACCATCCTGCTGCCCTTGATTTACTCTTAATAAAAGATTATAAAGGGAAAGCAAATATTTTGTTTCATTTAAATGATTTCCTGTACTCTTTATCATCAGGTCTTTAATTGCTTAAGTAAACTGAGTCTTCTTAATATTAAGAGAGCTAAAATTTTACTTACAACTATGTAACCTGTATTTGTCTTTAAAATTTTTTATTAATCACTTTGTTTAAATGGATAATTAAGTATTATTTCATTAAGTGTTCCACAATGACCTATGATTCCATTTGAGCAAATGTTTTAAAACTTTTGGTATGTTTGACAAACATTCCAAGATCAGATTCTAAATTAAGTTTTACTGACCTAAGAATAACTTAGGTGTGTTCCAGAGGCCCCCTAGAACACCTCAAAAGATTTGTTCTCTCACTTTTTAAAATGGGGAAGTTAAACTAATTAGGCTTATTTGATATATTAAATTACACAAAATCTGACATCTTAATATATTAAAAAAAAACAGTCTTTCTCTGTTGTAATTCTTATGTCTTGAAAATGTAAACTCCTGGGAACTAACCATTGCCCACAGAGACTGAAGGAAAAAAAGAGGACTTTTTCAAAATATAGATTGCTATGTAAGTGCCCTTGCCAAAATTAATTTGTAAAAGAGCTATGTGTTTTTTTTGTTTACAAAAGTACTAGAAAATAATAAGAATGAAACAAAACTACTGTATATGGAATATAGGATGTATGTTTTTAGTAGAAGAAGGTACAAAGCATGGAGATGTATTTTTGTATAGGGAAAGGAGAATAAAATGACTTTTTTTTTTTTTTTTGGATAAAGGAAAGTATTTTTGTCCTAAAGTAAAATTATTGTTTCAAAATAAGAAAGGAAAAAATAGGACAAAAACTGAAAGTTATATGGAAGTTGCAGAAGGTTCATGGAGGAGGGATCTTCAGAAAGTAATTAACGTTGGAATAGATAACTAAGACAATTAATTGCATTCTTTATATTTATATATGTAAGCTCTCAGCAGATCTTTAACCACAGCCATTTTTTTTAAGTCTTTTATCATTTACAGACAATTGTTTTACTCCAATGTTTTGGGAAAAAAATGTTCCTACAGATATGTTTTGTCTTCAAAGATTCATTAAAAAAATGTGACAAGTACTATAAAATACATGTTTCTGATAACTTTAAAAACATAACACTGAACTGGGTAAAGGTTTAGAGAACTCTAAGGAAAACTCCATTCATGAAACTGCTAACAAAGATCAAGAGCAATAAGAATTAATAACATGGGACTAAATAAACTGATAAGGATGAATATAATATTCATAAGTTTTTATATGAAATATCACTGGTTTTTAAACTTATCTGTTTTTCAGATATAGATTTTTTTATAAGATTTTTTTTCCCTCCTAAGCTACCTACGACCTACAGCAATTTGGTAAGTCATACCTTTGCAAACAAAATAACATTTATCTTTTCCTTTCTACCTAATCCCTCCAAAATTTCAGGTACTCTTAAGGCATCCATGTGTTACCAAATTTAAAGATGTTGATTCTTATATTCAAGTTTCTCAATTTAAAGAAAGCTCTTGCACCGAACTGGACTGCTCAACCAACACAGGATTTGAAATGAAAAGCAACTAGAAAGTGAAGTAGATGACATCAGTTTTGGACAGCTAACCCATGATTCAGGATCAGGCCTGTATAACCTACACCTTCATTTTTCCTGTTTTTCCTTACTTTAGTTTCTTCCTGTATCACGAATAATATATGAGGCCAAGCACTCACCTGAAGAGTTATTGTTTCTTTTTCCCTTAATTGCTGACTGAAAAAAATAACTCAACATTGAGCCTCATCTTTAAACTTATTTCCCAGGTCAAAACATGCAACTGGTCACCCACATAGTCACGGATGCTCAGTGTCCAGTGACATCAGCTCCAGTGAAGGGACCAGGTTCAGAAAAACACTTTTCACTTGGGCAGGTATTTCAATGACCACCACAGCAATTGCCAACCAGAAAAATCTTAAATTCCCTTGCATGAGTTATATTAGACAACAGAATTCCTTTTGACCATATCCTAGCTAGGCAAGGTGGGGTTTGCTCTGTTGTTAGAACCTCTTGTTGTACTTGAATAAAACACCTCTGGTAAACTAGAGATGGAACTAGATAAAATCTGGGCACAAACCAAATGATTAAATACAGTGCCCACCGACACCTCATGGTTCTTTAATATCTTCAGCTGACTGCCCTCAGGCATTACCTACTTCCTAGTTTAAATCTGTTCTTCAAATTGAACTTAGCATTTTGTTTGTTATTATAGAAAATTTTGTGTTATAAAACTCTATTTGTTTTGCACAGCTTGATGTTATAAAGACATCACTCCGATAATGGTTGCTCAATGTTTTGAGATGATCATTAAGGCCTGTGAGACTTTGTACACCCTACATAATCTTTACAACATTATTGATTGTAGTTCTCGAACTATCTTTCATATCCCCATGACAATATTGTGAATACCAGTTTTGCTTGCTAATCCCCTCAACTTCTCCCTCATCCCCACCCCTCTCCCAACTAGCAACCATCAGTTTTTCCTCTATATCTCTGAGACTATTTCTGTTTAGTTTGCTCATTCATTCAGTTCTTTAGATTCCACATACAAGTGGGATTATATCGTATTTGTCTCTCTCCATCTGACTTATATCACTTAGCATAATGTTCTCTGGGTCCATCATATCGTTGCAAATGGTAGCAGTTCATTCTTCTTTATGGCCTAAAATTCTTTTCTTTTTTCCTCCAGATTTTCCTATAGTATTCAGCTAACTTCTATGTCCTGAATTGCTATTCATTGATATTCTTAATTAATCCATTTCTTGCTGGAGAAATAACTAACTGCTATATTTTTAAGGTGAACACAAGAAGAGTGTTTAATTCACACATAGTTCTGAAATCTCCAGATTTGCTTCTGCTATTAATTTTTAATTTTATTCTCTTGTAATCAGAGAAACCTCCAGAAACCGCAGAAGATGTTTGCCCTTTAAGAAACATGGCAGTAAAGTCTCCCTCTGTTCTGGTACTCTTATTGTTTAGATGTGGCCTAAGGCTTCTAAGAAAAAAGAAAACCACTTTCCCTTCTACTTGGGACATGACACACCAGGAATGAGACTTCCTAGTGATGATGGACCAACATTAGCATGACATACTGAAAATGAGCCACCCTGACAATGTAGGACCAAAGATGCTTTTAATAACTGATCTGTACTGCATTCCAATAATTGATCACTGATGATCTTGTTCAAAAGGGGGAAATGTAAAAAAAATAATAAATGGAGCCACTTTAAAATGGAGTCGGAGCTGTTACCCAAAGGAACTGCCTTGCACGTCTTTTTCTTCTTTTTTTTTTTAGAAGTCAGAAAGTTTATTTAAGGGGAGATACACTGGCAGAAGAGTTGCCAGGGGCAGAGTCTAGAGAAGATAGCTGCCTCCTTGCACGTCTTATTCCTCAAATCTTTGGGATGTTAAAACAGGGCAAAATAACCATTGGACTGAGCCTAAAGCAGCATGGTGCCCCAAAGAACTGTTTCCAAGCATAAGCAGTTATTATGACTACTAGACTGATAACGATTGGACTGAAAATTAAAGACATTATTTAGAATTAACATCACTATGTTAACTTATCTGGACCAATAGAAATGCCTCCCCTCTATTGATATAATTGTTCCCCCTCCTTTTCTCATAACTACCCATTGCCTCTGTCTCCTAATCAGAACATTGCTTGGATTTCTGCCTGAATCAGTGATTCCCAAATAGCTATTGTTTCATCTAAAAAAAAATGCTTGTTGCCTCTCACTTTGAAAGGCCTTTTACTCTTAGGTTAACAGAACTCTTAAACATTGTTGGTGGGAATGTAAAATGGTGTGGATGCTTTGGAAAATAGTCCTATTTCCTGAAAAATGTAAACACAGAATTCACATACTCAAAAGAAATGAAAACATATGTCCACACGAAAGCTTGTACATGAACGTTCATAGCAGCTTTATTTATCACAGCCAAAATCTGGAAACAACCTAACAGGTGAATGGATAAACAAATTGTAGGATTTCTATACCATGGAATACTACTCAGTCATAAAAAGGAATGCTGATGTGCACAACAACAAAGATGAAAATCAAAATAATTATGCAGAGTAAAAGAAACTAGGTTTCTTAAAAAAATGCATACTGTGTTATTTCATTTGCAGAAAAGTCTGGAAAATGAAAACTAATCTGTAATGGCAAAAAGCATATCAGTGATGCCCTGTGGGCAGGGTGAGAGGGAAGATAAGGGCCACAAAGAAACTTTGGAGGGTGATGAATATGTTCATTATCCTGATTGTGGTGATGGTTTCATGGGTATAGACGTACGTCAAAATTCATCAAATTGCACACTTCAATTATGACAGTTAATTTGTTCAAAAAAAGGATGGGATAATAAACAATACTTAAAAATTTTAAAAGAATGAATGTTGTAAGTTTTTGGAGGATATCTTCTATCCAATTATCCAATTAGAAATTCCTTTCTAATTTCAGGTGTTTATTTTTTTTTTAATTTTTTAAATTTTTATTGGAGAATATTGGGGAACAGTGTGTATCTCCAGGGCCCATCAGTTCCAAGTCGTTGTCCTTCAATCTAGTTGTGGAGGGCGCAGTTCAACTCCAAGTCCAGTCACAGTTTTCAGTCTTTAGTTGCAGGGGGTGCAGCCCACCATCCCATGCAGGAATTGAACCAGCAACTTTGTTGTTGAGAGCTCGCACTCTAACCAACTGAGCCATCTGGCTGCCCCCTCTATTTTCAGTTTTTAGTAACATTTTTTATTTCAGGTGAAGTGTTTCTCAAATACTTTTTCAGCATCTGTTGAGATTATCATCTGGTTCTTCTCCTTTAATCTGTTTCTATGGTATATTTATAGATTTTCTAACAAGTCACCTTTGTATTCCTGATACACTCAACCTGATCATGACACCTGTCATTTTAATACACTGTTGAATTTGATTTGTAGAGATAATAATTTGTAGAGATTTTTGCATTTATCTTTTTATTACTAATTTAATTGCTTTTCTGTTCCTACTGTGAATGACCTGTGGTTTTCTTTTGCAGTCCTTGCCTGGCTTTCTCTCAAGGTTATAGTGTGGCCAAGAGCGGAGGTCTGTTGTCTCTCTTTCTGTTCTTGGAAGAGTTCGTTCGTTTATGGTTGGAATGATCTGTTCCTTGACAGTTTGATGGAGCCTGCCTATGAAGCCATCTGGGCTTGGTATTTTCTTCGTGATTTCTAAATACTAATTAAATCTTTCTAATGGTTACAAGGAAAATTCAGGATTCCTTTCTTTCTCTACTTTCCAAAAAATTTTATTACGGAAAATATCAACCATACATGAAATTAGAAAGAAGAGTATAATGAACCTTCATGTACCCATCATTCAACCTCTACAATTAACCATTTATGACCAAATTTATTTCATCTGTACCCCTGCCCACCACCCCTACTCACATCCTAGACTATCTGGAAACAAATTCCAGACATCTTATCATTTTATCAAGAAATATTCCAGTAAGTCTCTCGAAAAGATAAGGATTTAAAAACACACAAAACATAATCCTTATATGTTGTACCTGCACAAATCTAACAAGTCTGTAATATTATAAAATATTCAGTCCATTTTCATCTTTCCCTGATTGTCTTATGCGTTGTCTTTGTTGGTGGTATATTTTTGTTTTTAGTTTCATCATTTGAGAATCAGGAGCCAGATAACGTATACACTGTGACTGGTTGATGTGTCTCTTAAGTTTCTTCATATGCCGCTCGAGACTTGAGGGTCCAGGCGCCACACCCCCATCTGCCACACGCAGGACCTCCTCAGTGGTCACCCGCCTTACACTTTCTCCCTGTAGAGGTGTAGGACTGCCAGTGTAGCCCCAGGACATGGATCTCAACAGTTGATACCCTGCGCCTATCCCTGCTGGGTGCACACAGGCCCACCACCCTCTTCCGTTCAGTTCAGCCTTGGCTAATGGCATCAAATACATTCACATTGGACATGCACCAGTTGAAAACGGACTGAGTATTTGATGATATACAGTATTGTTAAATTTTGCAAGTGCAATGTATTAGGAGGGAACAGAGAGCAACAGACCTGCCATTCGCAGTGACTTCCAAGGGGGCAAGGGGCAGGGCTTCTGCTGTGTGGCTCCAGGGGCAGCCAGTGCCAGGCCCAGCTATAGGCGACTCCTGCTTCCAGGGTCCCACTCGAGGCCCCCTACCTCCCGAATGGCACTGTTCCTGGTGACCAACCGGGCTCTGTGGGCCTTTGGTCCCTGCCCAGTCCCCCCGGTCACCACAGGTTTCTGCAGTCATCCCGTCCTGCACGTGTAGATTCACGTGGCACACCTGGCACAGGCTGCTGAGTGATCTTGTCCCTGTGCTAGACATATTTAGACATGAACCGACAGCAGGCAAGGCAGTGCCTGACCGGCCTCCCAGACTGCTCGGGCAAGGGGATCCTGGTAGGAGTGGTCCCAGGAGCATAGACCCGTGTTAGAACTGATGGGTGAGGCAGGAGCAAGGATAAGTCACCATGGGAGGCTGTTCAGAGTTCAGCTAGATGGGAGCAGGAAAGGTAGGCAGAGGGCGAGGCTGGGAGTCTTTGCTCCCAGACACAGGGCAAGCAGGAGGGTCTCTGGGAACACTCCAGGTCAACTTGATCCAGCAGCTGAGTCCCCTGGGAAAGGCAGGAGGCACAGCCCCGTCCTAGCCAACGCAAGGCCAACGCGCTGGCCCTCCCAGACCGTGACCATTGTGTATGCGACGAGGAAATCACATCAGCTCCTCTGCCCTTTCACCCTGCATGCGTCCTCTCAAGCACTTCTGTCCTGGGATTTAAAGGTTGTTTTCTGATAGATATTCATCTGTTTTTCCTCTTCATAGCTGTGCTGCTTCTTATGCTCCTTTGGCTAATACTGCATTTGGACCCCAATCTCTACACAGTCACCACTAACCGCTTTTTCTTCCTTTTTTTCTTATTGTGGTAAAATACACATGACATAAAATTTACTGTCGTAACCATTTTTGTGTACAGTTCCGTGGTACTTTTAATTAAATACATTTACGTTGTTGTGCAACCGTCTCTTTTCTTAAAGATTTTTATTAAAATACAGCTAACATGCGAGGTCAGACAATTAAGTTCGCGAATTCATCCTAGAAAAGTGCTACATACCTCCTTGCTACATATCACTACGGTCACCTTCAAAGTCCTCCCGTTGGGAAGCTATGCACTGACGCCAGCACCTAGTCCACCCTTCAAAGCAATTTTGGAATTCTTTCTGGAATGGCCATCAGAGCTGTCATAGTATTACGCTTGATGTATCGAGTGTCATCAAAATGTCTTCCTTTCAATATTTCCTTTATCTTCGGGTAAAGAAAGAAGTCATTGGGGGCCAGATCAGGTGAGTAGGGAGGGTGTTCCAATACAGTTATTTGTTTATTGGCTAAAAACTCCCTCACAGACAGTGCCGTGTGAGCTGGTACATTGTCGTGATGCAAGAGCCATGAATTGGTGAAAAGTTCAGGTCGTCTAACTTTTTCACGCAGCCTTTTCAGTACTTCCAAATAGTAAACTTGGTTAACTGTTTGTTCAATTGGTACAAATTCATAATGAATAATCCCTCTGATATCAAAAAAGGTTAGCAACATCATTGCAACAAGTATGCAAACTTAATTGTCAGACCTTCATATATTTTTAAAATTTTAGTTGACATTCAATAATTTATATTAATTTCAGGTGTACAGCATAATGTTTAGGCATTTATATAACTTATGAAGTTATCCCCCCGATAAGTCCCACGTGGCACTATACATAGGTTTTACATTACTGACTAGATTCCCCATACTATATTTCACATCCCCGTGACTATTTTGTAATTACCAATTTGTACTTCCTAACAACCAAGTGTGTTTCAACTTCTGTCCGTTACTGGCTGAGGTTGCCCCTGAAGGCACTCACTCTTCCACACTCCCAGGCTATGCCTATGGGTTGAGAGAGCTCCTGAGGCTTAGGGGAGAGCCCGGACACAGAAGGCAGAGAAACTACAGCAGACACTTGAAATGAGGCCCCAGCAGTGTACACAGCGTCCACCAGAGCTGCGGCTAAAACCAAAGGAAGCCTAATCAGATGTAACCAGAAGTTCCAAAGTATCTGGTACACCTGCCCCACCTCCTAGGGCATCAGAAGTCTGTGACAATACCTAAGGCCGAATACCTTCTGCTCCCTGGCACTCAGATGCCTATCTCTTGTGGATCTTTGTTCATTCTAGAAATATTTTGAGAGGGCCTGCCTAGTAAATGTTAAGCACTTTTCTACACTTAGATACAGGAGAGAACAAAAAGCCACATGGAACTTACATTCTAGTAGGGGGGATGACAATAAATATAATGTATAGCATGTCAAACAGTGACAGACACTAGGAAACAAGGCAGGAAAAGAGGACAAGTTGTGCTAGTTTGTTAGGGGTGGGGAGAAGGCATGCTCTTTTAAATAAAATCATCAGGGAAAACTTCACTGAAACAGTGACATTTAAACAGACACCTGAAGGAAGTGAGTGGGAAAAATCAGCAAGACACTGAGAAGGAGCAACTGCAAAGTCGGAGGGACACTAGAAGAGTACGGGGCCCTAGAAGCCGAGTGAAGACAGTGTTTCAAGGACGAGGGGTCAGAAATGCTGCTGATGGGCCAAGATGAGGATGGAGAATTGGCCAAAAGACTTAACAAAAAACATTGGAGGTCAATGGCATCCTTGACAAGAGCAGACTGGGGAGAGTGCGGGGTGAGAAGTCCGAAACTGAGGGGAATTAAGAGCAAAGAGGGTGGGGGAGGAATTGAAGACAGTGAATATAAGCAGCTTTTTGAAGTTTAGTTATAAAGGGAAGCAGAGAACTAGGGCAGTAGCTGGAAACTAATGTAGAGTCAAGAAAAGTTTTTCC
Source organism: Rhinolophus ferrumequinum (assembly GCF_004115265.2). Lineage (NCBI taxonomy): Eukaryota > Metazoa > Chordata > Mammalia > Chiroptera > Rhinolophidae > Rhinolophus > Rhinolophus ferrumequinum. The sequence continues at coordinate 2,853,858 of NC_046307.1, forward strand.
AAGATGGGAGACCTAGCAGGATCTCTACTCCTATTTCCTTCATCTTTCCTCTTACTCTAGACAAATCTACAGCTTTTGTGACCTCTCTCCTCAAGCCCAAAAAATATTTTTACAGAGGTCTGTTCCTCAGAGAGTTCTGAACTGTAGGTGGTGAGAGCCACAGATTCCTTTGTTCCTGCTTTCTGCTCTGTCACATCCCTCCCAGGGGCAATGAACTTGGCCACCTCATTCAGGGGGTAAAATTCCAGAGCAGAAAGAACAGTCAGATATCTCAAAATATCTTATCCAGCCCCATTTAATTCGGGCCCTTTATCCACTTGGATGCCCCTCCCTAAACATGGGGCACTCTGCCTGCCTACTGCTGATCTAGTAGGCAGATGCTTTTTGTTACTCTAGAACTATTTGTTTTCAAGTACTCAGGCCAAAACAATAGTTCCTAAACTTTAGTCATTCTTGCATCGCCTTTATTATTTTTGCTATTTCCCCACATTACATAATTTTTACTTCATGTTTACATGTAAATCACTTTCCGCCTCTAAAATTTTTTTTGTGATAAAATTCACATAAAACTTGAAATGTACAATTCAGTGGCTTTTAAAACATTCACAATGTTGTGCAACCATTATCACTATAGTTCCAAGAAATTTTTCTTCTACTCAAAAGGAACCCCTGCACCTGTTAAGCAGTCACACCCTTCTCCCCACTTCCCATAGCTCTTGGCAACCACCAGTCTGCTTTCTGTCTCCAGGGATTTACCTATTCTAGATAGTTTATATAAACAGAATCATACAATGTGGTTTTTTTGTGTGTTGCTTCTTTCACTTCATATAGTTTCTTCATTAATGCCTTCTTTTTCATTTTTTCCCTAGTGTATCATTTTTACTCCCTTCTCATTTCCTTTTCTGTATTTAATTTTCTTAGTTAAAATTAAATCTTATTTCACAATTATAACTATTTTAAATATTTGATCTGTATTAATATACAGAATTAAAATACAAGAACACTATTCAAAAAAATGTTTTTAAGCTTAGTGTTTAGTGACATTTTGCTAATTTCATAAGGCCACATTTTTATACTGTGAACCCCAAGAATGATGTGCCTGTTAAGGACTTCTGATGGCTAACTGGGCTAAAATTTATAGGGTCTAGCAACCATCGTTAAATGGGGGCCTCTCATGCTCTCTGTGCTTCAGGGAGAAGCCTGCGCTGAACTGCCTGCCTGCTGTGTTCCAGATGGCTGAGCCAGTCCTTCTAAAGCAGTTCCTGGAATTGTATTTCAGCCAATGGGCTGGAGCACCAAAGCTGAGCTGAAACACAGGCCTCCTTGCCCTGGCTGTCTCACAGCCATGCTGTTCCACATCCGAGCTGTTTCATGACTGAGCTGTTTTCACGGAATAAATTCTCCCCCTTCACCACATTCCAAATTGGGGATTCCTGTTATTGAATTGGCACCTATAACCTTCAACTTTTGGTCGACAAACAAAGTAGTGGTTTTGTAATCCCTAGCCCATTCCTGAAAGCAAGTTAGGCTGAGGCAGGATAGCCACTTCTCTCACCCGTTTCTCATGGCCCTAGGAAAACGGGTCAGAGTCCTACCAGACTCAAGTTTTTGGTGGATGCCCAAATGGCCTGTCTACATTCCAGGGGAGAAGGCTGCAGATTGCAGGGACCAGTGTCATCCATCAGCTTTTCAGTGATGTCGCACAAGTACATCACTCACCACACACACACAGCACCTTATATAGTACTGTGTGTGTGTGTGTGTGTGTGTGTGTGTGTGTGTGTGTGTGTGAGATGGGGGAATGGACTCCCCCATGTCCTGCGAGAGAACACCTAGCTAGAGCGACACCCAAATCAGCCACCGAAAGGAGGAAAGAGGAGTGAAGCTGACTAGGCGGTGACAGCCACAATTCAGCTCCAGGGAACTGCTGCTGGGTAGACTGAAAGTCCAGGGTGGCCAAGTCTTCTGGGTTTTCTGCAGAACACAGGAAATCTAGATTTTTTTGATGCGAAATACTCCAAATTCTTAAATGCTGGCAACTAACACAGAATGTTAAAATAGCGTAGGTTGGGCAAATCCCATCTATACAGGATTATATCCTGGGTCGGGCAGACACCCCTCATTCCACGTAGGAGGTCAGCAGGAGAGAAGTAACTCGCCAAAAGCCAGCCAGGTAGGGAGGCAGAGCCCAAAGTTTCCAGAAAGCTTTTTTAGGGGAACAGTTTCCTGGTCCTAAAATACACTTGCCCTGGACTCAGACTGAAACGCCTCCCACGAACCCCTCGAGGCTGGGAGCGCAAGGTCCGCGATCCGCCGGCCGCCTCACCGCACCCTCCATCCCAGAGAGCCCAAGGTTTCGCTGCCTCCCGGACTTCGTCCTCTGTCCCCTGGGCCAAGAAGGCCATTGCCTGCCACCCCTGCCATCTCCCGCCCGCGGCACTGCCTGCTGCAAGCCTAGCTCCCACTGTGTTCCTAGCGGGCCACACACAAGCCTACTCCACGGCCCTATCGCCCCCTCGCGAGACGGGCTGCCGGCTGAACCACCTTTCCACACCAGGAACCGGAATCCGGCTCCCGTGGGCGCGCAGCCCCCAGGCCGCCTGCGCCGGGCCCCACCAAGGCGCCAGGGCCGCGGCGAGTAAAGAGGCGCGCGAACACCGCACGGACTTTATTGCGTGCCCGCGGCCCCAGCGTGGGCGCGCCGTCCGCGCCGTCGCGCCTGCTCCGTCCGCCAGACGCGCGCCGAGTCCGCCGTGCTGGTCTCGCTGCTTTGATTCTGCATCAGGTGCACGCGCGCGGTGGTTTCCGTCAGCATGTCCATGAGCAGCTCCTGCTGCAGCTTCAGGTAGTTGTTCTCTTCCAGCAGCGCTTGGCTCTTGCCGCGCTGCCCCTGTGCGTTCCGGCCCGGGCTGGTAGGCGAGGGCGGCGGCAGCGGCGTTGATCGCCCGGGCGGGTCCTCGGCCGCCCAGCGGCCGTCGCGGAACACGAAGGCCTCGTTGCTGAGGCGGGTCCGCGGCGCGCCGTAGTTGAGGCCCAGCTCGGCCTGGCGCGTGCGGTGGTCCAGCAGGTAGAAGGTGGACATGGAGGAGATGTGGCGGAGCGGCGGGCGCCGCGGCGAAAAGCGCCGCGAGCAGTGGTCGGCCCAGAACTGCTGTAACTCCTCCCACAGGCGGCTGGCGTGGCCCAAGGCCAGGCACCGGAAGCCTTCCAGGGCTAGGGCCGGGTGGGCGCCCAGGGGGCGCGCGGGGTACCCGGAACAGAGCCTCGAGGATGCAGGAGATAGGGGTTGGCCCCTTGCCTCGGGACCCCGGTGTCCTGATTGATGAAGGTTAGGCAGGGTCACTGCTAGGGAGCAAAGGTACGGGTGAGCAGCCTGCTCGGTGCCGGCTGCCTCCTAAAACCGCGAGGCTCGGTGGACAGGGCTGGCCACTGAGGAGCCCATCCGTGCACACTTGCTGTAGCCGCAGTCTCCCAAAACCACCTTTCCCAAAGACTTCTGGGTTAGGCCCTGGGGACAGAGATGCCAATGAAGGACCAGATCACTGCTCTCTGAGGGCTGGGCGGCGGCTGGGGAGGGGGGAATGATAGACCCAGGTACTTCGAAGGTGCCCAGGACTTTGCCAGGTGGGTTGGGGATAGGTAAGAGAGCCTCTAGGGAGAGTGAAGAGCCGGGAAAGGCTGGCACGTTCCCAGAGGTGAGGAGGAGCTTAGGGTGGGGCTGGTGTAAGGTACTCAGCTGGGCACAACAGAAGAGGAAGCTGGACAGGAGGACGAGGGCAACGCTGAAGGTTACAAAGCCAGGGCTGGATCTGGATTCTGGAAAGTATTTGGTGGGATGTCTAGCATAACCAGCAGCGTGACTGCCCTCATCACTGAGTTATTCTACAACCTCGAACTGGCATGAACTGGCACATGCTCCGTTTCAGGCCCTGGTCTGGGCAGGGAGTCCCACCCAGCCCAGCCTATGGCTGCCCTCAAGATGCCGCTGGTCCAGCTAGGAAGCCAGATGTGTGTGTAGATAGATCACAGTCCAGTGTGCTCAGTCACATCCTGGGGGTGACTGAGCCATGGGCTCGGACCTCCGCTTAGGGCTCGAGGTAACGAGTTGTGCAGATACGCGTGACTTTTGTTCCAAGCAGACTACATCCTCAGAGAAGCTAAAGTGCAGGTCCCGTTCTCCCTCCTCCTCCCCGCCACCCCCCATAAGTGCTAATTCTGTTGTGTGAGAAGAGGACTATGCCCTCTTTGAAATTCCTCTTCTCCCTGTGAAGGGGGAAAAGGGAAAGAACCCTGGGGTAGTGTTCCCTCTGTCATGCCTTCATCAATTCAACACATGCTTATTCCTCACACATAGCTGCGTAAAGGCTGGGAGGTGCTATCCCCTAGCTGTGGCTCAGGGACAGGTCTTGGGAAGCCTGCAGAGGACCCAAGAGGAGCAACTAGGCCCACCCTTGAGGTTGCATCTTCCCAGAGGACCCTTTCCTGAGAATCCTCACTTCCTGTTGTTCCTCACCTGGAGGATATGTTGGAGGTGCCGAGCTGCTGTCCCAGGCCTGGCCCCATCTCTGAACCACTCAGCTGATGTCCACCTGCTATGACTCAACAATGTCTCCAGGACAAATTAGCCCAGCACAAAAGGGGTGCTGACTGCCAAGCCATAAAACAGATCCTAGGCTCTCCCCTGTATTTGGTCAGCACATGTAGTGAGTGCCTACTGTGTTCCAGGCACTGTTCTAGGAAATGTGTTGAAGACATTCTGTCATCAAGCTATCATTCTTGGAAGGGGACATAAGCAGAGCCTGAGATAGGCATTTGTCCTGGGGCAGTGAACAAGATAGTCCCTCATGAAGCTACTAATGTAGGGTGTCATGGGTCGGGTTCCTGAGAAGCAGAGTCTGAAATGAGAATTCTTGTTTGAGTGATTTATTGGGGAAGTGCTCTTGGAAGAAGGAAGCGAGGGAAGCAGGACAGGGCAGGGAAAAGAGCCAAAGCTAAGCAAGAGTGTGGCCTCGGGGGGACTATCTTCAGCTTGATCCCCCGGGGAACTGTAGAATCCACCACAAAGGTAGGTCTCCTTATCACCGGGGACCCAGTCTTTTGTGCCCTCTCATTTCAGTCATTGGCAGGGAAGCTGTGAGCTGTCAACCAACACTTAAGGCACCTATGGGGTGGGTGCACCCCCAGTAAAAGGGATCTGTGAGGTGCCAACAGCATAGAGGAGGAGGAAGAGACTACATAATAAAAATGAACTGAATAAAAATTTGTGATCTATACAATGAAGAAAATAGAGAGTAAAGTGACTAGGACAGGGTGAGGGGTAGGAACTAATAGACATGGTGCTCAGTGAAGGCACTTGATTGACATTCATGCTGAGCTGAGTAAGGAGACCCCCAGCTACATGAAGATCAGGGGTTAGAAGCAGGAAGGAGCGGGGCATGTTTGAAGGACAAGCCCCCTGAGCTGGTGGAAGGAAGTGAAGTCAACCCTACCTGCCAAGCACACCCCGTTGACTGCCATCACCTCTATTTGGAATTTCTGACTCCAAGGGTCTCTTCCAAGGGCCTCCCTGTTAATCCTGCCTCCTGCCTGGCCCTACTAGGGATCAGACCCAGCTCCTGGGGAGCTCACACCCTGGGGCAGAGCCAGGTAGCTCCATCTCCTGGAAAACGTTTTTCTTGAACAGTTTTATTGACAATAAACTACATATATTTATAATGTACAGTTTGATATGTTCTGATAATGTATGAAATCACCAAAATAAAAAATAAAAATCTTTACCAAAATTAAGATAGTGAAGGTATCCATTATGTTCAGAAGTTTCCTCTGCTCCCAACACTATGGATTCATTTGCATTTTCTGGAGTGTATATAAATGCAGTTGTTTAGTATGTACTTGTTTTGCACTAGCTTCTTACAGCATAATTATTTTGAGATTCATCCATGTTGTTGCATTTATCAACAATTCATTCCTTTTATTGATGAGTAGTATTCTGTTATATAGAATGTGTTTTCCCATCCACTTGATGGAAATTTGGGTTTCCAGTTTGGGGGCTGTTACAAGTCCAGCTGCTATGAACACCCATGCACTGTGTGTCCACGTGCTTTCATTTCTCTTGAATGGGTCACATGATAGGTATATGTGAACCTCTCTATGAAAAGCTATCAAACTTTTCCCAGAATGGTTGTACCAGCAGTGAAAGAGTTTCTGTTCCATCACATACTTGTCACCCCTTTTATGGTAAACCTTTTTATTTTTAGTCATTCTAGTGGGTGTTTCTAAATTGTGGTTTTAATTTTCCTCACAGCTGATGAAGTTGGATGTCTTTTCAGGTGCTATTTGTTACCCTCCTTCGTGACGTTCAATGCTTTTGCCCATTTTTTCCCACTGGATTGTTTGTCTTATTGATATAAGGAGTTCTTTAATGCTACATAGTTGTCCAGTATGTTTTGCAAATATTTTCTCCCAGCCTGTGGCTTGCCTTTTAAAGTCAAAGTTTTTAATTTTGATTAAGTCCAATTTATCAGTCTTTTTCTTTTGTAGTTTATGCTTTTTGTGTCATATTTAAGAACTCTTCGCCAAAACTAAAATCACTAAGATTTTCTCCACTGTTTTGTTCTAGAAGTTTTCTGGTTTTAGTTTTACATTTAGATCTGTGCTCCATTTTGAGTTAATATTTGTTTATAGTGGAGGTAGGAGTCGATCTTTTTCATATAGATGTCAAGTTGATCCAGTGCCATTTACAAAAAAGACTAGCCTTCCCCCCAGCTGTAGTCCTGTCTTCGTTGTTCATCATGTGACTGTCTCTTCTTGGGAGCTCCCTTCTCTTCCATTGGTTTCTCTATTCTTGCACCAATACTATGTTTTCCTAATTATTGTAGCTTACAGTACGTCTTGATAGCTGGTAGTGTAAATCTTCCAACAATATTTTTAAAAGATTACTTAGGCTTTCTAGGTTCTTTGAATTTCCATGTAATTTTTATTCCAGATAATTGAATTGGCATTCTAGCTTTAAAATTAGAATGTCAGTTACCACAAATGAAACCCTCTTGCTCAGTGTCCACAGCTCTCTCTTCCTGTCATCAGGACACTTGAGGGCTCAGATCAGCCCTCAGAAGGTTGCAGGCTGGATGTGGAACCAGAACCTAGGGATATTGTAACGCAGCCTGTGATTCGTTCTAATTCACATTCTCTCTCTCCCTCCCCCACGCATCCCTCCCCCAAGAGTGTCTGTGTTATTAAAGCTAATTTTCATTAAAAATCATGATACTTCAGGCAGATCATGGGTGACCATGTGTCATGCAGTGTGTCACGCAGGGTCTCTGGTCCCGCCCCCCACATAAGAATGCAGGACATGGTGAAGCTAAAAAGGAACACCCACAGAACCATAGATAGGGGAGTCATACCACTATACTCTCGCTGGCGGCTGGGTTGGAGGCACAGAAAGCAGGAGCCACACTATCCGCAACCTGCAGTCCACTTCTCTCTCTGCCAACCCACCTCACTTCCTAGCTGCAACCTGCCGTGCTAGCTGCAATCCGCTCTTGCTAGCTCAGCCACCATCTTCTTGCTAGCCCCCCATTTTTTGCTAGCGTAGCCACAGCAGTTATATTAGTGGCCAATGGCTCACTGGTTACAGCTGACGGCCAACTAGCCACAGCTGATGGCCATCCAATCACAGTTGATGCCATTTACTACTCAAGTGAGCACCTTTCCACGTGAGGGTGAGAGCCTGGGAACTGCACTCCTGGCTCTGTCCGCACCCCATGGGATACAACAACTTTCAATTTCTCTTATTTCCATGGAGTTCAAAAAAGGAAAAGCTGCAAGGAGGTCTTTATTTGATAATTTGAACAGGAAAAGGTTAGGGAGCTGAGGAACAATTTCTTTTTAACATGTTAACTCTTTTCACTAGCAGACCTTGATATTGAGGAAATTTAATGAAAACTACAGAATTTGAAGATCCACAATTAAAAAAAGCAATATGTCCTGGCTCCTTTGATGGACTCCATCTTAATGTTGTCACTGAAAAGACCAGATTGGAGCCCATGAGAAAAGGAGTGTCAGGTCCCAAGAGGTCTAAGGACGTGAGATTCGTTCTGATGGCACAGAGGAAAGGAGAAGAGGACCTAAATGATTTCCATTTCCCCACACCATAGGTAAATGCCGTAGTCGCTGTGTATGTCGGTGAATCTCTTCTGGCGACTGAGAGGAATATTTCCAAAACCTAGGAAGCAAAATCTTGTGATTTCAGTTCTGCTTCTAAGATATTCTGTTAGTGACATTGGCCCTTCCTGGAAACAACAATAAGGTGTTCTCTGTGCTATTACAGCTTTAAAAAAAACATTCTGCACTTGTATAAAACTTGCTGAAAACAAGAAATCAAACAAAAGCACAGTTATAAAAAATGCACATGCTTCACCCAGAACCTCCATTGTCTATGGCGTTGGTTATACACACCTAAGAAGGCACCTTGCAGAAAAGGATACCTACCCCTCTGGTTTGTCCTCTCCTGGGCTTTTCTTTCTTTAGCTTCTCTTGCGCTGGGTGGGGACAGCAGTGAGTGACACTGCAGTGGTGTCTAGGGGTACACAGCTCCCCTTGCCCCCATGCAGCTGGCTCCCTACCCATTATGCCTTAAAATTAGTTCCATGCAGTCCTTTGGAATCTGCAATACTCTCAATATTTAAATTTTTTGTTTTCATAAAAAATCTGAAAAAAATGTTACGATGTTCTATCTGCTCGAGATAACCACCTTTAGGAAGCGCCACAGAACCTGAGAGGCTGCATCTGGGTTCGAGTGGCAGAGGCCAAGGGGAAGGCAAGTCGGCACGGGAGTGCTGAGCTCCTCTGTGAATGGGAGAGTTCAGAGTCTGAAGAGTGAAAAGGGGACCAAGTGTGCATCGTGGCACAGCACACAGCATGAGCCAGCTGGATTTCAGGACATCTGCCTCAGGCACTGGGACCAGGTCACCGCTTAGACACACTCATTTTCAGCAGAAACACATTTTTTTGTTGTCCCATTTAAATGTTAATTTGAATATTTTTGTTTTCTAGGTGTAACTTTATGGCTTTATGTTTGTATGAGAGCTATAAATAAATGAATGTACAGTGTGGACTTATGCATAGAGGTATTTAAACAAAGTGTGGAGGGTTAAACTGATTAGCTCATGGATGGTTTGTCCCAAATAATTCCCTTTTACACAGGTACCTGTTATCTTTTAAATGAAAGTCTGAGGCTTTCTGCAGAAAACAGAAGCATTTTCTGGGCTTTTAACTTCTAAAATAGGCTCTAAACAATTGTCTTAAATTGTGAGAGCCTGGCTTTTTTTTTTTAAGTTGTAAATTTAAAAATTGTACAAGGACCACCTGTATACCTTTTATCCAGATTCCCCTACAGTCAGCATTTTACACCATTTCGTGTATCATTTCTGAACCAGTTAACATATATTATGGCCCTTTGTCCTTAAATACCTCAGTGAGTATTCTCATATATAACCACAGTAGTCGTGTGAATTTATATTGATACAGTACTTTAAATGACCATCCATATTTCATTTTTATCAGTTCACTAATAATGTCCTTTATAGCATTCTTCCCCCCTTTCTTCTGCCTCCACCCCCCCCCCCGCCCACTCCGGTTCAAGCCGTTGTTTCTCAGTCTAGTTGTGTAGGACACAGCTCCCTGGCCCATGCTGGTATTACGAGCCTTGTGCTCCCCCCGACTGGGGTAGTCGGTCTCCAGTCGACGGCTGCTCACCGCAGCTCCTGGCAGCACACAGCAGCCCGTGGCAGCCCATGGCAGCTCACGCCAACCTCCGCTGCTCATGGCAGCCCAGCTCCAGTGAGAGCTGTTGTTCACAATCTTAGCTGTAGAGGGCTCAGCTCACTGGCCCATGTGGGAATCCAGCCGGTGACCTCAGCATTAGGAGCACGCGCTCCAACCACTTGACCCACCGGGCCGGCCCCTTTGTAGCATTTTTGTCCCTCCAGGATCAGATCCCATCTAGGAACAGGTATTGTATTTAAGTATTGCCATGGAGCCTTCTCTATTGTGGGCAGACACTTCAAGACCATCTAAATATCCTGGTCGTCATTAAAATTTCCCTCTATAGTTAACATCCATTGGTGATTCTTGCCTGATCTAATCTTTACCATTATGGTTGCCAAATGATGCTTTTCCAACACTAGCGCTCACTTCATATTTATCAGTTGGCTCTCAGAATTCTGCTTTAAATGAGATCTTCCTTCTGCAATCTTGTCACTGTGAGATAATAGAAAACGTATATTGATCTCTGCCCCCGGTTCGTGGCACAGAGCTCCTAAAATCCTTGTAATTGCCTAAGTGATAAGAGCACTAGCAGCATCTTCTGTTCTAATATTTGGTCTTTGACCTCTGTTGCTGGCACAGAGCTCCTGAATCCCTTGGAGTTTCCTGGGTGATAGGAACGTCTTTTTTTCTAATGAGGTGACTCTTGGTGGGCTCCTGAATGGGGGGGTTGGTCACCAGAAAGACCAAGCCATGATTAGAAGATTGGAATATTCAGTACTCCCTCCCCCATTCTCTGGAAAAGGGAGAGGGGCTGGAAATGGAGTTAATGATTGATCAAGCCTCCATAAAAATCCCCGAAAGGGCCGGCCCAATGGCTCAGGCGGTTGGAGTGGCATGCTCCAAACGCTAAAGGCTGCCGTTTCGATTCCCACATGGGCCAGTGGGCTCTCAACCACAAGGTTGCCAGTTCAATTCCTCGAGTCCTGCAAGGGATGGTGGGCAGCGCCCCCTGCAACTAAGATTGAACACGGCACTTTGAGCTGAGCTGCCGCTGAGCTCCAGGATGGCTCAGTTGGTTGAAGCGCGTCCTCTCAACCACAAGGTTGCCGGTTCGACTCCTGCCAGGGATGGTGGGCTGCACCTCCTGCAACTAGCAATGGCAACTGGACCTGGAGCTGAGTTGTGCCCTCCACAACTAAGATTGAAAGGACAACAACTTGACTTGGAAAAAGTCCTGGGAGTACACACTGTTCCCCAATGAAGTCCTGTTCCCCTTCCCCAATTAATTAAAAAAAAAAAAATTCCTGGCTTCATCAAGCTTCCATGTGTTGATCCACATACTGGGAGGGTGACACACCCCAACTCCACAGGACGGAAACTCCTGCGCTTGGGACCCTCCTAGACCTTGCCCTGTGTCACTGCATCTGGCTGTTCATCTGTATCCTTTATCATATCCTTAATAAACTGGTAAATGTGAGTGTTATGTAAAATTTCCCAGGGCCAAGAGACCATAGGGAGGGCTGACAACTCCAGCCTTATATCAAGAGTTTATTAAGGGAACCTACACAGGTGGCTCGTCTTGGGTGGGAGCGAGATAACATGGATGTCCTCCAGGCCACGTGGCAGGCACTAAGGGACAGGGCAGGATGGACGGGGCACTGGGGTGTGACCCGCCCCAGATAAGGGGAAAATGCCTTACGTGCTTGGGGTGGGGTGTGTGTACAACGACCTGTTCCAGGAACAAGCATGAGGTGGGACGCGGGGAGGGGTCCATGGGACAGTCTCTGAAGGGACTTTCGGAAAGCAGTCTCCATTCTGGCCCGGATCTAGCTGGCAGGTCCAGCAGACAGGCAGCGATCCCGTCACAGAATAGTCTCTCTTCTCCGCAGTAAGTGTTTCCATGAGTTCTGTGAGCTGTTTAGCAAATAACCAAATCCAAGGGGGAGGGGTTCATGGGAACCTCCGATTTGTAACCAAGTCCAGCAGAAGTTGTGTGTAACTTGGGACCCGTTACTTGTGATTGGCACCTGAAGGTGGGGGGAGTCTCTTGGGACTGAGTTCTTCCTCTGTGTGATCTGATGCTGTCTCCAGGTAGGTAGTATCAGAATGGAGTTAAGTTGTAGGACATCCAGTGGGCGTCAGAGAATTGCTTTCTGGGGGAAATCCCCCGCACATTTGGTGTAGGAAGTGTGAGTGTGGTAGTAGTGTGAGAGTACAGGAGAAACATGGAATAGTGTAGGTTTTCTCTTTACAGGTATAGACATTAATTTCTATTTTTCTTTTTAAAAATGTGTTGACAGTTGTATTTTTCAGTGTTTCATAGTTCACTTAATTATTTTGATTTTCAAATGGCTGGGCCCTCCCCCAGAGATTCTGATGAAATGTTCTGTGGGCATAGCTTGGGTACTGGGGTTTTAAAAGCTAATGTACAAAAAAGCCTTGCAATGTAAAACATGGAGACCAAGGCTAGCAAACAGAAAAGAAAAAAGCAACTTAGAGGAAACAGGGAAAAGTTTAGATTAAAAAATCTTAACCTGAAAGTATGAGAATAGCAGTTTGGTGGAGTGAGGTCAGCAAATTCTCTCTCCAGAAAACAATTATAAAACTGGAGAAAATAATTTTTAAACAGGGCTCTGGAAATCGACCAAAAGCAAATGAGAAATTGAGAAGCACTTATCCATGAATAACTGCTGAAATCTGGGTGAGAACAGTAAGGATCTGTGGCATTTTTGCCTGGGGCTGCTCACAGTCCCCTAGCTTGGTCAGCAGGATAAGCTGCACCGGGACAGGGCAGGCTGCAAAAGCCAATGGCTTCACTGCCAGAGGGAGCTCCCTGGATTTGGAACAAACCACAGTGAGATATCACACTACACACCCACTAGAATGGCTGTAATCAAAAGGACAGACAATAGCAATTGTTGGTGATGATGTGGAGAAACTGAAACCCTCTTCCAGGGGAATGTAAAATAAAGCAGCCACTTTGTTCTCAAAAAGTTAAACTTACCCTACAAGTCAGCAATTCTATCTTGATGTACTACCCAAACAAAATGGAAATATGTCCACATAAAGACTTGTGTACAGGGGCCGGTCTGGTGGCTTAGGCAGTTGGAGCTCTGTTCTCCTAACTCTGAAGGCTGCTGGTTTGATTCCCACATGGGCCAGTGGGCTGTCAACAAGGTTGCCAGTTCGACTCCTCAAGTCCCACAAGAGATGGTGGGCTATGCCCCCTGCAACTAAGACTGAACACAGCACCTTGAGCTGAGCTGCCGCTGAGCTCCCAGATGGCTCAGTTGGTTGGAGCGCATCCTCTCTACCACAAGGTTGCTGGTTCGACTCCCGCAAGGGATGCTGGGCTGCGCCCCCTGCAACTAACAACCGCAACTGGACCTGGAGCTGAGCTGAGCCCTACACAACTAAGATTGAAAGGACAACTTGACTTGGAAAAAATCCTGGAAGTACACACTGTTCCCCAATAAAGTCCTGTCCCCTTCCCCAATTAAAAAAAAAAAAAAAAGGACTCGTGTACAAATGTTCATAGTATCATTACTTATTATAGCTGAAACCTGGAAACAATCTAAATGTCCATCAGCTGTTCAATGGATAAACAAAATGTGGTATACCCATGTGTGGGGGTCCAGAATGAGCCACCCCAAGAAGTGCCTCAGTGGTATACAGAGTACTTTGAGCTAAAGGCAATTTTAGCTTCAGTCTCAGAAACTTCTGCCCCTCTCTTTTAACTACCTAGAAGAATTTGAATTAGAGGCCTTGTCCATAAGCGATTATCAGAAATAACTTCTTTTGACCTATCTATAGGGCAGGGCAGACTTCTATTTATTGAGTGCCTGCTCTTATCATCCTGCAATGACCCTTTGAGGTCCGGAAGGCACCTTACATCATCCCTTGCTCAGGGTATCTTATGTATCTCAATCTCCCTTTCTATCTCTGAACCTCTCCTGTATATGGGGCTCCTATACATATGTGTGCTTTAAATTTTATTTTCTCTTGCTAATTTGTCTCATGTCTATTTGATTATTAGACCAGCTGATAGAACCTTGAGGGTAGAGGATAGTTTGTGCCTCCCCCACACATGCAATGGAATATTGTTCAGCAATAAAAAGAAATGAATTCCTGATACATGCTACAACATGAATCAACTGCAAAAACATTATGCTAAGTAAAAGAAATCAAATAGACCACATATTGTATGATTCCATTTATATGAAATAAAGAAAAGGGAAATCAATAGACGGAGAAAGCAGTTCAATGGTTGCCTGAGGTTGGCTAAGAGTTGACTGCAAATGGGTACACAGGAACTTTTGGGTGATGGAAATATTCTAAAATTGGATTGTGATAATGGTTGCACAATTCTATAAATTTACTAAAAAGTATTGAATCTTACTTACAGTAGGCAAACTTTATGGTATGTAAATTATATTTCAATAAGGTTTAAAAAAATGATGTAAGGTGTTAAACAAAAAACATTTCATGGCCAAAATCTTTTCTGAAGGAAGGGGTTTATTGAGCCAAAACACTAGTCAGAAAAGGACCAGGTCCTGCGCATGCACTCTGAATCACCAACAGCAGGGCCAGACGGAGAAGGCAAGATGTCTACAATCCTGGGGTAGATGGGCTTTTATGGAAACAGTTTGGGGAAGAAACATGTATGTTGTTTTGAAAGAATTTACATTGGCTTTAGATAAAAAGAGTGGGAGATGGTGACGCGGGAAGAGTTCTGGGTTAGGTGCAGAATCTGTAAGGAAGACATGTTTGCTCCTTTAGACTGATGGTGGGCAACAGTCCAGAAGGTGTAAGCAAGAAGTACTGGTGACTGGACATTCTCTTTAGATAATTGTACAAATAGTCACCTGGAAGTTAATTCAGTTTCAACATATACTCAGGAATGTAAGCAGTTTTGTTGGTTTTGCCCTGCAGTTGTTATTTGATTAATCGCTCTTGTCTCTTCCTTCCACCCTTTAGTGTGCTGTAATTTAATTTAGGACATTTCAGAATTTTCTCCTTGTCAGAGGGCAGAATACAGACAATTTTAGATGTGCAAGATTTCAAAAAAACTAGTACACAGTCTTTCTCAGGAAGCAGCCGGAGGACGTAACTACCAACTGAGGTAGTAGACCTCGAAAAAGGTTATTAAAGGAAAATTAAAACATATGTTTATACAAAGAGTGGTACACCATGTGTATGGCAGGTTTATATCATATAACCAAAAATTGGGTGCAGCCGGGTGTCTATTACCTGATGAATGGATAAGCGAACTGTGGCACATTCATAGGATAGAATATTACTCAGGAATTAAAAGCACAAATGATTCAAAAGCAACAAATGGCATACTTGTACAACAGAATGTTACTCAGGAATTAAAAGCATTCAATGTTAACATAGATGAGGATCTGAAAGGTGTTGCAGTTTCTTTCCCTTCACTGGATCTTCAATGGCACCTTTGTTAAGCTCAACAAAACTTCAGTTAACATGCTGGGGGCGTGGAACAATATATTGCATGGGGGTACCCAAATCTGAGGTCAGAAATGAATGGATCTATAAGTGTGGTTATGGCAAAATCAACAGGAAGTGAATTGCCCTGAGATAACACTTAGACTGTTCCGTCTCATGGTAAATATGGCATCATCTGCATGGAGGATTTGATTCATGAGATCCATACCGTTGAAAAACCTTCAACTTCCTGCGGCCTGCAAATTATCTTTTCCAGGAGAAACCGGATCGACAGGTTTATTAGAAGGATGAACTGAGATGATTACCATGATTATTTTTGTAATTTGGTCAGTTAATAAACAGTGACTGCTTTCAAATTGAGAGGAGAGGAGAGGAGAGGAGAGGAGAGGAGAGGAGAGGAGAGGAGAGGAGAGGAGAGGAGAGGAGAGGAGAGGAGAGGAGAGGAGAGGAGAGGAGAGGAGAGGAGAGGAGAGGAGAGGAGAGGAGAGGAGAGGAGAGGAGAGGAGAGGAGAGGAGAAAGGAGAGGGGAAGGGAGGAGCGGGGAGGAGAGGAAGGAAGGAAGGAAAGGAAATCTTATTTCTGTCCTTGGAAGTTTGTCCTTGGCTTCCGCCTTTGAAACATTATGCTTTAGCTGAAAAATCCCTGGCAGGATCCTTTGCAGGTCTTCCAGTCCTGCACTGTCTTGAGCCTGCTGTGTCTTGAGCCCAGACCCAGGATCCCCAGGACCAGCCAAGCATGAATTCCCTCTTTTTGGGGGCTCCACACTTCACCTCCCATCACTTAGGCTCACACTCTTTTTTTTTTTTTTAAACTTTTATTTATTTGTGTTTTTCCAGGACCCATCAGCTCCAGTAGCTGTTTCAATCTAGTTGTGGAGGACACAGCTCACAGTGGCCCATATGGGGATCAAACCGGCAACCTTGTTGTTAAGAGCACTGGGCTCTAACCAACTGAGCTATGCGGCCGCCCTAGGCTCACACTCTTAGTGTTGGCTTTGGTTGCTCTTTCCCTAGCCCCTGAATGCAATGGACCGTTCTTTAGCATCGACAGTTAATGCTTTTGTTTCCATAAACCTACCATTTCCTAATCCTGCACTTTAATCAACTGCAAAAAGTGGCTTCCTACCCAGCTTCACAGCTGCTAGTCTGTCTCTCTTTCAGACCTCCCTGAAATAATATTAAAATAATAATTCAAAAACAATCTAAATTGTGATCCAAATCTAAAAACTCTCCCTACAAATCCTTGGCTAGGCCTTCAAGGTCTGCTCCTAACCAGCTCT
Organism: Rhinolophus ferrumequinum; assembly: GCF_004115265.2. Classification (NCBI taxonomy): domain Eukaryota; kingdom Metazoa; phylum Chordata; class Mammalia; order Chiroptera; family Rhinolophidae; genus Rhinolophus; species Rhinolophus ferrumequinum. The sequence continues at coordinate 2,870,371 of NC_046307.1, forward strand.
GGAGCTGACTTTCCTGAGCACCTTTCTCCAGTTCAAACACTTCCATACATGGTGTTCCCAAACACACGATACCCATTTTCCTGCCTTTCCATATGCTGTTCCCTCATCTAAAGAAGCCTTCCTCCAACTCTCCACCTATAGAAATCCTGCGTATCCTGCCAAGCCCAGCTCAAGTCTTACCTATTTCCCTGTCCATTCCAGGTGAAAAGCAGTTCCTCGCAACTCAAAACCCCACCAAATTCTGTTTAGTACCACCATCTTTTAGCATATACCTTTGCTGGAGTAGCTGTTTTGCTCACATACAGTTTCTGTAACTACATTTTAAGCTCCTTGTTTGGAACATGTGGCATCCAGAATACTATGCTGCCTTGAATATCCACTTCCCCGAGTAAACAAGAAAGCAAAACTCCCTTACGCAAATTTGGGGGCTGGGAGTTTAAGAATATTAAACTCAAGTAAACATGCAAACACCACACTCTAACACCTCTTTTCCCCTACTAGGTGGCATGAGGGAATAAAGCTTGTTCTAAGATAGGTAATACACCTATTGATTCTAGTTTTTTCCATTCTAGGAATCAGCCTCTGGGTATCCAAACAAATGGAAGGCAGAGACCAGGACCCATAAAGGTCTAAGAAAACCTTAGGCTACTTCCATTTCCTGAGGCGGCATATTGACCAGTGAAGATGCGCTAAAAGTGGGCTTCAAAAATTGTGTGTTTGAAATCTTTTACCATTGCACCATCCTTTTCTCTCAATCCTGTCGGGTGTCTGTTGTACTAATTGTACTTCAGGAAACATCACAAATTGAAAGTTGAAAAAAACCTTGCATTACAGCATTCTGGACTCTAGTTTTCCATGGGTAAAGTGGAGGCCGCACTCTGCTAGGCCCAGAGCGATGACTCTGCAGGAACGGTGACGCGTGGTTACACAGCGCTGTGCAGGCAACTGCAGGCCGTGCGGAAGGAGCCGGTGCGGGTTCCGCCTGCACCCTGTCCGGGCCTCGCACTCGCTGCAAGGGGAAATGGCCCTTCCCGATGGTCCGCCAGACCGCCCACTCCTTCAGCCGCTTGCCATTTGCCCCCACAGCGAGGGGAACGGCATGCCGGTCCTGGGGCCCGGATCCAGGAACCGAAGGGTCGAAACTACCTTCGGTTGAAACGCCCGGCAGTCTGCCCATTAAGACACCAGGGCAACGGGGCGCGGGAACGCCTGCCGGGCGGGCCCCGCCCCAGGGCGCGCGCCCACGGTTCCCAATCGGCCGTGGCCCGCCCCTTCCCCTCCCGCCCAACCAACAGCCACTTCCTGTCTCACTCCCAGCCAACCCCCACACTCCACGAAGAATAGCCCTAGGGGGCGTATGGGAAGGTGATTAGAGCGATGGCCACACTGACCAACCGCATTCCGGAGCTGGCGCGGTGGGGGCGGAACTTGGCACTAGCCGTAGCTACTCAGGAGCGAGGGGAGGACGTGGGGCCGGGTTTCGTGCGGCGGTGCTCGCTCGCGAGGTGCAGCGGCAGCCTAGGCCTCTTGGTTCTGCGGCACGTGACGGTCGTGCCGCCTCTGCTGCTGTCTCTCCTGCAGCGTGGGGCCAGGTGTGCGGGCAGGAGGAAGTGCGGGCGCCGCCGGCGGTCTCGGGGAGGCTCGAGGTGAGACTGGAGGCCTACGGGTGTCTTAGGGCCTGTGAAGACCCCGGGGGCCTTGGTGCGCGGCCCCGCGGCCGAGGGGTCGGGCGTGGCCGGGGCGGAGGGGTCGGGCTGGGTTTCGAGGGCTCAGGCCCGGCCCGACGCTCGGCTCCGGCCGTGTGGGGCGAGCCTGAACCTGGGCCGCCTTGGTTGGGGAGCCAGGCGCAGGCCGCGCCGCTGGGGTTGGGAGGCGTGGCAGGTGCCCTGAAGCCTACCTCGACCTCAGCGAAAACCAGCTTCTTTCTATGGCTTTGCTTCCAGGGCTTTCTCAGGCCTTTTGCTGGCTGCCTGAGAAGCCTCGAGGTGGGCTGGAGTAACCGGCTATAGATCTGGAGTGGGATCGGGCTTAGTCACTACCCTTAGTACTGGGAAAGGTGATATCGGACCGACAGACAATATTTAGGACTAGTGTTACAGGTTCAATATTTGAAAATAAAACCGCAGGGCGAAGACTGGCTCCTAGCACCCTGAAGAGAATGTGCTAGAACACGCAGTGGTTGAAAAACTTGTCTTAACATTTTTACCTGTTAGGGGGTGGGGTGTAATCCAATCGCAAATTCACCGGACATTAAAAGCAGGGAAGCACCCAAAAGCTCACTGTGGGCAGGTCGTTTGATAGTGGAGGAACAGGCAGGCCCGAAGCCATGAAATGACTGGCCCAAGGTCATGCAGTTAATTTTATGATCACATTGGGATTATAGTTGAGGGCTAGGCAGTTTTGGTATTAAGGTTAAGGCCCTGTTGCATGGCCTTCATCAGCCGTTTGTTGCTGTGTGAACTTGGGCAATTTACTTACCTTTTGTACCACGTTTCTCCCCAAGTGATGGGTATACTAATACCTGTTGGAGTTATTAGAATTAAATTAAGATGTGTATAAAATAGGACAAAGATGTCTGATACATACTAACTACACAGCAAATTACTGCAATAAATTATAGTCTGATGCTGTTGGTCCTCCACACTGACAGACATCCTACTCTTAAAGTTGGTTAAGTCCTGTTTCCCAGGGCCTGCAGTCATATTTATGGCAATGAGAGGAAAAAACTGGACCTAGTGGATCAACTGCTAAGCATGACACTGAATGCTGGTTGAGGGAAGTTAAACTGAGCTGAATATTAAAAGCTTAGGAGGACAAAGGTGAGCCACAGTTAAGTCTCATTTAGGAAATGGAACATTTTGCTTGATATTTTTAATAAGTAAAAGTTTTTTTTTAAAGGGAAGAATTCTGTTGATATTTAAAACCGTTCTGTAGCTTAGTCTTTTTCCAGCAGTGTCTGAGGGTCATGAATAGAATCACTGCCATGTTGTACATACGTTATAATTATACTTAGAGCAGAGGTAAAGAACCGTGGGAGTTCTGTGCTCCAACCCCGGTGCACAAGCAAACAAGCCGGGTAACGATCATAGAAAGGCTAGGGTGAACTGCACTGGAGTGAATGTATCCTGCAGCAAACATTTTCTGACCTGTTTGAAAATGGGTGTCAGCATCCCTCTACACCTGACTATCTTATCTTAACTCAACAGTTTCAACTAGCACATTATCTTCAAGGACCACGAGCGGTAAACGTTTTGACAAGTTGTTGCTGCAGTTTTGGCAATCAGGCTATTGCATCCTTTTTGTTACAGAGTTCACTATGCCCCGCAAATAGCTTAAAGGGATGAAGTGACAGTTGGTAAGCATCAGTGCATGCTCAAGAGACTTGTATTCCAGGCCCAGCATGGGTAACTAGCTTATGAAATACTTCGGTTAAACATCTTTAAAATGGAAATGAGAAGTCTTCTGTCTACCTTACCATTAGGGGGCTATTGGGAGGGACAGCTAGGATGACGAACATGAAATTACTTTGAATAGTGTAATGAACTGTGCAAACAGAACTGGCAGCTCAGAACAATTCCTAGGAAATACTAAAAGTGCCTGAACAGAGTTGTAAACTATGTGTAGCTTGCTGTTGAACTTTGTCAGGAAAGTGCTGGTTAAATGCTTTGTTTACTGCAACATAATGTACTTTTAAATTAAGCTTAATACTGAGCTATGAAAAGTATTTGGAGAATTTTGTTTTCTAAAGAATTTAGACGATCTTCAGTATATTTTGAGTGTTCACATCTTAAAGCTATGTATTTTATAACGAAAAAGAATGTACTATGGAAAAATCAATTCTCATGTCTGAAAAACAAAATTCAAAACTAAAGGTAGTATGAATCTCTTTTTAAATGGATGAGCATTTACAATAAAGACCACTTGGAATTTTATATACTTTTTCCCCTTTAAGTGCTTTTGTTTTTTGACTAGCACGTGGTAAAATCAGAAGGCACAAAAGGGTAGTAAAAGTAAAACAGTTTATCTGTGACCGGAATCAGATGTCTTTTAACTGCTTCCTTTCTAGTCTAAGATTGAACAATTTTTTATTTGCCTTAAAACTCTAGAGCTTTAGAACCATTAAAATTTAAATGGCATCCCTTGGCAACCATAGTAATAGAGCTCACTGCTGGTACTGAGCATATGCTGTAAGCTGGGCACTTTCGTAAGTGCCTCCCATGCATTTTGTTTATACCACAACCCGAAGAAGTATACAGTGATGTTATTCTCATTTTAGAGTTGAAGACATTGAGGCCCTGAAATGAATAATTCACCCAATATGCCAAGTCACTACCTAAGGAGTTGATGAGTTCCTGCTCATAAACAATACTGTGTGTCTAACCTGTGTCCTTGGACAGTTTGTGTGACTTCTCTTAGTCTTAAATTCGTCCTGTGTCACATGGGGATGATAGAACCTCCTGGGATTTTCGTGAGGATTAAATCAGACAACCTAAGGTATTTAAACCCAGAAAGACTTTAAAAAGATGAATGGGTAGCCTACATGAAAGACTGCCTCCTCACCTTTTGTTACACACTTCCTTTAAAAAAAAAAAAAATCACCTTTTTTTTTTAAAAAAAAACAAACAAGAACATTAGCTAGGCCATTTCTTCTGTTCCTCTTTCTAATTTTTCATAGATTGAAGGAATTAAAGTTGGAATTTATTAACAGAGTCCCACAAGGAAAAGCCCAGAGCCAAATGGCTTCACTGGTGAATTCTACCAAATACTTAGGGAAGAATTAACACCAATCCTTCACAGACTTCCAAAAAAGAACAAAAAAAGAACAGGGAGAACATTTCCCTGCTCATTCTGTGAGGCCAATGATTACCCCGATACCAAAGCCAGATAGACTTCACAAGAAAAGAAAGCCAAAGCCATAGACCAATATCTCATGAAAATAGATGCAAAAGTAGACACAAAGATAAAATACAAACATTTTTATTTAATAAACTTAAAAATAATCTGAACCTCCATTTGTTTTAAAGATCTCTTTCTTTAACAATTTAACAGAATTGTTTTTTGCTTTAATAGGCCCCTTCAATAAGGGACCCTTAATTGAGGATAAAGCTTCTGCCTTTGAAGGTGACAAATTTAATATTTCTTTAGTGTTTGCCCATTCCTAAAGTTGATCTAAGTAGTTGTCTGAATTTGCTAAAATTTGATGCAGAATGTGTCTGTTTCTGTTAAATAGAATATTTTGTGTTCAATTGAAGTTTCATGTACATTATTAAATGTGTATAGTAAATTAATATGGACTGTCTTTTTTAGAATGTGTGCTGCGAACAGAATTATTAACCAAAAATAAATTTAGGAGAATTCATAAAGAAAAGTAATTTGTGACAAAGCGGCGGGCGGGGGGGGGGATCGATAAACATGGACATTTCCATATCCAAATGTTAAGATTGTATGTGCACTATTGCAAGGAAGAGTTAAAGAAGAAATCCCATAATGTAATTGCAGGAAAGCGAGTTTTTCTTGTTATGCAAAATCATTCAGTTTTATTTTTTTGTTTTTTAACTTTTATTTATTTTAAGTGTTTTTCCTGGACCCATCAGCTCCAAGTCAAATAGTTGTTTCAGTCTAGTTGTGGAGGGCGCGGCTCACATTGGCCCATGCAGGGATCTAACCGGCAACCCTGGTGTTACGAGCATCGTGCTCTAACCAACTGAGCTAACCAGCTGCCCCCAAAATCGTTCAGTTTTGTTGAAATATGTTGGAGGAGTAGGCAGGCATATTAGACCTTTTGGTCCAGTATGAGAATTGAAAATGGACTTACTGGTTGTACTTCTCTGCATCAAAGAACAAACGACTTGGGTATATCTATAAAGTACTAGATTCTGATATCTATCTGATAAACTTTGTATTATCTTTGTATGTTTTCACAACAAGCCTTTGAGTCAGTAATACTATTATCTACGTAACATAGGGCAGAAGACTCTTGGAAGTTCAGTAAGCTGACCAAAGCCACAGAGAGGAGCAGGAGAGTCAGGGACCCAGGTTTCTCTGATGGGACAGATTATATACATATATATCATACTGCCTTGAGTATAAGGAACTAATTTTCTGAATCATCAGTTTTAAAATAGGAAACTTCCATCTCCAGAACTCAAGATAAAGTCACTCTTTTGAGTTAAGAGTGGATTGAAATTAAGAGTAGATTAGATGCTTTTGAATCCTCCTGACCCTCCGATTTTGAGCGCTGGGCTTTTTGCCCTGTCCTTGGGAAATTGGGAAGCAAGTCAGAAATCATTTATATTGTAAGTGTATATTATACATGTGCATGTGTTTGGTTCCCATTTTCTTGACTTTGCGTACATTTGTCCATGTGATCCCAGAAGGTAGAGATTGATTTGGGTATAGGTAGATAATTTAATTACTAAAAGCAAAGCCCTTATTAACTGGAAGAAAGGGAGAAAGTCTTTACCTCTTCAAGTTTAAATTTTTAATCCAGCTCACATTTCTGAGTCTTCCTCTGTAGTTTTGTGCGTTAGAGGACCAGGTTAGTTTAAAGCTGGTTTCTAGACAACTTTGATCAAGTTTAAAGAACCATCTTCAATGATCCAATAATATATACATTTTTAAAAGCTGTTAATTTTGAAAAAATTACAGACCCACAAGAGGTTGCAAAAATAGTACAGAGAGATCCCTTTTGACCATCACCCAGCTTCCCCCAATGGTAGCATCTTACATAACTATAGTACAATATCAAAAGCAGGAAGTTGACATTGGGACAATCTACAGACCTTACTCAGATTTCACCAGGCTTTACATACCCTTGTGTGTACATAGTTCTATGTAGTTTTCTGTCAGTAATTCATTTTTGAAATTTTTACTCAGCATTGTTTTTTATAGAAGGAAAATAGTAGCATGAGTCTTAAGTAGTACTAGCAAACCTGTGTGCATTTTTTAACGTTAGATAAAAGATAGATTATAATGAGTATTTTGATACTAACAAAAAAGCCCAAAAAACTTGATTTTTAGAACTAATATAATAAATTCATAAAGTCTGCAAACATTGGCAAATATACACTGTCATCAAGGTCACCTTGAATCTGTAAAAAAAAAATTTTTTATGTTTCCAGATTTTGTATGCCTGTATAGATTGAGCTGAAGGTTAGAGACCAGTTCTTAAAAAAATACTTATTATCTAGTTGGTGCTTATGGAATTGAACTCCATCAGCAAACTTTCATTTAGTGAAAGTTTTAGGCTCTCTGATGTGCATCAGATGCATTTTCTCCTTTGACTCCTTTGTAGCACAGAATTCCCACAGTTCAAGCCTGTGACTGCTAAAAAAGTCTTGAACTCTGCCACCCAACTTTTACCAAAAGAGATTTCTGGATGAGTATTTGAAGGATAAGCCATTTGTTCATTTCTCTAGAACATAAATATTGTAAATTTTATTTTTAGATCGAGGTCTACATCCACAGAAATTGGAACTTGGCACTTACAGCATTGGCCCCCATAGTATTGGTTTTACTGACTTAGCCTTTGCTTACATAAGGGATAGCATCATAAGAGAAAGCCACACAGAACTCACATTGCATATAACAAATGTATTTTGGAGAAAAGTTGTCCACTTCAGTAGATTCAAAGATAATAAAAGATTTTCAGGTTTGTCGTTGGTTTTTAACACATTAATTTTTTTTAGAGGAGTTTTAAATTTACAGAAAAATTGTGACGATAGCACACAGAAGTCCCAAATACTCCACATCCAGTTTTCTCTGTTAACATCCCACATTATGATCCATTTCTTTGAATTAATGAACCAGTATTAAAACATTAATGAATGTCCATATTTTATTCAAATATCATTAGTTTTTAATTGAATGTATTAAGGTATCATTGGTTAATAACAGAATTTTCAGGGGTGCAGGATTATAATTTGACATCTGTGTATCTCTACTGCGTGCTTGCTTTTGAGTTTTCATTGCTGGCTGTCCTGGAGCCCTATGCCTATAGTACAGTAATTAGTGATTTGGCCAAGACCGGAGTTTAAATGGGCCCACTGAGGGAGTTGTATAGCCCTGAGTCACCTTGTCATGAGTTACACATCCACCCAGCATTTGCATCCCAGCTGCTGTAGAGTTCAAGGTAACAATCTGGCGGTTATAAAAAGTATGAGAGAAAGAGAGAAAATGGCTCCTAAAAGAAAACCAGAAAATGAAGTGCTTCAAGAAAATAATTGCTTTCAAGCAGCAAATAACAGTTGGGGGAAACTGCTATAATGTCACTCAGGAATGCAAGAATCCTTGCCCTAGAGGAGCTAACGCATCTTACTGAGCAGGGACTGGGAAGCAGAAGGGAATATAGGAGATGTGGTTAAGTGTTTCTCAGTACGGGACAGCGCTACTTGGTGTAAAGATAATACCTTTATTCACCTGTACTCCTGAGCATTCCTAATCTAGGGACCACCTGATCTGTGGCTTGGGGGAAGTTGACAGGGAGGTGTGTTTGTTTTTTAAAAATATTATTTATTGTTGAGCTAGCTACTTGTTACATATTTCCTGTTGATAATCTTAGAAACAGTGGGTAACAAAGAAGCAAGTATGCTTTCTGTTTAGGATTGTGTAAATGTGAAGACAGATGAAGACTTAAAAAGCGACAAAACCCTACGAAATCCTCTTACACCTTAAAATACGTGGAAAATCATTTTGTGTCTTTAAGACAAAAACAGTATAGAATTACCAGATCAGGTAGGGTGCACTGTATTGGGAGATAGGAACCTTGGCTTTGGATCCAGATTCTGCCAGTATCTGATTTTTGGCAAGTTAATTTCTGGACCTCAGCTTCCTCTCACAAAAGGAGAGTTAGAGTAGGTTCCAATAGTATGCACATATTTCGGCCCAAGGAGTTTTGGGGAGGAGTGGGGAGATCAACCATTTGAGGCATAATAGTAGAGTATCCTTTTTTTTCTTTTTTTATAAACTAATTTTTAGAACAGTTTTAAATATACAGAAAAATTACGGAGATAGTACAGAGGATTCCCATATAGCCCACACCCAGTTTCCCTTATTAACAACTTACATTAGCAAAGTACATTTATTACAGTTAATGAACCAATATTGATAGCTAATTACTAACTAAAGTCCATATTTAATTCAGTTGCCCTTTGATTTTACCCACGGTCCTTTTTCTGTTCCGGGATCCACATTACATATAGTCAGCATGTCTCCTTAGGCTCCTCTTGGCTGGGACAGGTTTTTAGGCTTTGCTTGTTTTTGATGGCTTTGACATTTTTGAGGACTACTGGTCAGGTTATTTTGTAGAGTGTCCCTCTATTGGGATTTGTTTGATGTTTTTCTCATGATTAGACTAGGGATATGGATTTTTGGGAGGAAGACCACAGAGGTTAAAGTACTGTTTTCATCACATTGTATCAAGGGCACATATTATCAACATGACCTGTCACTGTTGATGTTGACCTTGATCACCTGGCTAAGGTGTGTTTGCCAGGTTTCTCTGTAAAGTTTCTGTTTCTCACCCTTCCCGTCTCTCTGGCCTCTGGACAGAAGTTAGTATGTGCAGCCCACACTGAAGGAGTGGGGTGTTAGGCGCCACTGCCTTGAGCATGGAGTAGCTACAGACATTACTTGGAATATTTCTGCACAGGAAATTTGTCTTCTCTCCCATTTATTTATTTACCTAGTCATACCTATCAGTATAGTTTATGGGCATTTATTTTATAGTTTGGCATGATCTAATACTAAATGCTCGTACTGTTCCCACTTTGGCCATTCAGAGTCCTTCTGTTCAGTGACACAGTCCCCAGCATTGTGGGCCTTTTGTTTTTCTTATCTTTTTTGAACGCTCTTTCCTTTCTGGCGCTACAAGATACGTCAGGCTCATGTTGTATATTTTCTGCCCTGATTCTAGAATCAGGCGTTTCTGCAAGGAGCCCCGTTTCCTTTTATTGGAGATGATTAGAAACCAATATCCTAGTACCAGGTGTATTTATTGCTACTAGGGTGTAGTTTCTTCTAGGCCCTCTCAGCTGACAGGACAAGGAAATACATGTGTGTAAACTAACTGGTATATATGCACATATCTATAAATATTTCTGTATGTAACCCTCTGTATCAAGCAAAACATGATTTCATTCTGATGTCTCCAGCTCTTGCCCATTACCGTGTGGATTTCCATGGCCTCTTTCCCTTGCTTATCTGTAAATTCCCACATCCAACATGAAAATGGCTTCCACCATTTCTTTACTTAATCGTTCCATTCTAATATACATGTATCTCAGCATCAGGATTGTTAACCTGCACACTCATGTGAAACAACTGTCAGCTAAGAAAAGTGCTTTTGTATGGTCTGGTTTTACAGATTATACTCACTTCCAAAGTGACTTTGCTCAGCATCTTTTCCCTTCACCTTAAGGGAAGTTGTTTCATATATCTAATACAGTTCGATTGTTTTGTCACATCCTGCATACTATCCTTGGATCACTTGACCTCCTAGATGATTTTTAAATTTTTTCATACATTAAGATTCGCTCTTTGTGCTGTAAAGTTTTATGGGTTTTGACAAATGCATAGTGTCATGTATCCATAATTATAGTATCATACAGATTAGTTTCACTGTGCTTATCAACCTGACCCCTGCCCGATCCTCTGGCAACCACTGATCCTTTTACTATATCTATAGTTTGCCTTTTGCAGAATGCTATGTAATTGGAATTATATAGCATGTTGCCTTTTCAGACTGGGTTCTTTCACTTACCAGTTTGCGTTTAAGATTCATCTAAGTCTTTTTGTGGCCTGATAGCTCATTTCTTTTAATTGCTGAACCAGTATTCCATTGTGTGGGTGTCTTACAGTTTGTTTATTCATTCACCTACTGAGGAACATTTTGGTTTCTTCAAGTTTGGTGTGATTATGGATAAAGCTGCTGTAAACATTTGAGTGCAGGTTTTTGTGCGTTTGTAAGGTTTCAGATCAGTTGGGTAAGTATCTAGGAGCACAATTGCTGGGTATTATGGTAAGACGGTGTTTAGCTTCGTAAGAAATTACCCAACTATCTTACAAAGTGTGGCTGCACCATTGTGCATTTTTACCAGCAGTGAGTTTCTGTTGCTTCACATCTTTGCCAGCTTTTTTTTTTAATCTTAGCCATACTAATAGATGTATGGTGTTATCTCATTTTAATTTGCAATTATGTAATGGCAGATGACATGGGGCATCTTTTAATATGCTTATTTCCCATCTGAACATCTTCTTTGATAAGATGTCTGTTCAGATCTTTTGTCCATTTTTTAATTGGGTGGTTTTTCTTGTTGAGTTTGAGTTCTTTGTATATTTTGGAAATCAGTCTGATCAGATATGTATTTTATCAAATAGGCATTTTGCAAATTTTTTTTCTGGGTCTGGTTTGTCTTTTAATTCTCTTACATGTTTTTCAGAGTTGAGGTTTTAAATTTTAATAAAGTCCAACTTACTGATTTTTTTCCCCATGTATCTTGCTTTTGATGTGTTAAAAACTCATTGTCAAATCCAAATCAGCTAAATGTTCTCCTGTGTGTTCTTCCAGTGAGCATAATAGTGCAGTATGCTTTTTATATATACCTACCCAGTAGGTATGTGTTTATATTAATTTTTCATTTATATTAAATATGTAAAAATATATACCTTTTAAAAGGACTCCATTTGATATAAGGAGTATGGGTAGTACTGAAATGAGGGAAGATTTTGTTTCTTGATAATGTCAGATTTTCAGTAGCGAAGCAGAGTATTAAATTAAGGTAACCTTAAAATACAGTCTTCAATTGTAAGTGTGGACAGGTCTCTAACAACACTTGGAACATTTAAGATGGCTTAATAGTGGCTCTTGGAACTAGACCTGTTTATTGTCACATTTTCTTGGGAGTATTGGCAAATTACAGTTGTTAAAACATCATAGGTAAAGACAGCAGTGGCTGAGGCTTGTAAGTGTGCAGCTGTGAGAACCAATCTGTCATGGTTTGGCAATAGTGGTTCCTCATAGCTTTAACAACCCTCTGAATAATGTGAAAGTAATGGGTGAGTAGCTGTGCGCTTACTTCTCTTACCTAAAAGAGTAGATCTGCAACTCAGGGTGTAGGAGAAATAGTGGTGGGAGAGAAGTGCACTTCTGGTTTGCTGGGGCCTTCTGTCTGTTCCTGGCTGGCCTGTAGCTGCTGCGACCTGAAAACTTTTCCTTTCGAATAGAGGTCATTCTCCTCCCCACCGTGGGAATGCATCCTCGTTCCCAGGTTCCTTGGTGCTGCTGAGTCACACCCTCCCTCTCTAAACCTCCCCTGAACACCCCCTATTCCAGCTCTGCCTGACTGGTCTTCCTGTCCTCTGTCTCTGTCACACCCCTCATTATTCAGTTACATAGTGACATCGGGTCTAGTAATAGAAATACAGGATTTGGTGTCTTTGACTCACTTATTAGTTGTGATAATCAGTAGGTTATTTGAATTTCACTATGTCTTAGTTCTTAATGTGTAAAAACAAAATGAGAGTAATACCTCATGGGAGTCTTACATGAAGCAGTGTGTGTGAAAGTGCTTTATAAACTGGAACACAAAGTGCAAATGGACTGTTCATAAACCTCGATCACTAGTTCTCAAAGTGTGTTTCTGAGCCCGCAGCCTCAGCATCCCCTGGAACTTGTTAGGAGGTGAAATCTGGGCCTTGGGCCCAGCCCAGACCGGCTTGGGGTAAGGCCCAACCACCTGCTTTAACAAGCCCCCAGGTGACACTGCTGTCTTACAGCATTATACTTAAAAACCTAAGGACAGCTGTATTAGTCTGCTCTGGCTCCCGTAACAGAATATCAGGCTTAACAATAGAGATTTAAACACTAGAGACTTATTTGCTCACAGATCTGGGGGCTGAAGTCCAAGATCAAGGTGTCGGCAGGGTCCTTTCCTGGTGAATGCTTTGTCTTTGCCTCTCAGAGAGCTGCCATCTCTGTGTCCTCACCGGACTTTCCTCTGCACAGGCGCTCTTATGTGGACACCAGTCCTCCTGGACTAGGGTCCCACGCTTAGGATCTCTTTGAACTTAATTACTTCCTTGGAGGTCCTGCCTCCAAATACAGTGGTACCTCGGTTTTTGAACGTAACCCGTTCCGGAAGCCTGAGTTCTGAAACGTTCGAAAACCGAGGCATGGTTTCCCCATAGAAAGTAATGCAAAATGGATTAATCCGTTCCAGACCTTTAAAATCAACCCCTAAAACTGCAAATTTAGCATGAATTTTACTATCCAATGATACCATAGATCCATAAAATTTACGGCGTTCATAAACCGAAATGTTCATCAACGGAGACATTGGAAAACCGAGGTACTACTGTATAGTCAAATTGGGAGTTAGGGCTTCAACATATGAATTAGGGCAATGTGATTCAGTCCATGATACCAAAATATCAACAAATTAAAAATTATTGAGAAAACAATCAGTCCTGTCCTTTTTAAAGGTAAGTATAGCTGACGGGACCATCTCCCTGACTCACTTTTCCTTGTGCAAGTCTTCCAGCGCCAGTACTTGGTCCTAATTAATCCTGTGGTTTTGTGCTTTACTTAATTACTGCTGGTTGGACCACATTTTGTTTTACTTTTAAAAAGTTATAACCATATGTTGTTTTAGCTATGTTTTGGGCTAATTTAGTTTGTAGCTTATCCCTGGGAATCCAACCACCATTTACAGCATGGTTTCTGTGAGAGAGAGAACTTGGGAGTTGTGTAGAGTTGATTTAGATAAAAGTGTTGAATCAGCCTGTGTGGCTTTAGAGAACCTCTTGTTGTAAATAAACAAAGCCATATTGCCAAGTATATTATTTCGACGGCAGACAATAGGAGTCTTTCCAGTGAATAAAAGATTGCTGGTATTTTGCACATATGTAAGAAACCATAGCAGAATGTTGACATAGAGAGTTTCTTCGAAAAAATACCAGTTCCCAGAAAGATTGGTTTTATTTAGCACTTTTGTTTTATTGAATTCTAAACATTTAGGAATCTAGCGAACTTGACCTTCTTCCATTTTTGTGAACACAGTCCTAAGATGCGAGATGCACCAAATGATACACGGAAGTCTAGTTCTGTGTGCTGAGTTACTTAAAGGGTTAGAGTTTACAAGGAGTTAGGCATTGAATTCAGCAGTAGAAGAACTATTTACACTTTTCCTACACACTTAGTTGGTCAGATGGCAGCCATGGTTGTGAATTGGGGTCATTGAAGTTGATGAAGGAGCTCCGACTTCAGTTTTTTTCTGTTTTTCTTTGTTTTTGCCTGAGAAGCAAAGGTCTCCATTGTAAACAAGAGACCAAAAAAATTAAGCTCTTTTTTAAAATGGTGGTGAACACATGTATCATATGATTTGCCATCTAAGTGTACAGTTCAGTGGCATTAAGTACACTCACATTAGTGTGTACCTGTCACCTCCATTTCATCATACAGAGTTGGAGAGAACTCTTTTCATCATACAGAGTTGGAATTCTGTACTACATACTACCATGTTATTTTGTGCATCCATGTGACTCAGTTTCTGTGGTCCTTGGAAAGAGGACCCCCAACCACCCATGAGAGTCTAACAACAATACTAAAGGCACTTAAGTGTTTAGAAAATAAGAGAGAAAAGTAGCTGGTCCTTGGTTTAATATTTTTTGTTGTTGAGTCTTAAAACACTCATTTAAAACTATATCTACACTTGATCTTTGCATAGCAGTAGCAGTATCTGTATTAAGTAATGTGAGGCTAGTTAGTGTCTCATCATTTCATTGTAATGTTTTAATCAGTGCTCATTATAAATTAATACATGAAAGGGGCTTTTGCCCATTGTCAGGCTTTTTACAAATGCAAGAGATTAGTTTGAAATTGTATTTGAACATTCTAGATCTGTGTAGCTAACATATTCTGTGTGAGGACAATTGTTTATGTTTGAGTTTTCTTTTGAAATGTTCTTGAAATTGAATCTTTTTTTTTTTAATTTTTTGGGGTGACAATTGTTAGTAAAATTACATAGATTTCAGGTGTACAATTCTGCATTACATCATCTATAAATCCCATTGTGTGTTCAGAAATTGAATCTTTTGACTAACTTATTTTAGGAAAACGTCTGAATCTCTCTGGGCTTACTTTCTTTATCTGTAAAATGAAATATTTCCAATAAAATTCCTTTTAGCTCTAATTTGAAAGCCTTAATTTTAAATAAGAGAGGGGTTCGTGGTCTTTACACAGTTTTTAAAAGGAGGTGATACATTTGACTTTCTTTACTCTTTTTCTATGTAGATCATGGAAGGGAAGTGGTTGCTGTGTATGTTCTTGGTCCTTGGAAGTGCTGTCATTCAGGCTCACGAGGGACATGATGACGATGTGATTGATATTGAGGATGACCTTGATGATGTCATTGAAGAGGTAGAAGACTCGAAACCGGAAGCAGAGACCAGCACTCCTCCATCTCCCAAGGTTTGACGTGGTCTTTGAATCTATTTGCCTTACTTCTTGAGAGAATCAGAGGGTGAAGATACATTTGCATCCTTTTCAGAGGGAGAGTAAATCTGCTAAAATACTTGCTGATCTCTCTGGCAGCCTTTGTTACATCTTGCCAAAGATAAATTATATGGATTGAATTCAAGGACCAGCTATGAAAGTTTTGTGATAATGGGAAGCAAACCAAGAGAATAAATCCTACTAAGAAAGGAATGTTGTTGAAAATGTCAATTCTCAATTCATTTTTACATTTAACACAGGTCACCTACAAAGCTCCCATTCCAACAGGGGAAGTGTATTTTGCTGATTCCTTTGACAGAGGAACTCTGTCGGGGTAAGTGTCTCTTAGGGGAAAACAATCTTAGAGGCAAACATCATGTAAATAAGATGGAATACTAGATTTCTTTTAGTATAGCATCTTATATAGTGAAATGTCTAATTTTTATATCCCCAGTGTTGATGCATGTTTGGGAAAGTCATCTTTTAAACAGGTGGTTCTTGCTTCCATTCTCCCTCTTCTTCACTGTACATTTTGTTCTTTGAGAAAAATTTTTTTCTCTTGAGCCTTAAAAAATAGTGGAATTTTTTCATGGGTTTGGTACTTCTTACAGGTTTGTGAATTGAGTACAATATCGCTACTGATATGGCAGATTTAAAAGTTGAAAGTAGAGTGGTTAAGTAGGCAAGGAAGAGCTGAATAGTATTTCCTTTTTTTCAGTATTTATTTATTTTATTTTTTTTTATTTTTAGTGGTTTTTTCTCTTTTTTTTTTTAGGAAAATAATAGTTTTTCCTAAATTGTATTTAATTGCTTTTATTAGTATTTACATTGCTTTTCACAGGTCAACTATCATTTGGATCTTAATGTTGGGGTTTGTCTTAATTACAGGTGGGTTTTATCCAAAGCCAAGAAAGATGACACTGACGATGAAATTGCCAAATATGACGGTGAGATTTAAATTTGATTTAAATATAATAACACATTGATGTTTGAAGTGTTTCCATGGTGTCTCTTAAGACTAGTTTAAAAGGAGTATATATACATTTTAAGATTTTTCCTTAGAATTTTTTCTGTCTTTATGTGTTCCATTATGTTTTATAGGATTAGACCTGTCTCTCTTACGCCATAAAACAGACACGTAATTTATCACCTGTGCTGTTGTATGTTGGAAGTGGAAGGTCTTTTCTAGGCATTAGTAAAATAAATATGCTACAGGTTTTTAGAAACCATGTCCTAATATTTGTCAAATATATGTGTTACTAGGCCAGCTCCCATAGGTACATGGAATATGTTAAAATATGCCAGTATGATACGCTTGCACAACTTGGAGTTTTGTTTGTTACCGTTTAAACATCCTTCAAGGTATAGTTCAGGAGTGGACCTTTTTGTGTGTATTTTGTAGGAAAATGGGAGGTAGATGAAATGAAGGACACAAAGCTTCCAGGTGATAAAGGACTTGTACTGATGTCTCGGGCCAAGCATCATGCCATCTCCGCTAAACTGAACAAGCCCTTCCTGTTTGATACCAAGCCTCTCATTGTTCAGTAAGTGAAGCACGTCTTCGATAGAAGCTTTCTAGGAAGGGTGATCTGAGAAGACAGTATCAAACTATGAGAATTATTATGTGTTACAATACGGATTTTTGAGTGTATTTAAGCATCCTGTAATCTAATACTTTTTCCTACCCAATAAATTATTTTGAAAGAAACTGGATAGTCTTCCTCTTGATAGGAAATGAACTTCTGGACTTTGCAAAAAATACTTGCTGGAAATCTGCATTAAGCTTTCATTTTATTTTACTTATTTTGTGTGTATAGGGGGAGGGCATTGGGAAGCCATTCAAAAGTAACAGAATATGGAATGTTTCCTGAGGATAAATATACGACCTTTGATAAAACCTGTGACCAAGATGGGGAAAGGGGAAATCAATAAGAAGTTTGATTTTTCAAAGTGCCATATGGTTTTCTGCTTTTCTCTCTGAAATTAGGTATGAGGTTAATTTCCAAAATGGAATAGAATGTGGTGGTGCGTATGTGAAACTGCTTTCCAAAACCCCAGAACTCAACCTGGTGGGTACTTCCTATTTCTTTATGTGGCCATCCACAATTACCTTTTAAGACTCTTAGAGAAACGGAAAGAAAATTTTGTAAGACCTGTGAAAATAAAGGCCTCTTCTGCTGTTGAAATATTTTAGATGGTAGGGAATATTGACTTTGACATTCTGTGCTTTTAATTTGAAATGTGAATTTCAGAGCTGTTCTGTCTTATCCCTGGTCTCTGTTCTGTGTAATTGTTAGTTGTAGCAAACGTATTTCTTTGTTTTATGAAAGAAGCAGTAACTATCTAGATATATGTGCATTATTTTTCTCATGTAAAATTTCCTGGTAATTGCTGGTTGAAAAGGATTTCACTGGTATTTAGATGAACCTCATAAATAAACCAGCTTTCCCTGTAATGTGATACTAATTTATTTGGGATTTTATAAAAGGACTTAATACACTTTTGAAAAGTTATTTGAACACTTTGATTTACTTAAAATAATCCATTTTTATTTCTGAAGGACCAGTTCCATGACAAGACCCCTTACACGATCATGTTTGGTCCAGATAAATGTGGAGAGGACTATAAACTGCACTTCATCTTCCGCCACAAAAACCCCAAAACAGGCGTATATGAAGAAAAGCACGCTAAGAGGCCAGATGCAGACCTGAAGACCTATTTTACTGATAAGAAAACACATCTTTATACATTAAGTAAGGAAAACCTTTAATTTGGGGGTTTTATGGCCCTACAGGTTTATCATTCGCTTAGGTTGCACTCCTGGAGAAGACTCAAGCCTGCAAATCAGTCTCTATTGATTTAGTATCTTAGTGGTGAATTGAGAATTGGGGTTTGAAGCAATTTTATGTTCCATAAAGAGCTTCTTCGCTGATGCCCTCATTTCTACACTTTGTTTATTTTCTTGTTGATAAAATGTTAAGTCACAGGACATACAGTAGAAATATATGCAGTATTTTCAAATTACCTTTTAGTTGAACTTTGCTTGGATGCTCCAACACCTGGACAGTTGAGTTTAATCGTTTGGACATTGAAATGGATTTTTTATTTTATTTTAATGAAGCTTTTTCTGCTGGTTTGAGATCACATAAACTTGCCTCTTAAAGAATACAATAACTTTTTTCTTCATATAACAAAGTAATACATATTCAATATACAAATTCAGAAGATATGTGTTAAGCCATTTGTGAATAAACACGTGTACATGTATAAACACGTGTAATTTTTTATTGAAAGTTAAACATCCTATATTTCACTTGCTCTCTTAACTTTACAAGTGTGAGAATACATACTGATAACACTGCTACCTTCATCACCATTGAGAACAATGGCATAGTATTCCGTTGTCTTCTATAGTACCATGTTTCCCCGAAAATAAGACCTAGCCGGACAATCAGCTCTAATGCGTCTTTCGGAGCAAAAATTAATATAAGACCCGTTTTTATTTTACTATAATATAAGACCGGGTCTTATATGATATGATATGATATGGTATCATACCTGGTCTTATGTTAATTTTTGCTCCAAAAGACGCATTAGAGCTGATTGTCTGGCTAGGTCTTGTTTTCGGGTAAACATGGTATTTAGAAGTGCTGTGACCCAGTCAGTTGCCAATGAGACATTTAGGTGTGGGATCCAGACTTTAGCCTAAGTCACACTTAAAATGCCTTTATGGATTTAAAATTGGTTTTTCATTCTCCATTGGATTCCAAAAGTACAACCATACGTAGACATGTGGTTTAATACATAAAAAGTTTCGTGTGATTTGAAATTTTGGTGGCAACTCAAAAAAATGAGGAAATGGACCTTTTCTACTGGGATGATTATAATTATAAATTTATTTGCCTGTTGACTGGTGTGTAACCATTTGTGTCAGGCCAGTATTACATTAGTTTATGTACCTTTGGGTTTTTGGATGTTTTTTATGTCCTTAAATGAAGTCTTAGTGTTTTAAATTTTATCTGTCATCTGTTTTAATTCTAAAGATCTGAGCTTGTAGGATTTACAGATAAGGAAAAGAGGATTAACTGGCCTAAGGCCCCAAGACCCTGTTCTGATTCTGTTGCCTGAGGTCTTTACTCTGTGCTTCCTTCCACTTCTGTTAGAAAAATGATCTTTTGTTTTGTGGTAACTTGTGTTGTGGTAAGAAGAACTTGGAATAAGTGGTTAGTTAACTCTTTAAAATTGCATTTAATTGTTTTTCAGTCTTGAATCCAGATAATAGCTTTGAAATATTAGTGGACCAATCTCTTGTGAACAGCGGAAATCTACTAAATGACATGACTCCTCCTGTAAATCCTTCACGTGAAATTGAAGACCCAGAAGACCGGAAGCCCGAAGATTGGGATGAAAGACCAAAAATACCAGATCCTGATGCTGTCAAACCAGATGACTGGTGAGTCTTTGAGTGCAGCGGAGCATTTTGTGTATTCCATATGGCTTGAACAGCTGAATGTTGATTGAGATCTGATAATTTCAGTAATCTGTGATGCAGTCAGTCTAAATAAATGGTAGGAAAAATATAGACCACTGTAGCTGAAAGGGGGCCATATTGATCACCTGGATTGCCTCACAACATTTTGCAATCAACAAAATGCTGAAATTGGTAAGAATTTGCTTATGGCTGACACGGTTGGTTTGTGGCAAAACCTTGGGTCTCTTGGCCTGGCCTTTCCAGTGCTTCTACTGTGTTTCCCCAAAAATAAGACCTAGCCGGACCATCAGCTCTAGTGTGTCCTTTGGAGCAAAAAGTAATACAAGACCCAGTACTGGGTCTTGTATTACTTTTTGCTCCAAAGGACACACTAGAGCTGATGGTCCGGCTAGGTCTTATTTTCGAGGACACACGGTGTGAATTCACATTGAAGCTGGAGTCCTGAAGTTTTAAATTTTAATTTGAAAAATAGTCTTCTTCCTATTGAAACAAAACTCAAGATATCTCTGCTCTGTGCTGGGAGGTGGAATCCAAAGCCACAGGACCCCAGCTGCCCAAACAGCTCCCAGTTCTGTTGTGAGGCAGGTAAATGAAGTTGTCATGCATATGTGAGTGGTCTAATAGTAGGTGTTACTTGGTGACCAAGACACCAGGTGTACCGAATCCAGGGATGTTTTCTCGGAGCAGCGCCAATCAAATTGAGACTAGGGAGTGGGCGAGAGTTAACTAAGTGGTGAAGATGGGAAATGGTGTTCCTGGTTGAAGAACATGAGGTGCTAAAGCAGAGGAGAGCAGGAGTGAGCTCGCTATGTTTGAGGGAAGTGGGGTACATGTGGCCTTTTATGTAGGGGACAGACTGGGGAGTGATGAGAAATGAGAACTGGTGGTTCTCATTGTGCACAAGGTGGTGCTCTTGTACATGACCATGTGTGAAGTCGATACAGTGAATTTGGGAAATGTCAGAAAGTGAACAAGCAAATAATAAAGCGGATCTTCATTTGTGAAGGTATCCCCTTAAGCTTGGCAGTGAAATTCTAGTTGATATTTTTCCTCCCTTAAAATTAAAATATGGGTACCTGAACTTTTATGCTACACCTCGTGTAAATGCCAAGTTTATTTGTGTATTTGGTGAACAGTAGTTTTGGACCCAGCCTTGGTGTTCAGTGTTGTGTTCCTTAACTAGGTGTTTTATTTTTTTATTTTTTTAAAGATTTTATTGGGGAAGCGGAACAGGACTTTTATTGGGGAACAGTGTGTACTTCCAGGACTTTTTCCAAGTCAAGTTGTTGTCCTTTCAGTCTTAGTTGTGGAGGCGTAGCTCAGCTGCAGGTCCAGTTGCCAGTTGTTAGTTGCAGGGGGCGCAGCCCACCATCCCGGAAGTTGAACCGGCAACCTTGTGGTTGAGAGGACACTCTCCAACCAACTGAGCCATCCGGGAGCTCAGCGGCAGCTCAGCTCAAGGTGCCACGTTCAATCTTAGTTGCAGGGGCGGAGCCCACCATCCCTTGCGGGACTCGAAGAATGAACTGGCAACCTTGTGGTTGAGAGCCCACTGGCCCATGTGGGAATCGAACCGGCAGCCTTCGGAGTTAGGAGCACGGAGCTCCAACCGCCTGAGCCACCCGGCCGGCCTAACTGTTTTATTTTGAGGGTGAGGGTGTGAATGTTATCTTAAAAGGGTCAGCTAAATGTTATACAAGTTCAAATTCTCACACAATTAATTTAAAATAGCATAGTTCAAAAATAAGCATAATCCTGAGCAAGGATAGATGATGTCCTTGCTTTCCAACTAAAGTGACACCATCTTGCAGGAACTGCGTGAAACTTTGAAAGTAGGTACTTCTTGATGAACTCTTATTTTGAGTTATAATTCACATACTAAAATCTACCCCTTTAAATTGTACAGTTTAGTGACTTAGTATACTTTCGTTGTTGTGCAACCATCACCACTGTCTAATTCCAGAACATTTTTATTAACCCAAAAAGAAACCCATCCCCATTAAGTAGTTACTCCCTATTTCTACATTCTCTACTTTCTGTCTGTGAATTTGCATATTCTGCACATAGAATTACTTGTGACCTTTTGTCTGGCTTTTTTCACTTAGCATAATGTTACCAAGGTTCATCCATGTTGGAGCATTATCAGTGCTTCATTCCTTTTTATGAGTGAATAAATAGTCCGTTGTGTGGATAGTACCAGTTTTATTTATCCATCTCTTAGTTGATTGACATTTAGGTTGTTTTCCTTTTTTGGCTATGGTTTTAACTAATGCTTCCATGGACATTCCTATACAGGTTTTTGAGTGGATATATATTTTCATTTCTCTTAGGTATATACCTAGGAGTGGAATTGTGGGTCATACAGTATCTCTGTGTTTAACTTTGAGGAACTGCCACACTGTTTTCCACAGTGGTCGTACCATTTTGCTCTCCCACCAGCATGTATGAGGGTTTCATTTTCTCCACAACCTCACCAACACTTGTTTTTGTCAGTCTTTTTTTATTATAGCCATTCTTGGTGTGAGGTGCCATCTTATGGTGGTTTTGATTTGTATTTTCTCGATAGCTAATGATGCTGAACATCTTTTCATGTGCTTTTTGGGCATTTGTATGTCTTTCCAAATTATTTGCTGTTTTTTAAATTGGGGTGTCTCTTTATTATTGATTTGTAAGAGTTCTTTATATATTCTGGATATTCAGCCCTTATTAGCTAGATGATTTACAAATAATTTCTAGGAAGAATTTTGTTTTGAGATTAAGATCTAAATATTTTTAGATTGCCCTGTTTGCACCGCACTATGATTCTCTGGCCAGTGTTGTCATAAGTGGCTTTTTCTTGTGTGTTTAAGGGATGAAGATGCCCCTGCTAAGATTCCTGATGAAGAAGCCACCAAGCCTGATGGCTGGTTGGATGATGAGCCTGAATATGTAGCTGACCCAGATGCGGAGAAGCCAGAGGATTGGTGAGTGCTTTAGCCAGCTATTTAAATGATGGGCTCCTTATTGACATAACAGTTTATACTCGAGTACCGCCAGGTGCCCAAACTTAAGTGTTGAGCTCAACAGATTTAATTAATATTTTCGTATCACTCTTTTCTTAAAAAATTTTTTATTGGGGAATATTGGGGAACAGTGTGTTTTTCCAGGGCCCATCAGCTCCAAGTCGTTGTCCTTCAATCTATTTGTGGAGGGCGCAGCTCAGCTCCAAGTCCAGTTGCCGTTTTCAATCTTTAGTTGTAGGGGGCGATACTCACCATCCCATGGGGGAATTGACCCAGCGACCTTGTTTCTGACAGCTCGCGCTCTAACCAACTGAGTCATCTGGTCACCCCTCTGGCACCTCGTTGTCTTCAGTCTAGTCGTGGAGGGTGCAGCTCACTGGCCCATGTGGGATTTGAACCGGCAACCCTGTTCAACCAACTCGCGCTCCAACCAACTGAGCCATCCAGCCGCCCCTCGTGTCTCTTTTAACGTTGTGAAAACTCCTTGTTACTAGAAATGCAGAAACAAGATGATGTTCATAGTATGACACTGAAAGCATTCTTACAGGCCTTCGAGGGAGCCGGGATGGCAGTTCACAATCCTGCATCACAGAACACGTTTGTAATTGGTTTATGTCTCCACAGGGATGAAGATATGGATGGAGAATGGGAGGCTCCTCAGATTGCCAACCCTAAGTGCGAGTCGGCCCCTGGGTGTGGTGTCTGGCAGCGACCAATGATTGACAACCCTAATTATAAGGGCAAATGGAAGCCCCCCATGATTGACAATCCTAACTACCAGGTGTGTGCCCTGGATGTGCTTCATTGATCTGCTTGTGTTCAAATAGAGGTTTTCTCTGCAGTGAGGCCGCCAGGTTGATCACTGTTTTCAAGCTATTGAATTACAAAGTAAACTTCATAAATTAATGTGTTCAATGTTGAAAAGATAAACCTAGAAACTGGAAAGAAGAGCTTTCATAATTGCTTTGTAACTATGTTTAAAAGCAAAGAAAGAAAATGGCTGACTTGCAGGTTGGGCACCCTGCTATCGTGTGGTGGGGTGCTGCAGCCACGATGCAAATTGGCAATCTGTGTGGTGGGGTGGGTAGGGGACTGGGAGTCGGTTTCCCAACCACCAGTCAGCTCGCTGCTTGACTTCAGTATCTTGAACTGGAAAAAGACTGTGAGGTTCAAATGAGATGATGAGAATACAGGTAGTGATGTTATAAAGCTTCATGTTTACTATGGATGTGTAATCACTCAGACCCTGGCCTCGTTTCTGTTTCCATCCTACTCAAATGATTTATAATCATTAATTTCCACTGTCGCACTTCAAAATGTAAGGTTTAGGTCTGTGTCTATGCATATGCCATGTGTATACTTTTCTGTTTTAAAATGTATTTTTTAATTGTGCAGTCAAACAGTAAGGTTAAAAACTGCTCTTTAAAAACACTGCCCTTTGGCTCTTATGTTGACGGCCATTTAGGCGGGTTGCCGTTTTCTACTTGTTGAGTCCTTGGTGCAGTCATCGTCCGTGTACATGTCTGGGTGCACGTGGTGACCGTTGCTCTAGGTAGTTACTAGAGATGAAATGGCTTGTTGAAGACCACGTACATTTTAAAGCACCACTAAAGAAGTCTATACCCACATATGCTCCCACTACTACGAGGAAACTAGTTGCTATGAGGAAACTAGTTGCTAAGACTAGATAGAGGCTGTTGGAATGTGCCAGGCAGAGTGAGGTGTTGATTTGAATCAAGGTGGATGTTACTAGAAATGGAAAGCATTTGGAGTCCAGACATCTTAGAGGCAGAGTATATGGACTTAAACATTAGCATTTATTGTTTTCTTCCTGTTACTCAATAAAATTTCACAAAGTTGGCACTTATCTTCATTTATCCTGCAGAATTCATCTTAATTCTTATTTAGGTTAACCATAAATTGTGTTGATCATTACCTGAATTATTTTTTAAAATATTTTTCTCTAGGGAATCTGGAAACCCCGGAAAATACCAAATCCAGATTTCTTTGAAGATCTGGAACCTTTCAAAATGACTCCTTTTAGTGCTGTTGGTTTGGAACTGTGGTCCATGACCTCGGACATTTTTTTTGACAACTTTATCGTTTGTGGCGATCGAAGAGTTGTTGATGACTGGGCCAGTGATGGATGGGGTCTGAAAAAAGCTGCCGATGGGGCTGCCGAGGTTTGTGCTGGCTGTTTCTTGAGCATTTATTCTTGTAATTACAGATAACTAGTTGCTACTTTTGTGAAAACCTATCTTCTAGAGTTTGTCTTCTCCCTTATTTGGGTATATTGGCATAAAAAATAATCTTATGGCTGCTAAAGACAAAATATTGGGTTGCTAAAGACAAAATATTTGGTTTTGGGACATGATTACATCTAATGTGGCTTTAGAATCTCTGTTTCATGTAGGGAATTTTTATTACTATTGTGTTAAAATATATTTAACAAAATTTGCCATTCAGAGTATATTTTAATGCACTCTTAAATCTTGAATCTTGGTTTATCCACTATGTGGAATTTTTAAGCAGTTGGTCATATGACTGAGCTGTGAATTAAAGATCTAGAGACATTAAGATCAAAAAATTCTTCATACACTGGTCCCTGAAATTAAGAGAGCCTTTTGCTGGTGATTAAGAAACCAGCTTTTACACCTGTGAAAGGGAACTCAACCTTGATGAGAAGGACAACAGGAAAATGGAGGCTTTTCTCTTCTCTCCTTTCTATGCCGTATGAACATCTTGGCTTGAACCCTTTGAACAGAGCTGGAGTCGCGCCACACAGTCTGAACAGCAGTCCGGTGCAGCCTGTATTGATGTCAAAAGCTAGAATTTAAGGTCGTTCCTGTCTTGTTTTTCAGCCAGGTGTAGTGGGGCAGATGCTTGAGGCAGCGGAGGAGCGCCCCTGGCTCTGGGTCGTCTACATTTTGACGGTAGCACTGCCTGTGTTTCTCGTTATCCTCTTCTGCTGTTCTGGAAAGGTATGAGGTTTGATTTGGTTTTGAGTCACTTTTAGAACGAACTCGTATGATGTTAAAAAAAAAAAATAACTAAGATCTGTTGCCTGAGGTTTTCTTTGTAGCAACTCAGTAGTGACTGGGCCCCGTTCGGTATTAGCTTCTGAAACCTTATTCACTAATCTCAGTGGCCATGAACTGTGCACAGACGGGAGTAGGATTGTAGCCCTCTGTTTCTAGTAGTATTTAAGAGTAACTATATTACTCTTAATATTTGGCAGCAGCTTTCTGGGGTGGGGAGGGAAACAACAGAAAAACACTTATGTATAAAACCAGCCATCTGGGCACAAACCAGCTTTTCCTCTGGCATAGATATTTCTATTTATACACTTTATAGTTCATTCTTGATTTCTCATTACCTACTCCTCCCTCAGCATCCCTACGCTTTTCCTCAAAAAATACATGTGGGAGGAGTACAGCCTTATTTTAGTTTTTCTTGTTCAGCCTTTGTCACATGCAATCGAAAAGAGAAGAAAATTTTGTCTAGGCTCTCTATTTCTATTAAATGATGTTGCTTCACCTGCATCTTTGCTGCACTCAAGATGCTTTATAACTTGGTCCCAAAGTGCCTTTTCCAGCCTTAGCATCACCACTATTCTGCAAGTCTGTGTCTCAGTCACCTTGACTATTTATACCTGCACGTTTCTGCCTGACCCCTTTGTTCGTACTGTTCCCTCTGTCTTCAACCCCACACACTCTCACCCAAGGGAAAGTTCCCAGGGCAGGAAGGCCGCCTTACGCACTTCTGTGTATCTGCCTCAGTCTGCAGCCTGGTACCGAGCATGGCTCATAGGCATTCAGTCGTTGTCTAACATGCTGTATAACAGTGGGGACAAAACTGTTGTCCTCTGGGGAACATTACAGAAGCAGTCCAGTCCTGTGGAGTACAAGAAGACAGATGCTCCTCAGCCAGATGTGAAGGAGGAGGAAGAAGAGAAGGAAGAGGAAAAGGACAAGGGAGATGAGGAGGAAGAAGGTGAAGAGAAGCTTGGTAAGAAGTAGATCCCATAGTATCTGCTTTAAGCCCAGATCCTAAGTTGTTTCAAACCCTTCTAAGCAAGTTACTATAAAGGTTGTTTTAGGTGCATTCTAATGCTAATTGTCTGATTTCTGAAAACAAGTATAAGGTTTTGCTCAGTTGTTTTACTTTGACTTCTATCTTAGAAGAGAAACAAAAAAGTGATGCTGAAGAAGATGGTGGCACTGTCAGTCAAGAGGAGGAAGATAGGAAACCTAAAGCAGAGGTAACAGAAAGGGGTACATTTTCTACTTTTAAGTTGAGGGAGTATTTTCATAGGGTAATTTTAATAGCTGTAGCTGTAAATTCTGTTATAGACAGTTTTGCAAAAGTGCAATTCTTAGAAATATAGATCAACATGTTACGACTTCACATTACCTCTGAATCTCACAAGTCTTTTTTTTGTGCTGAAAATGATTTTTAGAATAAGTAGAAGATTATAGGGGAAAACTAATAAAATGCTTTCTAAGATGGCAACTGTTTTATTTTACCGTTCTGTCTCTTCATCCACCTCTCCTCACTGCCCTTAAAAAGTATTTCTTGCACAAATCACTGCATTCTAAAATTTTTGTCCCTGTTGCTCATGGATTCATTAATTTATTCAGAATACAAATACTTGTGGAGTGCTCATTATGTGCCAAGCATCATCAGTGAACAAGACAAAGATACCCTGCCTTTGGGGAGCTTAAATTCTAGTGGCAGAAAACACTAAGCAGTAGACATAAGGAAGTAAATGAACAGTATGTTATAAAGCGATAGGCCATGAAAAATAAAAGTAGGCCAGGAAAAGGTACTGAAAGTGCTGGAGGTGGGGTTGACTGCAGTGTTAACGATGGTAGGCCTCATTGAAGAGGTGACATTTGAACGAAGATTTGAAGAGATCAAGGACTTTTCCATGGAGATGTCCACGGGAAAAGCATTCCTGGCAGAGAGAACAGCCAGTACAAGGGGCAGTATGGCCGATAGAGTGAGCAAGCAGAGAAAAGCGGGGTTTGGGAAAGGCTCCAGGTTAGGTCCTCACCTAATTAGGTCTCCTACACTTTGAACGGGCTTGGCTTTTCCTCTTAGTGAAATGGGAGTGACCCGGTCTGATTACTCCAGCTGCTATGTTTTCTACAGAGCAGGGAGAATCAGGGAGACTAGTTAGGAAGCTGCTGTGATAATCCAAGCTAGATATGGTGGTTCTGAGCAGGGTGATAGGCAAAGAGGGTGTGAGAACTCGGGGCTTCTGGATCTGGATTTTCTGGTGGATTGGTTATGAGGTATGAGGGAAAGAGAGTAGTCCACACCTTTCCTACCAAGGTGCCTTTTCCAAGAACTTCTCAGCTCCATTCTGTTTCTTCCTGGAGAACTACCCAGTGTGCATTTATAGCGCCCACAGCTCGGCCCTCCTATTGATGAAGGTCAATGCTGTTTATATTTTCAATGGATATATTCTGTCTCAACTAGAATGCAGAGTTCTTTCAGGTAGGGACCAGTCTCACATGCCTTTTTATAAATTCCCAGGCTTCCTCCCACACTAAGAAGTCACTGTGTAGAATAGAAAAAAACACTGGGCTTGTAGTTTTGAGTATTCTGTGGGACTCGGCTTGGATAGTCTTCAGTCTCCATGAAACCCACCTTTCTCAGCTCCAAAATGGGGCTCATGTGCCCACAGGCCAGTAGATTATTTAGGATTAAACAAGATAACATGTGAAGACATGGTGTCTGATCCTTTTAATGCTAATCCTAGTGAATTTCTTGTTTTTTTTCAACCAACAGGAGGATGAAATTTTGAACAGATCACCAAGAAACAGAAAACCGCGAAGAGAGTGAACCTATCTTAAGAACTTGATCTGTGATTTCCTCCCTCCCCTTCCCCTGCAAGTGTGGTCCTAGGAGAGGACTTGACACACCTTAGGTTGAAACTCAGAAAACCTCCAGACGTCACCTTCAACAGGTTCCAGTCAAACACTAGCCCGTGTAACTTTAAACATCTAGCAGTAAATAAGTGCAGTTGTGACATAAAGGACCCTGTGTCTGTAGAAAGAAAGCATTTAGCATAATGGTTGTGAAATGTAACATGAAGCAACTAACTTGTTTTGTTTTGTTTTTAAACATCTTTGTTTTTTAAAATAGAGTCATAGAACTTTGCCAGTCTTCAAAATCTTGGCTTAATTTAATATATTAATCTGTCCCTGCAGAAATAACACCAACCTGTAGAAATGCTAGGGGGATGAATTGCAGTTTTCGTAACCCATTTCGTTTAAGTTTGGTATTACAAATCATTCAAGTGTCTCTGTCCCTTAAAATTGATAATCATGTTAAAAGTGCAGTCACTTGTGGTTATAATTTTGTGTTGCTTGCTTCCATGACTCAATTCCTCCTGAGGAAATTGAGGAGAGGGAGTGGATGGAAGCCCAAATTTATATAAAGGTTCTGTTTAAATTGTGTTAAAAATAGACATAAAAAGAAAAAAATCTTTTCACTTGATATTGGTTAGACCTTAAGTGTGTGTGTGTTCTGTTGCCCTGGAACAGCTCAGTTCCCAGACAGCTTTGCAGTTAGTGGAGGAGGTGGCCTAATGTGGCACTCGGACCTCGTACTCCACCTTGGCAGTGTCTGGGCTCCGGCTTTCTCGAGCCGGTGGCTTTTTAAGGACTGCTACCAGGACATGTGAGATCCAGAGTAGATGCAGATGTTTTCATCACATCGTCCACTGTGTCGACACTGTTTTCCTTCCCTTTTCCCCAAATTTCCAGCTTTCTCCTGCTATGCATTTCTTCACAGCGCAGCTTGCAGTCCATTGCTGAAAATAATTATAAGCTCTGCGTAGTGTTAAGCTTTATTGTGATTGCCTGTATGTTTCTTCTTGCTTTTTTAAGCAGGCCCACACCTTTCCAGGGTCAAAGTGCAGGATAGAATACAATCTTTCACTTTTATCCATTTCTGTTACTCTGTGTAAAAAAAAAAGGATGCCTAAGGGGCATCCAGTCCAGAGGCCAGCCAATTTAGAATTGACTGTAATTGAACACAGGCTAAAAGTATTGATGGGAGGAGAGACATAGAGCACGAGTTACCTGATTTGTGCAGCTGCTAAACTTTTTTTTTTCATTTGCAGTTCATGTAACAGTTGCGTCTTAAATTACATGACAAAACAGTCCTGTTCAAAAGAAATTTTTTAGTATGTGGCTTGTAGAGTTTTTTAAAAAAGTGATGTTAGGTTTGTTTTTTCATATGGAGTGCAGATGGGTGCTATCAGAGCCTCTCCCCCATCACTGTGGTGTAATAATATTATTACACCACACTGAAGTATATTCAGAATTAGATCTCTTAGCTTTATTCTTTCTTGAGAGATGTTTCAAATGTACCGATGATACTGTTCCTTGCACTGAATATATAAACACTCCAGAGTGTTTATATTGGGGAGATATTGGGGAGGAAGTATATTTGTAAAAGATGAAGGCTGTATCTGTTTATTTTGTTTATCTTCAATTTTTTACTCGTTCACTTAAATTTTTATGAGGATGGGATGTGTTTTTCTTGCTGTTCAGTGCTTTATTCTTTTCATCTGTTGTTCTGTGGTCACAGTGACCTTAGCTATGTAGCAGACTTTCCCAATGTATTGAGTGCAAATAAACAGTTACTTATTAGCAAAGACCTGAGAATATGTCTGAAGGTTTCTCCTTGGAGCAAATGTGTGGGATCGTTGCATTTCCAGAATTGCATTTCCAGAAATCGGCCATCTTCACTCTCTGTTGATAATTCATTTTCCTCACTTAATTTCTTCCAATTGAGCTTTGGAATGACGAGAGTAAATCATTTGCCTGCCAGGGTTGTTTAGCAAAGTTTGTCAAAAACAAAACAAGTCTTGGTTCACTTTTTTGCTCTTTTTGTTGAAAGTACAGCCTCTTGATTAAATGTCTGACACATTAATGAATGACCAGCAGCAGTTTTCAGCTCTCTTTAAAAGGCACTTACATTATGATTTGACATGCTGGTTATCTGTCCCATTGTTGTGAAATGCCCACTCCATCAGATGTGTTCCTCAGTTTCTCCTGTCCACAAAATACTTGCCACTTTTCTCAAATTGTCACGTTACTAAATGGTATTACATTAAAGCCCTGTGTTAAGCATCTGCTTTTGACTGTACTTATTCATCGGAACCTTCCAATTGCGTGTTGTACTGTTTCAAAGTGGGTTAATCTTCCTTTATTTGGCCACTACATGAGAGTTTGCTATCAAGCGGAAACTGTTACGGGCAGTGGAATAATGACAGTCATCCCTTGGAATCTGAGGGGAATTGGTTCCAGGACCCCTACAGATACCAAAATCCAAGGACACTCAAGTCCCTTCTGTAAAATTGTATAGTACTTGCATATAACCTACACACATCCTCCTATATACTTTAAATCATCCTTATGTTATAATACCTAATATAGTGTAAATGCTATTTAACTAGTTATACTGTATTGTTTAGGGAATAATGACCCCAAAAAAGTCTGTACATGTTCAGTACAGGTGCAACCAGCAACAATTTTAGGCCTAACTACATAGAACAGGTGTCAGCAACAATATAGCTTGTTTTCCATAGTTTTGATCCTTGGTGGTTAGCTGAATTTGAGGACACGGCAACCCTCTGATATGGAAAGCCAGCTGTACTGGATCCAATCAAGTTCACTGTAGGTTTTGCCTCCTTTTCCTGCTGGATTGGGGTTCAATAGTTTCTGTTGTATCATAGGGATAATAGCTCAGAAAGGGAAGGCAATTTGTAGATAATATTCTTTAAGATTTGTGGGAACAACTGAACTTTTAAATTTGTATTAGAAAATAAATCTGTTCAGAATCAGATTTCATGTTTTACATATTTCAGGGAGGTTTTTGAAAGGACAATACTTTTTAGTGTACTATTATTAGACTTGGATTGCTTACTGAAGTACACAAAACTCAGTGCTCCTAGTTACTATTTCCTATTAGGAAAGAAATCATTTAATTCTGGTGTAAAATTTGTTTGAAGACTGGTAAAAAGCAGGACCACCGTGTGTCATTTGTAAGCCCCAGGCACTTGCACGTTGGGGGGCCACTTGTATTTTTTTACTGTATTTGTATAAAAAAATACTATAAGGACTTTTTCCCGATTTTCAAATATTTTCGTGGGCCCTTGTAAAAAGTTGCTGTAACAAATGTTTGAACTGTTGAGGGCTCAAACCCCCTTTATCTTTTTTAGCAGTTAGGGTTCCTAATAGCGCTTGGCTCACCACAGACCATCGTGTTTTATTGCTAACTCATTGCTGCAGGTTTGTTTTCCTAGGCTCCCACCCCCTTTGCCTACTACGTAGTTATAATACTAGCGCGTGATTGCCTTTGGTTGGATTTTGTTGAGTGACTGGATTTTACCTAACACAATCTTTTAAATGTAAGGCTTGTAGGCCAAGCCCCCTTTTTGACTGGTTAGATAAAATTTGCACACTCGCCTCATATGCTGGGGCTATTTTTTTTTTTTTTGTAAGCAGTAACTGAACTTTAGAAATGTGTTCAAATTTTTATATGAAGTGGAAATTGACAGTCTCAACGATTTCAGAATGGTGCAAGAGGTAACCTTTTCCAGCTTACTCGTGGACAATTCTGACCAATTATGTGGCTGGATGTAAGGAAAGAGGTCGAAGAGAAACAGCTGATACTGAAAAAGCGTGGCTACTTTCGAGTTTACCAAAGCCGAATTCAGAACCGCTGCCGAAGAGAAGGATGAAGAGCTGTGCTGCCGGGCGGCGTCTGGGTCTGGCCAGTTTCACAGCGCCTCCTGCCCGGCTCTCCTCGGCGGACCCGGAAGGGCCCGCCGGCGGGGGGGCGGTGCTCAGGCCGGGGTCAGTCGCACTAAATTGCGTGCCCAGGACTGAGGCCCGCCTCTCACTGACTGGAGAGTTCCTTTTAAACTCCGCTGGGGAGCCCCTCTGCGACTCCGGTGTGTTTGCCCCCACCCCTCGGGCGGCCGCTCTTTCTCCTCTGATTGGTCGCAGTTCCTGTTCATCAGCAGTGACGCCGGGGTCGCCTGCCGGGGCCCCGCCCTCTTCCGAGAGCTCTGAAAACAATTTTAAGATGGCGGCGGCGGCGGCGCGGAAAACAATGGGCCTGGGGCGGCGGGGCCAGGCCAAGGCCTGAGGTGGGCAGCGAGCGCCGGCCGGGGTCGGGCCGAGCGGGGCCGGAGGAAGACTCGCTGCCGCGCGCGAGCCCGCTCCGCAGCCCGCGGGGCCATGGCGCGGCCGTGAGGCGGCCGGCCGCCGGCGGTGAGCGGATCCCGCAGTGCCAGCCGGCCCGGGAGGCCCGCCCCGGGCCCGGCCCGTGCTGCCCGCGGCCCATGGTGCTGCCCACCTGCCCCATGGCGGAGTTCGCGCTGCCGCGGCACAGCGCGGTCATGGAGCGCCTCCGCCGGCGCATCGAGCTGTGCCGGCGCCACCACAGCACCTGCGAGGCCCGCTACGAGGCCGTGTCGCCCGAGCGCCTGGAGCTCGAGCGCCAGCACACCTTCGCCCTGCACCAGCGCTGCATCCAGGCCAAGGCCAAGCGCGCCGGCAAGCACCGGCAACCGCCCGCCCCGGCCGCGGCCGCGGCCCCGCCGCCCGCGTCGACCCCGCGCCACGACGCCGCCGACGGCCCCGAGCACGGCCGCCCAGTCGCGGTGAGTAGGGCGCAGGGAGCGTCCCCTGCCGCCGCCCGGGCCGCTCTGAGACGCCCCAGTGCCTGCAGTTCCTGGGGCCTGGTTCGGGAGAGGCTGACCTGGCAGGGACTGAGCGGTTGTCACCTGCGGGAAATGACACTGTGGCATTACTATGGGAAAACATGACCGTAGAGACTTTACATTAAGGCGTCGGCTGGGAAGGCTGGTGAACGGCAGCTGGAAGGTTTTTCTTCTAGACTGATTCAGAAATTTTGAGAACTGTATTTGAGCGCGCTGGCCTTAGAGTGGCCTCATTATTTTGCAAATGTTTATTGGATCCTTGTTCTTTGCTGGGACAGGACTTATACATGGAAATAAGCTGTCCTTCAGTTTACCAAATCAAACTATTCTGAATGGAAAAATCCAAAAATCTTTGGAAACCTTAGTAAAAGGCGTAGTACCGCTGTTTGTGTTGCATTAAGTATGCCTTGTTTGGGTTGCCCTGAAATTTGTGAAGTGATTACAGCTGTGTTATTGACAATTCCAGTTTTAATTTATAAGCCTATTTAAAATCTCTGATAATATTAAAGAGTTTGTTGGTAAATTATTTCAGGGAGGTTTTCCTCCCTGAAACTGATTTATAAAAGGGAGGCAAAAGTTTTGTTGTTGTTGTTGTTTTCTTGGTAATTTAAAGTTTAAACAAAAGTTACCAATCTAATTTGTTCTGTGTATTTTTAAATGCATGCCTTTATTACCTATCACTTGGGCTATATGGCAGTGCTCTTCCCTAACTAGTCTTCAGACATTCGGGCTCTCTTTTCCTCTCTAAATGCTGTGTGCCCCACAGGCCCTGTTTTCTGGTTGAATAGTAACAATAGCCTGGGCTGCTGGACATTGCATTGCCTACAACTAGTCATGGGTTGTGGTCCTCACTTTTCTCCTTTGTAAATTGCAGATATGTTTAGCTTCTTACCCTCCATGATTCTTATAAGACTCAAAAGAAATGATTGTGGATGTGAAAATATTTTCACAAATGGAAAGGCTGCCTGCAGGACCCTCCTCCACACCTTTCAGAATCCTGCCATCCTTCAGGTCCAGCTCATCTTCCTCTTCTTGAAAGCTGGTTTCTGACCACTCTAACCCATATAATAGTCAGAATCAACTTTGCCAAAACATTTAGGAAATGTATTGTCTTTGCTATTTATTTTTAGCACATAGTCACATACTACTTTGGTCATGTCTTGCCAACTAGACTGTAAGCCCCGGGAGGCAGGGAGAGGTTTGGCTCAGAGTTCCGTGTACTTCTTAGGGTCTCAGCATGTGTTTGTTGAACGATTGATATTAAACTTGGCAATACTTTATTCAGTAGTTTATCCTCTTATGCACTAGCTTCAAAAGCAAAATGGCTTAACTTCATGATGCCTTTACTAACAACTTGTTTTAAGGAAGGACTTCAAGAGTAGTGGGTGGTCATTCCAGTTTAAGTAAAGAAAGCTCATAAAAATCTTAGTTTACACACAAAGAGTTGCCTTGAACTCCCTCTAGAAAGCATATTAGTAGTGATTCAATTTGTTTAAAAAGAGTAGGAGTTTAGACCCTCTATGGTATTTTTAGTCCTGAATTAATGGAGAGATTAGGCATGTTGTTTGAAGAGAAATTAATTTTGAGTGTGTTAGAACTTGAATCTAGCTTGTTGGTTATTCCTTTGGGTGTCAGCCTGATTAGATGTGTCATGTTACATTGATGTCTTATCACATTAAATCTTGATGCATGGATTTCATGAGTTTCAACTTTAGAGTGGAAGTGCTCTTCTGTCTCCCTACCAGGAAGAGGACCCCTTTTCACTTCACTTTCCAGGTGATTCTAGCTATGCTCTTCGGCCTTGGAATGGGATCGCAGGAATGGAAGATCAATGTCACTAAGAAAACAGTGGCATTTTCCATTTTAGTGGCTCCTTCACTTCACAAGGGGAGAGAGACCTTGCCTGGGTAGGGTATGACTTGGAGAGAGAGCAGAGCTTGCACAGAGAGAGGGACGGTCATTGTTATTTTTGACAATTCTATATATATTTGATACAAATATAGAAATAAATCTATATATATATAGAATAACATGGAATATTATTTCTTCTTTTTTTCCCAAATGTATTGTAGTACTGTTGTACGGCTGTCTCATAGCTACAGTTACCATTGACAAACCACTTGTGCAGCTTTTTGAAAAGGGATCAAATTAACTAATAGAGTTCACCTTTAGGTTTTTTCCTTTTAGGATATCCCACCGCAGCAAAATCTTAACCACTATCTGCTTACTCTGTTAAAGATGGATCAGAAACAGTGCTTCAGACTCTATCTAGTTGTCAAGGAATGACGTTACTAGGTTTTCTTCATGTTGTGTGTGCTCTTTAAAAACCAAATAGTAGTTTTCTAATGACAGTTATGGTTGACTTTTTATTAGGAACACTAGATTATAGAGAATTACCCCCACACACACTTTATACATGTATTCATTCTGTAATGAAAATAGTCTTTTACAATAGCTTAATTTTTTTTCTTTTAGTAAAATGCTGTAAAGGTTTATGCCTTGTCCCTTTATCCACCATTGTTATTTTGTGCTGCTTGATAGTCTAAAAGTAGAAATTTGACAGAAAAATGCCAAATTTCCAGTTTCATGGAAATTGCCTTCCTTGCTTAGCTTAGGTGTGCAAAATTTCTTCCTCTATCTCTAACTTTTATTTATACATAACAAAACAAAAACTACACAAATAGTATAAAGAACATGTTAGATTCTACCCACTGTCACCAGTGTGCCCCATTTACTTTATCATTTGCACATACCCTCTCTCCCTCTCTAAAACTTTTATTCTCTGAACCACCTGAGAGGACATTGCACATCTCATTGCTCTCTACTTCCAAATACCCCAGTGTATACCTTCTAAGAGTTAAGAAGTATGTGCACGTTTTTAATAATGATTTTGTAGACCGAAATTATGTAAGAATTACTCAAATACATTATTTCTAGGGAGTAGATATTTCTGAACATTAATCAGACATTGTGCTGTAATCATGTGGGATAGTTTTAGAGAAAAGATGACTAATGTGGCTTTAGGATCCCATTTCTTCCTATAACATCTGGGACCTTGTCCTAGCACCCTCTTTCCTTTTTTATTGTCAGTATCCGGTTTCCCACAGCATCCTTCCCTTCAGCTTGAAAGCACAAGCAGATATTCCCCTTTCTTTTGTCTTTTCTCACCCTCAAACTAGCATTCCATCTTCTTCCTTCCCTTTGCCCTTTCCTTGAACTTCCCATTTACTCAGCCCATTGTAATCTGCCTTCTACCTCTTCTACTTTTCCGACATTGCCCCCTGAAAGGACACCAAAGATGGAATTGCCAAATATAGTGGCTTCTTAGTCATCCTTCTTCTTGACTTCCTCCTTCTTAAGACCCTTCTCTGAGCTCCTACTCTCTTCTGATTTTCTTTCCAGCTTTCTGACTGTTTTTTTCTCAGTCTCCTTCCTGCTTTCCCATATTAATTCATACAACGAATATTTGAGTGCCTACTGTGGGTCAGAGCGTATTTTAGGCACTAGAAATACAGCAGTGAACAGGACAAATGAAAACTCTGCTTTCATAGAGAAAATTATCTCATCGATAATTTTAAAAATTAATTTTAGAGTTTCCAGAAGACTCTGCCCAACTGACCCTTCTCTTGCTTGAATAAATCTTCCTTCTGTAAAACA